>NC_091459.1:110148683-110454517 GCF_027789765.1 Dendropsophus ebraccatus | reverse complement strand
GCCGAAAATCAGGAGTCTATGGTGCAAGCTCATATGAAGAAAATCCTGTGTTTCTTACCTGCCTTTCACCCATGGACTGAGGTTATCATAAGGCCTCAATATAAGGTCCACATCAGTCTGAGGTTAAAAGGCGTAGCATCCTATCAAAGTGGAGATATATGTCTTTTTATAAATAGGCGAATCTCTCCGAGTGTACATGAGTTAAGGAATGTATGACTGCATAACTATGCACATTTGGCAATATAATGGGAGCCACATTTGCAGCCATCTGCCAAAGAAGAATAAAAACAAGAATAACTGAAGCTGCTTAATAGAATTTTAACCACTGGAAAAGTTAAATCAGATTTTTGTAGCACTTTATTAATATTGTTGGGTGGTATTTATCCATAAAAAACCTTGAAATGTTTACGTCATTGGAACACCAATTATAATTCTGTTGCTCACTTATCAGCTTTGCTGTGTAGTCTAGGGACTATGACAAGACGGAGGGGATATAACTACTGCTCAAGGCCTAGATAAAGCAGGTAAGAGTCCTATTAGACGAAGCGTCGTTTTGGTTTCCCTAATTAACAATAAACTATCGCAAACGAGTGCTATTGCCAACGACTTTAAATGTAAATTCTTTGAGCTGAGAGCAACGGAAGCGGATGTGCGCGAGCCATTCCATAGAGACACTGTGTGACACTAAGGTAGGCAGGATTCCGCGGCGGGAAGCTCCGCCGCAAAATTGTGCCGCTTTTACTCAGCGTGAATGGAGTGGTCTCAACCACTACCTGGAGACTCTATTAGTATATTGACATATTTCTCTCCATTAGTTCTCTTTCACTGCAGCTGACATAATGAACTCGATATACAGACAATAATGATAGGTGTACCTTCACTGTAAGCTTTTAAATACAATAGCTGGAAAAAAAATAGCACTTTCTATCAAAGTAAAGTTTTTAAACAATTAAAGGGCCAGTCCAGACATAATTTTTTTAATATATTGCTGGGGTCCTAATAAACAACACATACTCACCTTACATGCCCCCCCAGGAGCCTGCTGTGGTGCCTTCAGGTCCCCAATCACTGGACACCATGCCTTCCTGCTTCAGTCAGTGATTGACAGTCACTGCCTAGATGAACACTGGGGGAGCATGGTAGGTGGGTATGTGTTGTCTATTATGTTCTCAGGACCCCAACAATATATTTAAAATGTGCATATCCGGAGTACCCCTCATTCAAAAAAGACTTTAAAGGAGTACTCTGCTCCTCCACCAAAAAAGAAAAAAAACAGAGACACACACAACTGATATACTTACCATCCCTCTGGTGACGAACGCCGCTTGAATCTCCCACCACCATCTCTGTTGGCCGTCCTCACATCTCCCTCACTTCCGAGTTGCGGAGAAATGAATGGGAGAGAAAAGGCTGCTGGTGCACATGCACACGGGCAGCCTTTTCATTGGCTGGAGGGCATCACATGGCTTCCAGCTTGCTCAGCCAATCAGGCCTGTACATGTGAACGCACCCTAAAAAAAAATTCGCCGGAGTACTCCTTTAACCTTAACCTGTTGAACAACCCTTCAGTGGACTAAAATACATAGAAACAGGAACATTTCTAGAAGTGCCTAGTGCCCTGTATAGTGCCCTGTAGCCTCTATAGCCCTGTGTTATCAGTCCCACCATATTCTAGAGAACAACATGTATCTCTGATTGACATTCTTGAGTCACTTGACATTTCTTTTCAGCAATTGCATTATCAGTTTACGTCACGTAGCGTTCCTCTACTTGTTTGTAGAATTATATCACTCCCTGAATTCAGGGAATGTTCTCTGAATGTTGTCTGTAACTCGCCTAATCTAATGTTATTTTACACCCAGTTCTTGTACGTTTCTAATTCCATAAAGCCTTGATGTTCCAATGGGAGGTCAGTCATAGGCTAAAGTGAACTTGTGCTGGGATCATGTAGAATGTGTATGTGTCCAGGAGGGTTGTTAGTAACCAAGTGTTTATGTCACTGTCTGAATAACATACCGGATTTATTACTCAGATATTACTACGCTACTATATTTGGATGTTTGGTAGTTGAAGACAATGCTTTGGGCATATATTGTATAGACTTGTTGAACTTTTACCATGCAGATTATGGAGAGTGAGGCTTGTCTCTTTGTGACTTTCTTAGTGCGTTTGCTATGCTGCCCTGTGACAAACAAATATTATGTAAAGTTCGGGTCTCTCATTGTAATGGTCCCCCAGGGAGATCTGAGAGGTTCTGTAGGTGACCCAGTGACACTGTCAGACAGCTACTTCCTGCCTCATAAACTGACCTCTACAATGTAAAAACCTGAACTAACAAAAGAAAAACTGCACATAAGAATTCAGGAGTGCAGGGAGGTTTTCCTTTTTAAGTGGGTGTTTTCCTCCCAGCATGTGACATTGTGTTGTCCAGTAAGGGTCCTATTACACGGGACGGAGCGGAAAATCGTTATATCGTTCAAATTTAGACGATGATCGTTTTGTTTAATTGCAGCCAACGATCGAAAAATCGTTCATGTGTGTCGCTGATTGTTGATTTAGATCTGACCCTAAAATCATTGCTATTCGTTCACTAATCGGTCGCTGTAATTCTGCATTCGTTCAATAACTGTTCAGTGTTATGCTGCGTTTACACGAAAGGATAATTGGCCCGATCGTACGATTAACGATGTCGGAGTAACTTTTTTTTTTTCATAAAAATCAGCGTTTAGACTGTACATTATATTGTACAGAAAATTCGTTTTGCGATCGCTTAGGCCTATTTCACACATTGGTTAAATCGGCGAACGACTGTTCACACGGAACGATGTGAGAATTTTTTGCGAATGATCAATGACGATTTGAGAACATGTTCACAGATCAAAATGAAGTTTCTCGCTCGTCGTTTGATCGTTCGCTGCGTTTACACGTACGATTATCGATCGAATTCGATCGTTATCGTGCAAATTACAATAATCGTTCCGTGTAAACGCAACATAATTGCACATCGTTCATTCCTTTGCTGGGATCAGATGGAGTGAACAATTATAGTAACGATCGTAACTAACGACTATCGTTCTGTGTGATATGGTGAATGATTTCAGGTTAACGATAAACAATCTAGTTTGCGATCGTTTATCGTTAATCACTAAAAAACGATTAATGACTAATGATAAACGATTGCAAACACGATTGTTTATCATTAACCTGAAATCGTTCACCATATTACACAGAACAATAATCGTTATGGTGCGTTTACACAGACAGATTTATCTGACAGATTGGAAGCCAAAGCCAGGAATAGATTTAAAAGGAGGCAAAATATCAGTATTTCTATTATGACCTGTTCTCTGTTTATAGTCTGTTCCTGGCTTGGGCTTAAAAAATCTGACAGATAAATCTGTTTGTGTAAACGCACCATTAGTTACGATCGTTGCTACGATCGTTATGACGATCGTTGCTATGATCGTTTATTCCTTCTGATCCCAGCAAAACAATGAACAATGTGCAATTGCACTGAACGATTAGTGAATAAATGCGGAACTTGAGCGAACGAATGTGGAATTACAGCGAACGATTAACGATAATTTTAGGTTCATATCTAAAGCAACAATCAAGGACACACGAACGATTTTTCGATCGTTGCCTGCAATTACACAGGAAACGAGGAGCAAGCGGGCACTGACTTGACAGGTTGGCACTTGCTTTCTCCTTGATATGGGGTTGTATAATATGTCCCTAACTTTGTCTTCAGATTCATTTTGGAACAGTCATCCACATAATTTTCCACCAGTGGAGAAGACGGCTGTGTTCCTAGAGACCTGGACCACTCTCTATAAGCTGACACCTTCAGTTCCTAGTGCCAAATACAGCCCATGCTAGTGACCTCAAATTACAGGGCAGATTTACTGATCAAAATGTCCACCCCCCTGCAAAAAAAAAATAACAACAGTGCACATACGGTAGGTGTTCTAGCCATGTTTTGTGCCCCACTGGACGCCTTTCAAAAGGAAGTATGGTTAAGTAAAATTGTGGAGCGCATCATATTTATTATTTGCTTTTTTATTTTCTTTTGTTAAAATCTTGCTCTTAAAGGGGTACTCCGGTGATTTTTTTCCCCCTTAAATTAACTGGTGTTAGAAAGTTATAAAGATTTGCAATTTACTTATGTTTAAAAAGTTTTCTAGTACTTATCAGCTACTGTATATTCTGCAGGAAATGGTGTGTCCTTTCCAGTTTGACACAGTGCTCTCTGCTGCCACCTTCTGTTCATGTCAGGAACTGTCCAGAGCAGGAGAAGTTTTCTATGAGGATTTGCTATTTTTCTGGACAGAAGTGGCAGGAGATAGCACTGTGTCAGACTAAAAAAAATACACCACTTCCTGCAGGACACACAGCCGCTGAGAAGTACTGGAAGGCTTTAGATTTATAAATAGAAGTAAATTACAAATCTATAAAACTTTCTGACATTTTGATTTGAAAGAAAAAAAACCTTTAAGCAAGTCAACCTAAAGGCGTCGTAAAGAAGTGCCAGACTATAGGACGTGGAATACCAGCTATAGCACATCCACTACATTTTCTTTGCTTTTTGGTTTTACTAGGCCCAGTGCTGTAATCCTGCAGAAACCTGCAGCAGAATGATTGCATCCTTGCGCTATAATATATTTATATATCTTGCCTTCCTGTTGACTACTTGACAGACTAAAGTAGAATATACAGCTGCTTACAGATTCGAGAAAAAAAGTATCTATCATATGGAAGAAGATGCACCAAGTCAATGGCATGGTGTGCGCCATTGTGGGAATTTGGAACTTGTCTAGTTTTATGCTGTCAAACTCTAAAGATCCCCATACACAATAGAAAAAAAGATGAGTTTGTATAGGGTCCTCCTGACTCTTCTCCAACAGATGATGTTGGGAGAGACAGGGATCAGGCATGTTCCATTTCAACTGCCTGATCTTTGTAGTTTTTGGAAAGATAAACCAATGTCGAAGCTTTGTATTTGCTTACTCCTCTACTCTCCATTGAGAACACATATTCAGTCAGTGCATAATACCAAGGGTTTTGCTAAAAATGGCTGGGCCCCATAGCAAACTTTTGATTCCCCCACCCCCCGACTGACCACAAACCCATCAAGCGTACTCATAAATTTTAAAATTTAACTACAACTGCTCAACATCGTAACTTGTAGAAGGGGGGTCTGAGGGGTAAATGGACTCCAGCATGGGGCAAAGGATTAGGATTGTATCCTTACTAGATTACAGAACTAGGATCACGAAATTAGGATTTAACAAGCATTGGTCTCTTTTCCGTTCCTTCAAGATTTTCTTCTCAAGAATTCGATTTGTTACATGAATTTCTGTGCCTCAACATCCGTCTGAATGAGATGAAGCACACACGTTTCTGCAAGTAACTGGGTGAGTTCCACGCAGTCCTGCAACACATATGCTGTATGCCCAAAGTCTATCATTGTCATAAAGCATGAAGCAATGTTTCCATCCCTATAGAAATCCAGGATGGCTATGCAGTGTGAGTTATAAATGGGTCTGTACCTGGCATTTACAGGAAGACATACTGGGCACACGCTTAATGGTTGCACAACACATGTAACTAAGGGTTCTGTCCTGGTGTCACAATCAGATCATTCCTTCTTCCTCTTCTCTTTCCAGCTCAGGATTCTTTGCATATAAACAGTAAACAGTTCTCTCTTCCCCTCACATACTTCACATACTTGTGGCTATTTTTTTTTTTCTTACTCTTCCCAGAATTGTAGAGAGGCCAGATATTCCTTAGCTGCTTCTATGGGCCGATCTCTACTATTCTTTCCCATAACCTCAATGACCTTGAAAGTTTTTGACCAAGAGAAGCAATGTCCTATATCTTCTTTTATCTGGCATTCCAGCCCTGGAATAATGAGAATAATATCTCTTGTCTTCTTAGACTGTGACCCTTTATACACTCGGAAAGAAAGTTTCCTCATCTGCACTGCTGTAAGCATGACCTCTACCATTCTCCCACCGGTAGACACTATGGTGGGATTTACTCAAAGATAGAGGCCTACGTCATGGACAGGCTGGCATGGATAAGGAGAATCATATATGTGCCTTCAACTTGAAAAGCCATCCATAAGCCTACATATGAATGTGATTACATAGAAATTTCTGGATTCACATGCACATTAGAAGAACCTAACTCACTGATATGTCCCTGTATAGCACAAAGCGGTGAGAATGAAGGTAAGTTTCCATGATATTAGCAGCTTATTACCTATGCTAATTAGGCATTTTGGAGCACTGTGGGCGGGACTGAGTGCACTGATCTGCCCCAGTTTGTCCGCCCCCTCTCCCAATTAATCCCAGCAGAGCAGGGAGGCAGGCCGGCCAGGGGCTAACCTGTGCAGCGAGGTGGTAGTCCCACCCCCAGTGCACTAAAACCCCTCACTAGCATAGAGATAAACTGCTAAGAAACTTACCCTCCCCCTTAGTGCCACGTATGCTATAGGGACATATCAGCAAATTAGATTCTTCTTATGTGATGATAGTTTCCCTTTAAGGAACCATTCACCTCTTTGCAAGTGCTGTTGATACTGGTTTTGCCATTATTATTATTATTTATTTATAGAGCGCCCTTAATTCCAGAGCGCTATAAAAGCGATAGGGGTAACAAACAGTAACAATACAAGATCAAAAACACATTACATGAAGGCAAATGGCAGACTGGTAGATGGGGGAAAAGGACCCTGCCCGCCAGGGCTTACAGTCTCCATGCCGTTCAGTATGTCTGTGCTCTGACCATAACCAATCTTATTAGGCTTTGTTCCCACATGTCATCCCAATGTGTCCGAAACCATGTCCCCATTAGCCAGGAATATTGGAAACATTGTGTAGCTATTGGTGAAGAAATTGGGGTTGTGGGAATTCACCTTTAGGAAACAGAAATCTGATGTAGAAAATTGTCCTCCTATTTCATTGCATCCATTTCAATACATCTTGCATTTAGAATGGTTGGTATAAGAGGTTTTTCTATCACATTTAGTTTGCACAAAGATCCCTACAAGTATCTAATCTCCCAGCTGACATGACTAGATAGGGGCAATAAATTCTCATAAGCTGAGCGTCCAGACCACAAGCACTGCAATCATATTTATAGAATCTACTACCAGTCACACATGATATGCAGTTACAAGCCTTGATAGTTGTAGCTGATGCTGCGTTTACACAAAACGATTATCGCTCGACTTTTCGCAATAACGATCATATTTGAGGGATAATCGTTCCGTGTAAACACAGCAAACGATCAAGCGATGAGCGAAAAATCATTCATTTTGATCTTTCAACATGTTCTCAAATCATCGTTCGTCGTTTGCTAAAAATTTTGCAGATCGCTTCATGTAAACAGTCTTTCAAAGATTCACCCTATGTAAAAGATGGGTTTAAGCGATCTTAAAAACGATCGCAATAACGATTTTTCTTACGAATCTTCTAACGATTTTTCTCCATCTAAACGCTGATTGTTATAAAAACCAAATCGTTGCTTCAAAATCGTTAATCGTTCGATTGGGCGAATTATCGTTCTGTGTAAACCCAGCATAATTTTATTTAATAAGCGATTATAAATCAATCAATTTTTTTTTAAAAAAAACTTTGTTTAAAAGGGGTACGCGAGAGAAAAAAAAATAATTCAACTGGTTATAGAAATTTATACACATTTGTCAATTACTTCTATATAAAATTCTCAAGTCTTTCAGTACATATCAGCCGCTGTATGTCCTGCAGGATGTGGTGCATTCCTTCCAGTCTGACACAGTGCTCTCTGCTGCCACCTCTGTCCATGTCAGGGACTATCTAAAGCAACAGAGATTTTTTGTGGGAAGTTTCTTCTCTAAACGCTTCCTGTTACCGAGACACTTCCTGCAGGACATACAGGAGCTGATAAGTACTGGGATACTTGAGATTTTAAACAGATGTAGTTTACTAACCAGTTGATTTAAAAAATATCTTTCCCTGGAATACCCCTTTAATGCCCTAATGCCAATTACTTGATCGTTGGCTATGACACAGGGGTTTCGTGTTAAAAGGGTTATCCAGGATTAGATATAGGACAGCTACTTTCTTGTTAAAACAGCACCACCTCTGTCTTTAGGTTGAGTGTGGTAATAAACTTCATCCCCATTCCCTTCAACTTAGCTGCAATACAACACACACTAAGGGCAGGAGAGAGGTGCTGTTTCTGCAAAAAATGCACATGTTTTTGTAAGGCTGAATAGCCCTTTTAAAGAGTCATAAAAAATAACTGCTAAGACCCACTGTGATCAGGAGATATAGCCAGGGAGAAGACGCAGAAGCAGCATGATCCACTTCCCGGCCGTATATCAGTAACAGCCATCTGCAACATATTAGACTACATTGTGGGAATTAGTGGCTGGCCAGGAGTGGATTGTGCGGCTGCGGCACTCTCTCTTGGCTATATCTTCTGGTCACAGCAGTCCTTGGCAGTGAGACCCACTGTGATCAATAACTTTGGCGGCCTGATGCCATTTAAGAAGTTAATTTTCCTGACTCTTTAAGGTTATTTTATGAATGTAAACTATTAGAGAACACTAACACGTCATCAATTTACTTGTAAATGTATATTACCATACTGATGTTATGACACAATTCTTTCGACTGAAGAGCACACCATTGTGGACAGTCTTAGATAATGGACCTCTATGATGAAACGCTACATGTTGCATGTTATGTCTTCCTATGTAATTTAAATACTTCTATTGGTTCTTAATAAGACAAAATGAAGCCTTGACTTAGTCTGTCCACATTCTCTCAATACTTTCATTGTAACAGGTGACTCACTTAATCTGCAGATGGAATGAAAATCTAGACAGACATTAGAGATACGTGAGTCAGGATGACATGGGAGGCACCTTATAACCCTAAACGATATCATACTGGTGACTTCACTGGTGATCTGACATAAGAATGACCTACATTCCATTGGAAACCTTTACTCACCTGCTTATGTAATACACTAAGATATGGACAAGCGGCATTGTCATCTCTACTTCCACAATTGCTGAAGGTTTCCATTCTCAATATCAATGTCATAAGGAAGGAAAGTCAGCATTAAAATCTATAAGGCCGGTTCCATTGGGTTACAGGAGAAATTAGTACAATTATGAAGACCTTAGAGGAATTTACTGTGTTCTCTATGGGGAGCAGAGGGTTAAGCTGCAGTGGCAGGTTATCTCTCCAAGAACAAAGGGGGTCGGACAGTAATTTTTCATCATACCTGACCCCTATCTCCACCAACATCGTCCGTCGGTGGAATTTCGGGAGAGCCCCGTAAACTCTATACTGGCGGCTGATCCTGATGTTTGGCCAACGAAAGTATAGAGGGGGAGATTTATCAAACATGGTGTAAAGTGAAACTGGCTTAGTTGCCCCTAGCAACCAATCAGATTCCACCTTTTATTCCTCACTCTTTGGAAAATGAAAGGTGGAATCTGATTGGTTGCTAGGGGCAACTAAGCCAGTTTCACTTTACACCATGTTTGATAAATCTTCCCCATAGTGTATGGGGACCTTTAAGGTCGTATTAGACAGCACAAGGTGCTCAGTCAAGGACTACTGATCTCGCTGATCGGTGCTGGTCTACGGAGCCATTTACACAGCTCGGTAATCGTGGATCACGGGCTGCACCAATGAATGCCAGATTGTTCATGTGGCCCTTTGCTTTAATCAGCCATTGGCCATACGTGTCTTATTACATGGGAAAATATCCGCCCAACGGCCAATAATTAAAGAGACCCTGTCAGTAGGTTTAGGCTGTCCTATCTCAGGGTGGCAGAGTAGTGACAGAGAAGCTAAACAGAATGATGTATGACTTACATTGTTCTGTGCAGCTGATTCAGAGATATCCTTCTAAATAACATGGACAATAAGTAGTCCTCTCCATTATATCCATGAGCCCGGTAGTCCTGGATATTCATGAGAAGCAGAAAACTCCGCCCACCAGCTGCTGATTAGCAGTTATCTATCCATGCTGTGTATAGGCAGTTAGCTGTCAATCAGAAGCTGGAGGATTCTCCTGCATATTAGGAGAACGGCTAAACAGAATGATGTCAGTAATACACCGATCTGTTCAGAATTTCTGTCACTAGTTTATGCTGCCCTCATTTAAGGTGGAATAAACCTAGTGACAGATTTCCTTTAAGCATGTCAGACTGGCTGACTATTACATAATATGAAATCCGTTTTCTTGTCGGACCCTTGTTAACCCTGTGAATGTGAGAAGTTCATTATGAGATGCAGAAATAGAAGTCACCTCTGAAACTTTGCCTTCTCTTGGGTGGCAAGTTTCAAGCATCTATTGCTAAACTAAAGATTTAAGTAGAACAGAATGGAGAACATGCCACGTCTAGCTGCGTCCAGTCACCGAGGACGGCTATAAATGTTACTGGCTCACAAGTTCCAGAAGGAGCAGCTGACTGGAAGAAAATAAATTCATTAGAAGCATCTATCACTCATCCAGGAGAGTTCAGCCAATGTCAGAATTATGCGGCTGGTAAAGGCTTGGCAGGGCTGTGGGTGCATGCTAAGTGCTGCGATACAGATCAGGTGGCAGGAAATGTCTGCAGACCTGGCCATATTGCTGCCTGGGTTTGTTAGCTCTCTTAAACCACATGTTGTCAATGCAGTTTCAAGACATGGTATCTTGTCTTGGGTTATTCAGTGAAAATCCTTTTATTTCCTGGTGTCAGAAAGTTATATAGATTTGTAATTTACTTCTATTTAAAAAACTCTTCCTGTACTTATCAGCTGCTGTATGCCCTGCAGGGAATGTTGTTTTCTTTTTATCTTTTTAGTCTGACACAGTCCTCTCTGCTGCCACCTCTGTCCAAGACAGGAACTGTCCAGAGCAGAAGAGGTTTTCTATGGGAATTTGCTAAGATGGTCTTGGAAAACAACATTTCCTGCAGGACATACAGCAGCTGATAAGTATGGTTGAGATATTTAAGTGAAAGAAAATTACAAATCTATATAACTTTCTGGTATCTGTTGATCTGAAAGAAAAATATTTTTTGCTGGAGTATCCCTTTAAACATCTATTAGTCTGGTCTATAGCAAAGCTAGTCTATAGCCTGTACTTTTATCATAAATCTTTCTACTGGGCTTAGAAATAAGGTCCCATTGGTAAGGTCAGGAATCTTCAATTTCTAAGAGTTGGGTAGGTTTGGTTTATCATGAAAGCCAACGATTTTCTTTTATGCAAGACTCAGCAAATTATCTCATATATGGCGTTTTTTGTAAGGGATATACAGGGGAAGGTGTATTCCCTTTAGGCAGGGCCGTATTAACAGCTGCTGCTGCCCTAGGCACTAAACCTGAAGACGCCCCATCTTCACGCACCTATTAGCGATACCAGACCTGACCAACACCACCATACCCCCTACCCCCTGGAAAAAACACCAGATTTACTGGCAAGTCTGAACGGGAGGAGGGAAACTAAAAAAATAAAAACAAAGAAAATTGTTTTTTCTGTCCCCCTGCTCCCTGGTGCTGCCCTGTCTATAGAATGTCATCATTTCCAGCAAGAGCAGAAGGTGCCCTGTGCAATACCTGTTAGTTACCATGATATGGCTTACCACTAGTGTTGATCGGACTTGCTGAACCATTTGGCTTTGGCAATGTTCTCTGAACTTGAACACTCAGCATTTGACTTCGAGATTTGGATGTCGCCCTATGTCTGTTATTAATGCACAATGACCTAATAACAGCACTATATAGTATGTAAAAAATATTGCCTTACAGGTAGTTACCTATACAATCTCTCAGGGGGGTTGTTGAGGTTTTGTTCCGGAAGGCAGTTTGAGAACCGAGCAGTGTTTTCCCAAAGGAAATAATGTAAATGTGTTTAATTGGTTCCAGCAGCCACCAATAATTACCTACAGTATCATCTATTACATTGACAAGTGTCCAGTGTAATCTCTACACTACATTACAGAGCAGCACTATACTGTACAGTACATTATACACAAGAATCCTTCAACAAAACCAGCAATTATATTACAGTAGTCACTAACTCCTCACTCATCCTTTACTGTATAGAGTCCCCCCCATCCCAGTACATCCCAGCATGGGAGATGGTGGTGCACTGACTGTACTACTACTATACTGTATATGCACTCCAGCAATCTTTTACAGTACTGTACTGTATGTGAAGCCTCACCAGCGCTAAACTCACCAGTTACAACCCACCATCCACACTCACAAAAACATTCAGATACCGAATACTTCAAGACTGGAAGCCCAAAAAGTGTTTGAGAACCGAACAAGAGTTTGAGAACCAAAGCAAACTTTCCTTGAAAATACAGTTTGAGCAGTTCAAGAACCAAGGTACCACTGTGTGTAAATATATATATTTATATATATATATATATATATATATATATATATATCGGGTGTTAAAGAGGGTAGTTGTGTGCAATGCAAGAGGCTTTTCAGAGGTTTTGCACCAAGACAGAGGGTCATACATCATCCAAATATACAGGGCATGCAACCCTACATTTGGCTTTGGTATACTATTGACAAGGTACAGCGAAGGTGTCCGACCTTCAGGACATGGGTACAAGCTGCCCAGGATGGCTGTGAATGTGCCCCAATCAGGGGTCTATTATAATGATGGCAATGAGGGCAACAGTCCGAGACCCTGAGCTCCAGTACCCACCATAGGCCTTAGAATGTGTTACCTATAGACGTGTAATCTAGTCAACCCTATTTGGCTAGTGTCTAGACCCTTGTAGTCGATTATATGTTTGGTTTGTTGGCTTTCCAAAATATGATCCACATACATGGTACAGACTCTATACAACTCTTTTAGAGACAATATTGTATAATGGAAAGTCCGCCAGCATGTTAAATTTGTAAAAATGTTACTACCCAGAAAGTGGCGCCATATTTCTTGACGTTAAACAACGATTCTTTTTCCAGATGCCTATAAATAAATTGGAAAAATGCCAGGAATCTGGTTCATGAGCATCTCAGCAATGTTTTGATTGACAGCTGACCTAATTCTACTTGCATGACTCCAGTTTCTGTGCTGGACATGGAGCCAGGGGTTAGTCATTCATATAGCGTGCTCTCTTAATATCAGGCTATTTATACACCCCAAGAAATGGAAGAAATCACATTCTGTACTGGGGTGCACAAGCCTTCTCGGGAGGAAAATGCCTTGTGGTTTCATAACACTTATCTCCTATAGATGAACAGAAGGCCCATAGTATCAATACACTTGTCAGACAAGCCTTGCTGGTAATAACATTATTAATAAATCATGTTCGTCATGTGACAAACTAATGTGTGTACATCTACATGGTCACTGACTGATATTGGAGAGTTATTATCCTTATGTTATTATGTGACTTTTGCATTTGTTTCAACCAGAGCAGTTCCACAGGTTGACCCTGTGCTCTATGAGCTGGTCCAGTTTCTTTGAGGCCTGCTCAGTAATGGTGTAGGTTAAAGATGAGCGCTCTAGCCCATTGATGTACATTTTTAACCCCAAAAGTCTTCTCTCTTCACTGAGGAGTTTGCTCTCTGGTTGGCTCCCAGGGGGTTTCCCAGTTATAGCTGTATTTCTGGATATTGATGATGAGCTGCAATGTCCATGGTGGGCAACAGGTCCTTAATACCTATCTTCCTCTTCTTCCCTCTCTTTATCTCTATTGGAGATGAGCGAAATCGCTGAAAGTTTTGGTTCACACAAACCCAAGTGATTGGCATTTGAATCCCGCTGCCTGGAGAAAGTGGATACAGCCCAAGGACTGCCTGGAAAACGTGTTTTCCATGTAGTCCTCGGGCTGCATGCACCCTTTCCAGGCAGCGGGATTCAAATGGCACTTGTGCCTGACATTTTGGTAAGTTTACTGATATCTACTTTTTTGGGGAGATTTATCAAACTGGTGTAAAGTAGAATTGTCTTAGTTGCCCCTAGCAACCGATCAGATTCCACCTTTCATTTTTCAAAAGCTCTGTGAGGAATAAAAGGTGGAATCTGATTGGTTGCTAGGGACAACTGAGACATCTACTTTACACCAGTTTGATAAATCTCCCCCTGTGTTTTTTCCCTCTGAGATGAGTTGTTTTCAATTTCTCCACAGGGGTTTGTATAGTCCAGCCATTTCTGGTGTTCAAGACCTTTCTCTGTGAAAGTAAAATAACTTTGTCCCTTTAGGGAAATTAAAAGTGACCCAAGGCAGGCCTCTCCCCCCTCCTGGGACATTCTCCATATTACTCTATGCCTTAATACAACTAAATTGACCCCTTGCTCACAGCTTACAATGAAGGTGCAAAACAGAAACAGGACAAACAGTAATTGCAAAACGTGCATTTAACCATAAAAAAAAATCACACAAAACACAACAATCACTGAGCTCGGGGAGATCAGTGAAAAAATCCAATGAAGTACTCATTTAAGAGTCTCCACTGATTGCCCCCTTTGAATATGCAAAGTAGGGGTCAGTTGCGAGTCTCAAAACACGGGAATAGCCAGATAGTCCCCTCTCCAGAGAAAGAAGCCTGTTGCCAAGGGGAGCCCTTTTAGTGGGGAGAGCACCAAACCACCCTGATAGGGTGGCCCCCTATAAGTCAAAGTCTAACTGTTGTGAGTGTAACAACATAAGACAAGGGTTACCAAGGCTAGGCATCCATCCACAGACAGCTGTTCCGGGGTATTTGCCCCTCATCAGTGTGGAGCAGGATTCTGACTACCAGAGGCAAAGAAAAATAGACCAATAAAACACAGCAATCAGTGAGCTCGGGGAGATCAGTGAAAAAAATCCAATGGAGTACTCATTTACGAGTCTCCACTGATTGCTCCCTGCAAAATTTAAAATGCAAAGAAGGGGTCCGTGGAGCCTCAGTTACGAGTCTCAAAACACAGGAATAGCCAGATATCCCTCTCTCCAGAGAAGGAAGCTTCATAACAGAGTTAGACTCTGACTTATTGGGGCCACCCTGGTGTTTCCCTATTTAGATCCCAATGCTCGCAACAGAGCGAGTACCTGAGGGACTACGTATCAGGGTGGTTTGGTGTTCTCCCAACTGGGAGGCACCCCTTGGCAACAGGCTTCCTTCTCTGGAGAGAGGGATATCTGGCTATTCCCGTGTTTTGAGACTCGCAGCTGAGGCTCCACGGACCCCTTCTTTGCATATAAAAAAAATCACAGTTTCAAGAATGTAGATAGCAGTGTCCCACAGCCAACATAACATCTAAATTATATTAAACTATAAATTAAATTTTATATATATATATATATATATACTGTATATATATATATATATATATATATATATATATACTGTATATATATCATTATATGCTAAACATTAACAGGCATGTGATCATAGAGCCACGTAATAGGCATTATAAGTGATGGCTTTAACAGTATATTTTGGAGGCAGATTTTTTTTAGAAGATCCCTCTACCAGTTGGAGTTTTCAGGAGGTCTCAAAGTTTTATTTAGCCAGAAAGTGCACTGTGAACTCTTTAGGGTGCGTTCACACCTACCGGATCCGCAGCGGATTTTCATGCTGCGTATTTGCAGCGAAATCAAGTGCGGATCTTGTACTGTGAAGCTCAATGGGTCCCATACACGCAGCGGATCCGCTGCCTGCATGGGACCCGGCCCCTTTAACCCCTGCGCCGCTACCAGCTGCCCACAGCTTACAGCCCCGGCCCCCTTAAACCCCCGCACCGCCCGCACGCCCGATCGCCGACCTAGCCCCCTCGCACGCCTGATCGCCGCCCCGCCCCCCCCCCGCACGCCCGATCGTTGCCCCGGCCCCCCCTCACGCCCGATCCAGCCCCGACCCCGAGCATAGATCACCTGCTCAGGCCGTGGCTGTGTGATGCTCCGGGCTGATGGGTAGCAAGGGGAGCCGGGAGCATCACACAGCCACGGCCGAGCAGGTGATGTATGCTCGGGGCCGGGGCTGCGGGGCTGCGAACAGGCGCTCGGGGGGCCAGGGCGGCGATCCGGTGTGGGCGGGGGGGGGGTCTGGGGTGGCGATCGGGCGTGCGGGGGGCCAGGGCGGCAATCGTGCGTTCGGCCGGTGCGGCGGTTTAAGGGGCCCAGGGCTGTAAGCTGCGGGCAGCCGGCGGACGCGCAGGGGTTAAAGGGGCCAGGTCCCAGTCAAGAAGCGGATCCGCTGCGTGTATGGGACCCATTGAGCTTCAGAGTACAGTATCCACAGCTGATTTTGCTGCAAACTCGCAGCATGAAAATCCACTGCGGATCTGGTAGGTGTGAACGCACCCTAAACTATGTTCACACTGCGTATGTTTCCGGCCGTAGTGCGGACCGCGAATATACGCACGTAGTTTTGAGGTTGATGCGTTAGCTTGAAAGTATACGTTATACGCCCGCACAGTGCACACTACGTATGAGCTTACGGCCGGATCGTATACGGCGTCGTGAAAAATGAACAAGACCATTGTTTGAGGACGGAAATATTGAAACTCACGGCCGTGGATTTCCATGCGGTCCCGTACAAAGTACTTATTTCAGCCAAACTGAACTTGATTTTTCGATCCAAAAGGTTCTGTGTGGTTTACGGGGCTGGGTGAAGATTTCCAAGTAAATGACCTGCCTCAGATCGCTTCGAAACAAGCTAGGGAAACATAACTGTACTACGGGTGTATGTTTGCGGTTCGTACGCATCCGGCCGCATGTCTATTTTTCCCACGCCCGTAGTTTCAGCCGCACATACGCATACGCATAGGCTGTGTGAACATAGCCTAAAGGATTAAAAGGGTGTCCATTGACATCACTGCATACCTGTGATTCTGCAATGTTTAGAAAAGTAAAGATTCAATTTTTTTGCAGCAATATACAGATACTGTACAACAGAAAGAGCAAACAATGAATAATAGGACTGGACAGATTATTGACTAGATCCCCCACCCACCCCCACACAGACACACACCCCATACCCCCAATATTCAAAGAATGGTAATAGATAGAAACTCCATAATGCTCTCACCACCCACACAGAAACACTCATACACAATGCAAGTTAATAATTAAAGGAAAATATTTAGCTTTATTATCACCAGATTAAATTTAGTTCCCTGTCCCTGGCATAAGGCGCTAAATAAAAGATTGTGATAAGGCTGCACAGTATTATTCAGACAGAGTAATATCCTGGACAATTCATATATTCTTAACTCTAACCATCATATTCATTTCTATGCAGGAGAAAACCCTATATAGAGTATATAACCGTATATATAGAGCGCCCCAGTATTCCTTAAAGGGGTACTCCGGAAAAAATTCAAATCAACTGGTGTCATAAGGTTATACAGATTCGTAAATGACTTCTATTTAAAATCTCAAACCTTCCAGTGCTTATCAGCTGCTGTATGTCCTGCAGGAAGTGATGTATTCTTTCCATTCTGTCACAGTGGTCTCTGCTGCCACCTCTGTCCATGACAGGAATTGTCCAGAGATTAGCAAATATACATAAAAAACACCTGCCCTGGACAGTTCCAGTCATAGACAGAGGTGGTAGCAGAGGGCACCATGTCACAGTTGAATGAATAAACCACTTTCTGCAGAACATACAGCAGCTGATAAGTACTGAAACACTAGAGATGTTTAAATAGAAATAATTTACAAATCTTTATAACTTTCTGGCACCAGTTGAATAAAAAAAATATATATCCGGGATACCCCTTTAAAGCTAGAGGTATCTGTGAAATTCTTGATAAAACACTAATTTTGTAGGTACACTATTAATCACTGGTCATTTACCACTAATGTTGTTAATTTTGCACCATCCTTTTTGAATGACCATGTATTTGCAATTAACATGTTCATGGTAACAGGTTCCCTTTAAGAGACATGTTTATCTACACTACAGCATCCAATTACAGTACCTTTTCCCACTTGGATAACCTCAACTGAGGAGAAAGCCCAGACAATGATATGCCTTGGATCTTAATAGGACAGGTTTCCATAAAGAAGCTGTAAAGAAACCTCAGTCACATATTTCAAGAGTACCACAAATTAACTAATGGAAAAGATGATCTAACGCACAGTGAGTATTGGAAACATGGACTTTCCATGTATTTTGTAAAATATCCAAGGCTAACCCAACTGCAGTCAATGGTTCCTTTATGATACTGGTAATGCTGACATTCATAGGAAGACATTTCTGCGGTCTATATACATTCTACTACACATGGAGAGTGGATGTGAGTAATTGTGTTGGGTTTTCTGTTATAACAATACTTTTTACATGTTGCTACAGCTAGCGTAAATATATATATAAAAAGTGATACTTACCTACCCCAGTCCCCCACAGCTCTCATTCCAGCACCTTCTGATCCTCCGCTGATAATCAGTTCTCCCATCTTCTGAGATGAGACATCAGAGCAGGACCTACCAATCACCAGCTGCAGTGGAGTTGACGCTTGGCCAATGATTCGCTGAAGTCCTGCTAAGGCTACGTTCACACAGAGCAAAAGGGGCGGATTACGCGAGGAAATATTTCCGCCTGAAATCAACTGACGCTGAATTCCGAGCAGAATATAAGCAGAATGTAAGCAGAATCCCTGCGTATTCTGCTAGGAAAGTGTTCAGCTCGTAATCAGCTCTTGACAAATTCAGCGCGAGGAATCCGCGCTGAATCCGCATGCATTCAGCGCTGAAATTCAGTGAGTATTTGGCGAGTAAACTAGACTATACCAGAACATATACTAGAATCCTCCTCCCTCCCCCTTTTCCCCATTTCCGTGCTGATTCAGCGAGTAATTTCCGCTTGTATTACGCCTGTATTCCGCGCTGAATACGCGCGTATTCCGCGCTGAAACAGAAAATCAGAGCCCCATTGATTTGTATAGGCTTCCGCTAGCAGAAGAATGAACATGTTCATTCTTCTGGCGGAAAGCGGATTAGTTCAGTGCGGAAATTCCACTGTGTGAACTGCAGAGCAGAATTTCCATTCAACACAATGGAAATGAGCTCTGCACCTATTATAACGGCTGAAATTTCAGCGCTGATTCAGCGCAGAAATTCAGCTGCTTTTGCTCAGTGGGAACGAGCCCTATGACATACAGAAGTTGTGGAATGGGATCTGCAGGGGGGACTGGGATAATTGAGTATCATTCATTTTTCATTTTTGCAATAGCCCCTTAAAAAAAAACTGTTAAAATTGAACACTCCTTCAAACACTGACCTTTTGTATATTTTATTATTCTTCCTGTAATCTTTATAATATGTGTATGTATATTTTTTTCCTTTCATAAAGTCATATAACGTCAGTGGTATAGCTACCATAGAGGCAGGGCAGGCAGCTGCTATGGGGCCCATAGGCAGTGGCGGATTAAATGTACCCTGGGCCCCGGGCTGTCCACCCAACCTGGCCCCCCCCCCACAAGTCAATTCGCCCACATTATAATCCACTACTGCGACCCCCCCACTGTCCCCAATAAACACTGCTTGCCTCCCCTCCCTGCTGGCCCCAATAAACATAATGTTTGGTCCCTTGCTGCTACCCCCAGTAAGCATTGTCCACCCCACCTCCACTGCCCCAATAAACATATTGCCACCTCACCTGGTCCCCTGATGTTGCCCCCCCCCCAAGGTCACAGCAGCACAGAGGATGTCAGGAGAGGAGGGTGCTGATCTTATAGGAGAGGTCACAGCAGCACAGAGGATGTCAGGAAAAGAGGGTGCTGATCTATAAGGGGGGGTCACAGCAGCACAGAGGATGTCAGGAGAGGAGGGTGCTGATCTATAGGAGAGGTCCGAGCAGCACAGAGGATGTCAGGAGAGGAGGGTGCTGGTCTTATAGAGGAGGTCGCAGCACCCAGCAGCACAGAGGATGTCAGGAGAGGAGGGTGCTTATCCTATAGGAGATGGTCCCCCTTTATAGATGGTCCCCCTCTTTCCCCCCTTATAGATGGTCCCCCTCTTTCCCCCTTTATACATGGTCCCCCTCTTTCCCCCTTTATACATGGTCCCCCTCTTTCCCCCTCTATAGATGGTCCCCCTCTTTCCCCCTTTATACATGGTCCCCCTCTTTCCCCCTCTATAGATGGTCCCCCTCTTTCCCCCTTTATACATGGTCCCCCTCTTTCCCCCCTTTATAGATGGTCCCCCTCTTTCCCCCTCTATATATGGTCCCCCTCTTTCCCCCCTTATAGATGGTCCCCCTCTTTCCCCCTTTATAGATGGTTCCCCTCTTTCCCCCTTTATAGATGGTCCCCCTCTTTCCCCCTTTATAGATGGTCCCCCTCTTTCCCCCTCTATTGATGGTCCCCCTCTTTCCCCCTCTATAGATGGTCCCCCTCTTTCCCCCTCTATAGATGGTCCCCCTCTTTCCCCCTCTATAAATGGCCCCCCTCTTTCCCCCTTTATAGATGGTCCCCCTCTTTCCCCCCTTATAGATGGTCCCCCTCTATAGATGGTCCCCCTCTTTCCCCCCTTTATAGATGGTCCCCCCTCTTTCCCCCCTTTATAGATGGTCCCCCTCTCCCCCCTCACTTTATAGATGGTCCCCCTCTTTCCCCGCTTTATAGATGGTCTCCCTCTTTCCCCCCTCCCTTATAGATGGTCCCCCTCTTTCCCCCCTTTATAGATGGTCCCCCTCTCCCCCCTCCCTTTATAGATGGTCCCCCTCTTTCCCCTTTATAGATGGTCCCCCTCTCCCCCCTCCCTTATAGATGGTCCCCCTCTCCCCCCTCTCTTATAGATGGTCCCCCTCTCCCCCCTCTCTTATAGATGGCCCCCCTCTCCCCCCTCTCTTATAGATGGTCCCCCTCTCCCCCCTCCCTTATAGATGGTCCCCCTCTTTCCCCTTTATAGATGGTCCCCCTCTCCCCCCTCCCTTATAGATGGTCCCCCTCTCCCCCCTCCCTATATAGATGGTCCCCCTCTCCCCCCTCCCTTATAGATGGTCCCCCTCTTTCCCCTTTATAGATGGTCCCCCTCTTTCCCCTTTATAGATGGTCCCCCTCTCCCCCCTCCCTTATAGATGGTCCCCCTCTCCCCCCTTCCTTATAGATGGTCCCCCTCTTTCCCCTTTATAGATGGTCCCCCTATTTCCCCTTTATAGATGGTCCCCCTCTCCCCCTCCCTTATAGATATCCCCCTCTCCCCCCTCCCTTTATAGATGGTCCCCCTCTTTCCCCTTTATAGATGGTCCCCCTCTTTCCCCCCTTTATAGATGGTCCCCCTCTTTCCCCTTTATAGATGGTCCCCCTCTCCCCCCTCCCCGTCAGTAAATAACACAAAAATAACAAAATACAACTCACCTACCCTGCGTTCCCCCGTCGATCCTCTCTCCTTCTGCAGTCTCCGGCTGAGCGCGGCTGCCAGGGGTGTCCCGTCCTCTCCCTGGCAGCGCGCACATCACACAGCTCCTAGTGCCGCCTGGGCCCTGACTTCCGGTACGTGCGCTCCCAGTACCGGAAGTCAGGGCCCAGGCGGCACTAGGAGCTGTGTGATGCGCGCGCTGCCGGGGAGAGGACGGGACACCCCCGGCAGCCGCGCATCAGCCGGAGGCAGCCGGAGACTCTTGTGACCGCAAGCGAAACAATGCTTGCGGTCACAAGAGCCTGCAGTGGCGGGGGGAAGGGCGCCTCCCGGGCGGCATTATAATGTGGGCGGCGTGGCATGGGCCCCCCCGGAGTCCTTGGGCCATGGGCGGCCGCCAAAAACGCCCACATTATAATCCGCCACTGCCCATAGGTGAGGGAGGCCCGGAGATGCACAAGGAAGATAAGAGCTGTCCTGTGTCCTTCTGCCTAACCCTTTATCTACTGCTGTGTGTGTAATTGACCCAGTGTTCACTTACATGCTGCAACATAAAAAAGGGTTTAAATGCTGCAATAGCTGCTGCAATAGCTCCATGCAGAGGTCAGGGGTTACTAGTGCACAAGCAGTGAAGCAGAGATCTCATACTCTTGTGGCAGTCTGCTCCTGCACCTATGTATTTAACTCCTAATAGGCCCTATTGTTAAATACAGTGGACTGACAGAGCCAGCAGCCACTGGCACTTTTGTAGCTGCAATCAGGATTTTGCTTCTGTCCACAAGAGATTTTACTTTTTGGCCACATCACTAAGCCTATATATATATATATATTGCTTTGTGTTGTGCAGGGGGGGGGGGGGCATAAATCCTAGCTACCCCCTGGTATAACTTTGTAATATTATTATTATTTTATTTTTTTAAGGAACTTTTTTTTCAGAAAACAGTAGAAGTGGCGACAACAGTGGTAAGTAGCGACACAACCCCTCTGCTGCCACCAGTGGCTGTGTTGGGAACTGCAGGGTTGACCAAGCCCTATTCCTGACACAGTTACATGTATGAATGCAGCAGCGCTAACACAGTAAAAAAGACAATATAGAAGCAGCCTGTGTCATGTGGCATGGTGTAGCAAAGCGAGTGGGGTTAACTGTGAATCACTGCTCACTTTGCTTTAGTGTAACATGACCCCAGCGCCAGTCTTTTCTCGTGCCAATTTAATTTAGAATAGATATTAAGGGATGGTCAATGGTGCTAACACTGCATGCAGAAATAGCAATATGTAACTGTGTGCAGCCCTGCAGTTCCCATAACAACCACAGGGGGGCAGCAGAGGGGCCTGTCACCCCTAACTGCTGCCAGTCGATGTAAAAATGCAAAGCAAAAAAAATTACAGTTTCTTTAATAAAGTTATATTACAAGGTCATATAACATTATGAAAGAGATGTAAAAAATAAATATATTTTCCGGATATGTTTTAATTTAGAATCTTTATCAGGACCCCCTTAAGGTGAAGCAGCAGTCTAGGCATATATAGCTACACTATAGGCTCTACAATCCTTCTGCCATGGTTCTTCATTGACACAACAACCAGCAAGCCTACACAGTGCATTATCATGCTTTACCCAGTCCTCACTATAAAAAAGGATTGTGCTAACAAAGCATCAATGTTATACAGGCGAAAGGATCAGTGGCAGATCTTAATGTGGGCAATTTGGGCAGCTGCCCAAGGCTCCTGGGGGACCCATAGCCACCCACAGCTTACACTGCAAGTGTCATTGCAGCTGCATATCACTTGGGGCCCACCGGAGAATCCTATGGTGGGCCGCCGAGTCGTGTGCAGCTGCAGAGCAGTCCAGGATAGCATTGCCGGATGAGCACTCTTTTCAATTGATGGAGCACTGACAGGCGGGTGGGACTTCCGGTGCAGTCAGCATCTGTAACACATACTGTTTGTGAGAGTGCAGATTGGGAGAGTTGGAGCAGAGGGGGAGCGTGTGGGTGGTGGGTTTTTTGTTTGTTTTTCTGTTATATATATATATATCTACTCAGCCATGTACTAAAGGGGGATCTACACAGGAGGGGGCCACCTACAATACGGCCATTTACACAGGACAGGGCCATCTACAATAGGGGACTACACATAAGGGGGCCACCTACAATGGGAGGACTACAGGGGGCCATCTGCAACAATAGGGGGACTACACAGGGGGCCATCTGCAATAGGGGGACTACATAGGGGGCCCACTACTATAGAGACTACTCAGGGGGCCATCTATTGTATATGGGATGTACAGAAGGTGCACTGATGTGACTTGTTGCTCTAGGGTCCTGCGTCAGTGTGCCTGCTGTGCACTGGCGGGGGCGGGGGGGAGGGGGTGAAGCAGATTGGGTGGACAGCCCAGGGTCCAGGATACACTTAATACGCCACTGGACAGAATGGATCAGCATATTAGTTTATGGATGCCCCTTTACTGTTATATATATTTAGGCCATGTTCACACAACTGTCACAGAACGGACGTTGTCAGTGAAGTTTATCCCAGGATAAACTTATTTTCTTTTGAATTTGAGCCGCACTCTCCATTGTGTGAGCTGTCAGTGTTGTGCAGCTGCTATTCAATGAACAACGTCCGCACAAAACTGACATGTCAGTTTTTCGTTCAGCCGGTTGAAATCCTGGCTGGAGTGTATACTGCATGTACGCACCCCAGCCGTGATTCCCTCTGACTTCTATGCAATGTATCTTCTGTATCAATCACGGTCTGCAAATCGGCAACAACTGACGTGATTAATACAAAAGATTTGGTATTTATTTATACAGAGTACAGGAAAAGTACAGTTTCAAGTCTTATGCTTAAAAAGGGGGAAAAAACCCTTTGCCGTTGTTACCTAGAGTAGCGCACCTGTGATCGGAAATAGTTCTACATTATTTCTTAGAACTGCTCCAGGCTGTGATATCTTGCAATTCAATCTTGGGAGGTTTCACTGCAAATATGCCTGCAAAAAGAACCTGAGATTTTATGGCTTTAGACTCCATGCTAGGTTTTATAAATCTCATTTCATAATTATTTTTTATTGCCCTCCAATATACTAGAAAAGACCTTTTAAGGGAAAACATTTTTTTTTTTTTTTTTTTTAAATTTGATGATTTTTAATCAAATGGAGCGTCTGTAGCAGAAGGGGTAAAAATACCTACGCTGGGTCCTACTGGCTGGCAGCCTGTAGCTGCAAGGGGATGTACCCTAACGGAGAATTGGACACTACTCTAATTTTAATTCTTTTTAAAGCAATCAGTGTCAGAAAGTTATACAGAGTTGTAAATTGTTTCTATTTACAAAACTCAAGTCTTCCTATACTTATCAGCTGCTGTATGTCCTGCAGGAAGTGGTGTATTCTTTCCAGTATGATGCAGTGCTCTCTGCTTCCACCTCTGTCCATGTCAGGAACTGTCCAGAGCAGGAGAGGTTTTCTTTGGGAATTTGCTACTGCTTTGAACAGAGGTGGCTGCAGAGAGCACCATGTCAGACTAGGAAGAATACACCACTTCCTGCAGGACATACAGCAGATGTTAAGTACTAGAAGACAAATCTGTATAACTTTCTGACACCTGTTGATTTAAAAACGTTTCTCTTTACTGGAAGAAGGCTATGAAGTGCCTCTTTATTTTCTGATGACAGAGAGGTAAGACACATAAAGAGGTTTTCCAAGGAAATCCTAAGCCTCCCCATGACATGCCATACTTACACCCCTCCTCCTGCCGCTCCCGCAGCCAGTTCCGGCTGTGTTCTATTGGCTTCTGCTGTTGACCTGCACCCTGCTCAGCCAGATAGGGTATAACACACTGTTTTTTACCACCTTGTACTTGTACCACATAGGTCCGCTGGCCCCCAGTGTGACAAAACCATCTTCCCTCTGTGACGCGCCTCCATTAGAATCAATGGAGCAGCGTCACATAGGGGAGATCGTCACACTGGGGGGCGGCGGGCCTGTTCCTAGCACTTCATGCCCATCCGTTGCTCGGTAATAGACCAGCACCGTGTGCAGGAATCCGGTGGTTCAAAATAAGGACTGCGCCAACGATACCCCTGTGTCGGCACCGGTTTGTTCATGTTAAAAAAAAAAAAAACTGTGGTACATTTGCTTTAAAAGGGTATGTACACTTTTGCAACCAATATATATTGATTTATTGCAACTCTGCAAAAAATCCAGTTTAAAACTCACTCGTTTTGCCTATGCAGCTCCAATGCCAAGCTATGTGTCTCCATGGCTTCAGATTAATAACTAACCGAGCATAGTTCCATATCGCAGTCTCGTGTTGCTGTCTAGCAAGGAGCTCCTGCTCACATGCTTCCTATAGCTCAGATACAACCGTGCACACACCCTAATAAAATATACTGTGGACAACTATGTAAGGCAATGATAAAGGGAAAGAACCTTTGCATACAGTTCTACATATGTTCCTATTAGTCGCTTTATATAATCTGCTTTATACTTTAGGATTACCACCGGTTGCATAAGTTGAAATTCCGAAACCTGCAGAAAAAAACCCTGCATAATAGTTTCCCTTATGACATACCAGATCATGGCTGCCAATGGAGTGATCCTTCACATAGGAGATCATTTATAGATTACCAATATGAATCCAGAGGAATCTCTCTGATGAGCTGTCAGACACAAATCTCTCCTCCATTTGAGGGATTGTTCTTTCCCTCGTATACCATTAGTAAGTTATTGTTATGATTAATGACACCAAACATTCCGGACATATTTGCGGCACTTCCCACTACCATTAATAATACTATAATCCCCCGGCTGGCTGTGCACAGTGAACACATTGACCTGGATTGCTGGGTTATTCAGCTTGCAGGAATGGATCTTTCACTGGACTGAGCGCTATGAGAAAGGTGCTGATTCCAGGCCCAGGTATTTCTGCTTTGGGCTGGGCTCGGCTTTATTAGGATGGCCTGGGACATTGTTAAAATGCAACACATTCCTTTACTAGATTCTTTTATTGCTTCTTCAAACATGATAGCAGAGCAAGTATGCTAACCTATTCACTTAAAGAGCTATTCCAGGAGGCCCCCATACAAGGCGCTTTGTGAAGGCTGCTGGGTAACACTGTGTGTGGGGGCCCTGCTCCAAGTCTTAGAGGGGGAAGGACGGGGGGGGAATAGCATAGATGAAATAAAAGGAGACAAGAAACCATGCGAAGAGCAAAGCCACAATATACTAAAAAATTACATAGTCACAACAATACTGCATATTCTTTACAATGCTCCATGCGGTGCACAAATAATACCACTATGTCAGTAGTGACAGTTCAGTAACATTAGAGAACATACCGTATCATGTGCCACCACCGGTCCTGTATAGTCTGCACTACGGAGGAGGAAGACTAAACCTACAGGTATGTTCAAAAGGGATCGGCAGGACAATCGGTGAAGAGAGGGGTAAAAAGTGACTAGTCTGGGGGGGGAGCAGGAGGGTACAGGGTGACCAGTCTGGGGTGGGGGCAAGAGGATACAGGGTGAGCAGTCGGTTGTGGGGGCAGGAAGATACAGGGTGAGCAGTCTAGGGTGGAGACAGGAGGGTACAGGGGGACCAGTCAAGGGTGGGGGCAGGAGGATATAGAGCACAGGTGTCAAACTCAGGCCCTCCAGCTGTTTTAAAACTACAATTCCCATCATACCTGAACAGCTAAAGCTAAAACTTTGGCTGTTCAGGCATGATGGGAATTGTAGTTTTGCAACAGCTGGAGGGCCTGAGTTTGACATCCATGATATAGAGTGAGCAGTCTAGGGTAGGGACAGGAAGATACAGGGGGACCAGTCAATGGTGGGAACAGGGGGATATAAGGTGACAATGGCACCTCTGTTAAGGCATTTTGGCACCAAATTCAAAATGAAAGTAAAAGTGAGCACAGTGCTACCTGATTAAAGTTTTATGAAAACTAATTAAGGTACATGATAAATATGACACTATCTGTCCCGTACTATGAACACCATGCTAGTGCTGCCATAGTTACTGTAGGTGGGGGGGCCAAGCTTGGTGAACAGCCCGGGGCCTGTGGTAATCACAATACTATACATAGTCTGCATATTATCACCACATAAAATAATACTAGCCAAATAACCAATAATAGTGCGGTCTGCAAATCATCCTGAAAATACCACATTGCAGCAAACTATGCAATATTTTTTTCTTCTAATCTAGTTTAATCTTATGGCCATGACCCCACAACGTCTTTTTGGCCATTTGACGGACGTTTTTCTGGATGGCCATCATGGCGAGCCCAAATAATGGCCCTTGTTTTGAAATAATGGCGGTTATTTGGGCCATCCATAAAAACGACCATCAAATGGCCAAAAAAAGACGTTGTGAGGTCATGGCCTAAGGATGAAAACACACAAGCTGTTGCATGCAGGTGGTTGAGATGCGAAAGCCAATACTGCAAGAGCTTGCCAGCAAACTTATGTGAAGATTGGTTTTCGCATTTCAACCAACTGCATCCAATAGCTTATGTGTTTTCACCCTAGTTCATTCTTTTAGACCTCATCAATAAATTCCATCAATTCCATTCATTCTCCCCTAGGCTATATTTACACCTTGTAAAAAACTGGTCACTGCACACTGCACACAATGCCCACTGCACACAATGAAGCATGAGGCCAGAGCCGCACGCTCCATTGTGTGAACTGACAGGGTTTTCTGCAGCCGCTATTCATTGAATAGCAGCTGCAGAAAACTGACATGTCAGTTTCTCACGGCGCCGCTTGGCATCCTGGCTGGAATATATACTGTGTGTATACACTCCTGCCGGGATTCCATAGTCGACAACGTAACGTTTATTTTCGTAATAATCACGGTCATTGTTACAATTGGCAACAACGGCCGTACTTTTACGAAAATATACGTTGAGTGAACATGGCCTAATGCATCAGAATGTAGGGAAGCCAGGGTAAGGAGCCTGACTGCTGCAAAAAGATGAGGAGAGAAGTGCTAAGCTGTGCGCTTCTTCTGGCTCTAGCAGTAGGGGGTCTGAGAACCCAGACCCTGACCGATCAAAACTGTTAACACATCTGTGACAGCAACGCTTTATTATTGACAGGTATATTACCACACATCCAGTCTTACTCAGACCCAGTCTTACTCAAGATGAATTCACTTATATTAAAGCACATATAAATGCCATTATGATTATGTAGGACCGGAGGTGTCGCACCTTCATTGCTTTCACAATCCACATGAAAAAAAAAGGTATATAAAGTGGAAAGCTGCCGTGTCCTTTACTGCTGCGCTGTGCATGCTGTTGCTCATCGCTGGTGCATTCCGGAGGTGTGGGAAAATTTCATGTAAAATACATTTAACAAGCTTGGGCGTATATCCCAAGTAACCTGGAATCCAAGTAGTTATAAGGATTGGGAGGTGGCTCCTCCCGTCATACACCTTATGTAATAAGGCACTGCACTGTGTGGCCTCTTATGTCATGATATCTTTGTTACTTCATCATCCAACGTTGTGAACTTTTAACATGCTGGAGCATCAAGCCTCTCCCAGGCATGCCAATGACTACCTCTAAATTGTAGGTGTTAGTGTATTAGTGTCTTTGTAGTAAATGGCCCGCTCCATTAAGTCACCTTCTCATCTTTACTGGTCAATAGAATTAACATGGCTTCATATTATTGTTTAGCTCTATCACTAATACGCCCACAGGCTAAAAGTTCAAGTCTCCTTATATCTTTATTATAGAACAGCTGCTAAAACACACTTGTCCTGACAAGTATTAACTGGGGTCTTTTTGAAAAATTTTTACCCACATCAGTAAAGGGTTTGTGCCATATTGGGGCAGATCAACATTATAGAAGGAAGGTGGGGTGTCTCAGCTCAGGACCATTACCATGAGCCCATCTATGTATTTAATAGTTGGCCGATCATCTGAAGGACTAGCATGTAATACTACATGGCCCCATCATGGGAATTGCCTGATCATACCCCGATGACTGGTGATCACTGAGGGGATTTATATCTGGATCTATGGTGCCAGTGCTGCCTACTGTGCCGGCTTCAGTCTGAAATAACCATGTAACCATGGGTTTACTCACAAATTAGTTGCAGAAAAATCAGGGCCAATCTTCTGAATACAAATGTTTTAGCGGCGTGCACATGTGTTTCTGCACGTCCCATTCAGATGAATGATACATTCGCAGCAACAACTCTACAGTGTGTAAACATGATCTTAAAAGGTTTTTTGGCAATGGCCGGGTAAAAATTATATATATATATATATATATATATATATATATATATATATATACTCACCTTCCACTAGCTTCTGCTCCAGCCCTGTCACTGCTCGGGAGTCACCAGCAGACCTATCCCTCCCCAATGACATTGCTGTACAGATCAGTTGTATCTTGGAACGTATCGTCAGAAATAACGTTCTAAACAGCCATTTTAACCCAACATGGGCAGCACCTCTGTAGACAGCGACTTTTGGAAATTCCCAGATTGGTATAGATAGCGTCTCTTGTACACTCCAGAAGACTACAGCCAATCGCTGGCCTCAGCAGTCACATGGTCTTGCTTTTGCAGGTGACTGATTATAAGTACTGTCCCATGCTGAGTGTATGGGGATGTCATCTGACCACTTCAGGAGTCTCTGAAACAGTGACAGTGCTGGGCCAGGAATGGGCAAAGGATGAGTATAATTTATTTTACTTTATCTTATTTTTTGACCCCACTTCCAACTGCTACCTAATTTTTAGTTCAGGTGAGCTGGAAATCCCCTTTAAAAACACATCAGTAAGGAAACAGTAGAGGTCATGTTGACAGCTTTTCTCCTCCTTCAGGAAATATGGCTGCCACCCATAATAATGTATAAAAATTGAAATAAAAAAAAATACAATCAGAAAAAAAATTAGTCCAACCAGTTAAAAAAAGAAATCTGGGTGTAATTTTTTCCCAGTCCAATACAGGATAAGCAGAAATGATGGCATACAGAATAAGTTTCACCAGCCCTTATGCTCTATACTAAAAACTGCTCTACCACCAAACCTACAGGACATGGCAATTAGAGACAAAGTGCAACCCAAAGAACTGTGTTCTACCTAGAAGAAGCTGTTTGTAGCACCAGCATTGCTTACTTTTAGAGTATACATGTCGTAGATACCTATCAAATGTTCTTATTGGTTGGAGTCTTAGTTCTCAGACCAATTGGTACAAAAAAAGGGAGAAAATTGCCATAAAAGATATAGACCTAAACATAACTTACATTATTCTGATTGCATTTAATAAATCAGAAATTTTGCATCCTATTTTGAGTGCGGAGTACCTTCTTCTGATGTATTAGGAAGAGCGGGTTTCTTCTCCAACACTACATTGGGTCTTCCTTGCAGTGAAGCCTTTACACCAGTAATAGGGAACCTTCGGCCCTCCAGCTGTTGCAAAACTAAAATTGAGAATTGCAACAGGTTGAGGGCTAAAGGTTCCCCATTCCTGCCTTACACCAATAGACTAAGGGCCCTATTACCTGGAACGATAATCACTCTGTGTAATAGAGAGAAAGATCAGACAATGAAATGATCATCGTCTGATCGTTTCTTTAGGTCCACACTTAAAGAGACACTGTCGTTAATTTTTTTTTTTGCAGAAATCAATATTCCAGGCAATTTTAAGGGACTTTGTAATTGGGGTTAATAGCCAAATATGCCATTATCTGCATGTAAAAAGCCTTTTCCCAGGTCCCCCCCTCCTCTCCTTTCTGTCATCCACTGCTCAGAATCAGGAAATCTGGACTGTTTTTTCATCAGTCGGATCTGTCTGGTCTATGAAGAGGGGAGGGGGGAGGGGGAAGGAGAGAGATTAGCGGCAGCTGAGAGCCGAGAACAAAGGATTACTCAGCGGGAGAGCTATTCACAGTGCTACTCAGAGGTCAGAGAGGTCAGTGGTGGTTGTCAGAGGAGAGAGCCCATGATGTGAATATAAATTAACTCTTTGTTGTCCTGTTTTGCTGCCTTTACTTTCTCTCTCCATAGGAAAACCATAAAGACAGAGGGAGAGCTTCAAACTCCTTTTTCATGATAAAAATTCCTTTTTTCGGCTAATAAACCCAGTTACAAAGTTTCTTAAAATCGCCTGGACTATTGATTTCTGCAATAAAAATTTTAACGACAGTAACACTTTAAGATCATCGGGGTTGGGCAGGCATCGTTATGTATGATGCGTGGCCGATAGCTGATGATTGTAGTATAAAATAAGAAAGTATTTAGTTATCTTACAATGTTCCCCAGTGTCCTCTGGCCTTCCACGGTATCTGCAGTTCTGTTCCCTTCTGGTTTGTTCTCTGCACTGAGAGATCACTCAGCCAATCACTGGCTGAGACAGGACCGCGGCCAGTGATTGGCTGAGTGGCCTGTCAGTGCCGAGACCAGAAAGGAAGGGAACAGAAGGCAGAGCTGCAGCTGCAGAGACCGGGGAAGGCCCATGGACACTGGGGAAGGCCCGAGGACACCGGGAAACATGGTAAGGTAAGTAAATACTTTACTATTTTCCACTAAAGGCAAGGGCTTCACGGACATCCCTAACGATGTCTGTGCAGCCCTTGCTGCCCAATTGTAAACCTGTTTAATTGCTCAGTAACTGAGCGCTTTACACTTTCTGATCGAGCCATGTAATAGGACCCTTACTGTGGTAATCTGTCTCAAGTATGTGGCACAGAGCAATGAAAAAACATTCTCATCACTCAACTCTCCCAGTCAGGGTCAGAACACTCAGACCCTGAATGATCAAGACTTCTGACGTGTCCATAAGATATGTCAAACTTTTTTTGTTTTATACAGTGCCTACTTCAGGTGCTATCTTTCATATTGACAAATGATGCTCGCAGCAAGCCGACTATAAGTATACTGCATACGAGAACTACCTTGACCTAACTCATATCTTTAGTCAACATGGCAGGAGGTGTTCAGTCCAAAGACCTTGCTCTACTCTCAGAACAGTATGTGCAGTATTTGACCTTCTGCCACCAGCCTTATTATACTGCTAACAGTGTTAGCTATGTGTGGTATTTATTTGGTGTTCCTGTATTTAGACTTTATGCGTTTGTGGATCTTGGCTTGTCTTATATCAACCTTTCCAATTTAACATTATTATTATTTTCTGGGTTCTTTCAAAGTCACATCTCTCCTGGACTGTGGAACAATGGAGGATATTAAACTTTACACCCCTCGAATGCTGAACCACACCTGGTGACCATGCTTCTGTGTCTTAAAGGGGTTGCCCATTTGGTTCTTTTACTACCTAAATGTATCTAATGCTTCTGTAGGGGGAAAAAACTATATCTATGGCTCTGGATTTTTTTTTTAATCTTGTGGCATATATGTGTGGAGATATTATATCTAGAGATGAGCGCAACTCGAGCATGCCCATGTCTGATCATTTGGCATTTAAATACAGGTGGCTAATGAAGTTGGTTGCAGCTATAGGGAATCTGGGAAAACATGGATATAGCCTATGGCCTATGACTCCCTAGGGCTGCATACAACTTCTTCAGCCAACGGTATTTATATGCCAAACAATCAGAATTGAGCATGCCTGAGTTGTGCACATCTCTAAATATATCTATATATCCATATTGGTCTAAGCATGGAGAGGTTCTTGGGCAATAAGCTTGGTTTACAGCTATAGGCTATGTTCACACTATGTATGCGGCTGTATTTTTTATGCGGCTGGAAATGTGCGGCTGAAACTCCGGCCGTGGGAAAAAATAGACATGCGGCTGAAAACATACTGTCATTTGCTTGGAAATCTGGTTCAACTAAAAATAACAAATAAAATCTTCAGAAAGTGATGCAAACACCTCTGGATGCATCTGGGAAAGCAGGGAACACAGTTTACATGAATTGCTATTACCGGGGTTTGCGATCCTCTGCACTATAGCCGATGTCTCTCATGGTTAATATATTGAATTAATAAAACACATTTTCGTTGTAATAAAGTGCCTTTCATTGTTCAATAATTAAATTTAAACAATTCCATCATTTTGCAATTAAATATACTGTTAAAATAAATATATATAAATAAATGAATATTTATATATAGATTTATTTTTTGACAGTATATTTAATTGCACAATGATGGATTCGTTTAAATTAAATTATTGAACAACGAAACTGATTTTATTTCAACGAAAATGTGTTTTATTAATTAAATATTAATTAGTACAGGAAGCTCCATAAGCCGTTAATTCATATTGCCGGCAATAGAGCATTCTGTACTAATCATCACTTTACTTTAATTAAAACATCAAATGTTTCTTCTAATTATGTTATCACAATAGCATTATTAGAAGAAACATTTAGAATTATATGTGCGCTCAGCTGATTGGCTGATCGGCTGAGCGCACATATAAAGAGCCGGTCCGCAGTACAGTGACTTCATTGTGCTGCAGACCAGCGAAGAGACAACATCGGGGTGAGTATAGAGCTCTCCCCACCCCCTCCCCAGCACTGCACCCCTCCCAGCAAGGAAGGGGGTCACTTAACCCCTTCCTTGCTGGGATGGGTGCAGTCTGACATCAGTCTGGCCCCCAAGGGGTTAAGGGGGATACAATACATCCTCCCTTAACCCCTTGGGGGCCAGACTGTAAGCAACGATCTGTAAAGATGCTGCATACTGTAAGGAGCACAACACCGCTCACAATGATGGGTGTTGTGCTCCTATTTGTGTGTTTTTTGTGTTTCTTCCTTTTTGTTTTTCAGATATCGGTATCCAGTGGATTACGTCGGATTCCGTGGACTACGTCGATGACCAGCGGTTGTTTTTTTGTTTTTTTTAATAAAATGGTCAATGAGGGTTGTGGGGGTGTTTTTATTTGAATAAAAAAATTTTTTAACTTGTGTCTTGTCTTTATTTCTTTACTTTATAGACTTAGTAGTGGAAGTTGTCTAATAGACGGAATCCATTACTAAGTCGGGGCCTAGTGTTAGCCGGTATAAAATGGCTCACACTAACCCCCCATTATTACCCCAGTACCCAATGCCACCAGGGGTACTGGGAAGAGCCGGGTGCCAGTGGTCCCGGAGCGTCAAAATTGGCGCTCCTGGACTGGGGCGGCAGCAGGCTGGTAAAATTTAGGCTGGGGAGGGCCTAAAACAATGGCTCTTCCCACCCTGGTGTTACCAGGCTGCTGTCACTTGGTTTTTAACCCGGCTGGTTATAAAAATAGGGGGGACCCTATGCAATTTTTTTAAAATAAATAAAGAATAAAAAAAAAACGCATAGGGTCCCCCCCTATTTTTATAACCAGACGGGTTAAAAACCAAGCGACAGCAGCCTGGTAACACCAGGGTGGGAAGAGCCATTGGTTTAGGCCCTCCCCAGCCTAAATCTTACCAGCCTGCTGCCGCCCGGTCCAGGAGTGCCAATTTTGATGCTCCGGGACCACTGGCACCCGGCTCTTCCCAGTACCCCTGGTGGCATTGGGTACTGGGGTAATAATGGGGGCTTAGTGTTAGCCATTTGATACCGGCTAACACTAGGCCCCGACTTAGTAATGGATTCCGTCTATTAGACGTCTTCCACTACTAAGTCTATAAAGTAAAGAAATAAAGACAACACACAAGTTAAAAAAAAATTTATTCAAATAAAAATACCCCCACACCCCTCATTGACCATTTTATTAAAAAAAAAAAAAAACAACCGCTGGTCATCGACGTAGTCCACGGAATCCGACGTAATCCACTGGATACCGATATCTGAAAAACAAAAAGGGAGAAACACACAAAAAACACACAAACAGGAGCACAACACCCATCATTGTGAGCGGTGTTGTGCTCCTTACAGTATGCAGCATCTTTACAGATCGCTGCTTACAGTCTGGCCCCCAAGGGGTTAAGGGAGGATGTATTGTATCCCCCTTAACCCCTAGGGGGCCAGACTGATGTCAGACTGCACCCATCCCAGCAAGGAAGGGGTTAAATGACCCCCCTTCCTTGCTGGGAGGGGTGCAGTGCTGGGGAGGGGGTGGGGAGAGCTCTATACTCACCCCGATGTGTCCTCTTCGCTGGTCCGCAGCACAATGAAGTCACTGTGCTGCGGACCCGCTAATTATACGTGCGCTCAGCCGATCAGCCAATCAGCTGAGCGCACATATAATTCTAAATGTTTCTTCTAATAATGCTATTGTGATAACATAATTAGAAGAAACATTTGATGTTTTAATTAAAGTAAAGTGATGATTAGTACAGAATGCTCTATTGCCGGCAATATGAATTAACGGCTTCATGGAGCTTCCTGTACTAAATAATATTTAATTAATAAAACACATTTTCGTTGAAATAAAATCAGTTTCGTTGTTCAATAATTTAATTTAAACAAATCCATCATTGTGCAATTAAATATACTGTCAAAAAATAAATATATATATAAATATACATTTATTTATATATATATATATTTATTTTAATGGTGCGTTCACACCTACAGGATCTGCAGCTGATTTTCTGCAGCAGATTTCAGTTAAATAACTGAACACAGCATCAGATTTGATGCTGTGTTCAGTTATTTAACTGAAATCTGCTGCAGAAAATCAGCTGCAGATCCTGTAGGTGTGAACGCACCCTAACAGTATATTTAATTGCACAATGATGGATTCGTTAGAATTAAATTATTGAACAACGAAAGGGACTTTATTACAAAGAAAATGTGTTTTATTAATTTAATATATTAACTATTAGAGGCATCGGCATTCGGCATCATTGCCGGCTATTTTTGAAGTACTCCGTACGGACCGCCTGTCAATCCTCGGCCGCATGTCCAGCCGCAAACAATGGTCTTGTTCATTTTTTACGGGTCCGTTTACGATCGGGCCGTAGATTCATACATAGTGTGCACTGTGCAGCCGTATATCGTATACTTTCCAGCGTACGCATGAACCAGAAAAATCCGGCCGATGATTTACCGCCCGCAATACAGCCGCACAGATACAGAGTGTGAACCTAGCCTATAAAATTGTAGGTTCTCTCCTTTTGAAAATAGTTTACTGTCTCAAATCATTTACTGGTGGATATTTCAATGGTAAATTTATAGATTCCCCAACAGATTAATAATGTTGGGTCTCAAATCAGGCCCTTCATCTATTAGCACAGTTAGAAATAACTACAGAGGACTTTTCTTACTCTGGGGGACCCATCACATTGGTCAGTGTAGTAGTCACAGCAGGAACTGTATAATGTCTACCTGGTGAAGGGCAATTAATCACGCTACATTAATGGAGTCTAGTGGTTTACTCACCTCCCCAGGCTCCACAATTGTGCTGGCTGTGACAGGAGGCTGGACACTAGTAGTTCAGCTTCCTGTTACTTATCTGCATTCATCATAGAGATGGAGGGAGGAGATCCAGAAGTTGTACAGACATAAGGTTGTAGCAGAGTGATTCAGGAGTGCTCTGCCAGATCAAAAAGAGGAGAGCTTAGGAGGCCTGCAGAGAAGCAGTCTTTCCCTCAGTGTGGATGCGCTTCTGCACTGTGCAGCCATGCTGCTTAGAGGAAAAGTAATATCAATGCCACAGGGTTATTAAGCAGTTTATGCCAGGTTCTTGATTTTAGCTTCCTACTAACAAAAAGTAATCATCCAGCATGAATAGCGCCTTTAAGGTTTATTGTTTTCTGAAAAGTGACAATATTAAAGGTCATGGGTAAGTTTGTCATCTGGGAAGCAATTTAGGTAGATTGGAAAATGGAAAATTCTCCCATTATTAAATGATTCATCCAGGAAGGCATAATGCTCTGTCTAAATGTAGTGTTAAAGGTGTTCATTTTGCTAACGTATGCACAAGGCCCCGGTAGTCCCTAGAGTGGCATCCTATGGGGGAAGCAGCAAGTTTATTATGTGTGTACTTGTGCGTACTGATATGTTCTTGACTAGATGTTGTGGAGATGTGTTAGTTTACTAATAAAATAATTCTGATATCATCCTCTTTTGTTTTCTTCCATGCTTTACATAGACTATTGGTGTTGCTGAGTTGCCGCTCACTCTGGGGTAAAACTGACTTGTTATATATGTTCCTCAAGTCGTTACAATTACAATGATATGTAACATGTATAACTTTTCTTGTATCTGATGGCCTGTAAAAAATTCAAACCATTGTTAACAAATATATGTTCCTTAAAATCGCTCTATTCCCAGGCTTATAGCGCTTTTATCCTTTGGTCTATGGGGCTGTGTCAGGTGTCATTTTTTTGTGCCATGATGTGTTCTTTCTATTGGTACCTTGATTGCGCATATGCGACTTTTTGATCGCTTTTTATTACAATTTTTCTGGATTTGATGCGACCAAAAATGGGCAATTTTTCACTTTGGGAATTTTTTGCGCTGACGCCGTTTACCCTGCAAGATCGGGAATGTGATTAATAGTTCGGGCGATTACGCGCGCGGCGATACCAAACATGTTTATTTATTTATTATTATTTATAATATGGGAAAAGGTGGGCGATTCAAACTTTTATTAGGGGAGGGGGATTTTTATTAATAACAACACTTTTGTTTTTACTTCGATCGTTCGGCATTTGATTAGCGGGGGCTGCTGAAGTTGGATAAAGCTCTAAGGTTACAGCCAATGACTATATCCATGTTTTCCACATAGCCTTAGGGCTTTATCCAACTTCAGCAGCCACCGCTAATCAAATGCCGAACGATCGGGTTCAGATGGACTCGAGCATGCTCCAGGTTCACTCATCTCTACTCACAACCTATCACACTCTTTCCTTCTCTCCTTCTGGTATGTTCCCCACCAATTGGAGGATAGACCTATCACCCCTATTTAATGGAGTTAGTTCCTGGTGGGAGGGTCTTTTGTCAGTTAGCTGCAGTGAGGAGACACAAAGAGAGAGAGAGTTTCTGCTGCAGTCTACAGCCGGAACTGGCTTAGGCCAGGGCCCAGGTATGGTTTTTGTCAGTAGTGGAGTTGGTGTGAGACATACAGACACAGTTTACAGAGCCTGAGGGAAAGATATGATGCACTGCTTAGCCCAAAGCAGGGGTAACTGTCACCTGGGTTCAACCTTGCCTACGTCTGGGATCCTTATAAAAGTCAAGACATTCTAGAAAGGCAGAGATTGATCCTTAGGGGAACAAAGAGCCTAAGCTGAAGTATCCCACTACTTGCTCAGCCTTTTCAGGTAATCTTTAGGTTAGCTTCGCCCGATAGTTCAAGCCTGGGACTCGTGCTACCAAATCTGACAGTCACTTGACTTGTTTGGCAAAAGGCCGTCTTCTTCTCTACTTATTCTAACTGTGAGTATGAGGTCTTCTTTTACACCAAGTCACTCTTCTCACTATCCCAGCAGAGTACAGTACTAATTAGGCAAGGTCCCAAGACAGCTCCTGAACCTATTCCAAGTCAAGCAACACTTCTATTTCCTACCACTACTATCAGCTCCGACCTCAAACACTACCAACACCTTTACTGTACCCAGTAACATTGTTCACTTGTATTACATGGAAGTTCTCAAGTAAAGTTATCCGCTGTTTAAGTGCTCATTTTTTTCTTCTGCCACACTTGCACCTGCCTCCACACTTGTACTTCCCTTTACAAAGCCCAGTGCCAGTGTGTCCGGGGCTGGGTATCACCACTTCTGGCCACTGTGACAAGTACCTCACTGAAAACACCAGGTGTCCACTTGCTGTTGCCATCAAGCACCCCGGGCCATGCCCAGGAACTGTCCAGAACAGGAGAGTTTTCTATGGAGATTTGCTACTGTTTTGGGGAGTTCCTGTCATGGACAGAGGTGGCAGCAGAGAGCACAGTGTTAGACTGGAAAGAATGCACAACTTCCTGCAGGACATATAGCAGCTGATAAGTACTTGAAGACTTGAAATTTACAAATTTCAAATTAATTTACAAATCTATGGCACCAATTGATTTGAAAGATTTTTTTTTTGTGTGACCCCTTTAAGGGTGCCTAGGGCCCACCATTACTCCAGATGCAAATATTATCATGATTTGCGAAAGCAACAGATATTCATCAAAATTTTGTGCAACTTGCAGCAAAATAGAGATGTGTCTAAGCGCTACTTAGGGGTCCACTGGGGAACCACCGGGATTCCATGTGCCGCAATATTTTCTTCTCCAGGTTTGTCCAGCCCAATAAACAATTTTCAATGTTATCAGACTAATAGAAAAAAAATATAATTCCTACTCCCCACCCAGTCTCTTGTGGCTGCTGTTCCGACAGCTCCTGTTCCCCACCAGTGCATGGTTCCTGTGATTTGTTGACCCCAGCAGGACACCATTACGGCCAGTAATTGGCTGAACAGGCAGGGTTGACCTGTGACCGGAACCTCGGAACATTGTGGAGTGGAGGGGACCAGTAGCTGTCAGATTGATGGCTGCAGGGGATCAGGTGAGTGGGGGGGGGGGGGCATATCTTCTTTTTTATACTTCTATCACCCTTAATAGAGGACATAGAGGAGCAAACGAGCGCTGTCAGTGCTCACCCAGGCAGCCCTCCCACAGCTTCCCGCGGCCCCCCCTGCACTTACCCGCTCGCTTTTGCAGCATGTAATGGCAGCGGCAGCAAGCGGTAAGTGCAGAGGGGGGCGCGGGAAGCTGCGGGGGCTGTCCGTGTGATTGCTAGATCATCCGAGAAGCCCAAAGCAGATAGCGTCGGTCTCCTGCCGCCGCTCCTATTCCACGGAGCAATGGCAGCAGATCACTGCTATCATAGTCGTTTGTTTTTCAACGTGTTTATGGCACATGTAGAAAGACAAACGACAGCAACGATCAGCCAACATGTCGGCAGATTGTTGCCTTCTATTACACAGGATGATTATCGGCCGAATACGTCCGATAATTGATCCGTGTAATAGGGCCTTTACTCTGTTCTAAACTTTTTTCTGCAGCCGGATAACCCTTTTGACTTCTTTAAACAGGTCGATAAATACATAAATTGTTTTGTATTTCCTCCCCATATGCTCCCGGTAACCAAGGTTCATTGTAAGGAATTTGTATATTATCTTAGTGTTTGCGTGGGCTTCCTACAAGCACTTCCTAAAATCATAAAATGTAATGCTAGGTCAATTGGCTTCCCGTGAAATCAGACCCCGCACGACGTGTGTGTCTCCTAGATTGTGAGCCCCACTGGGGTAGGAACCAGTATAGAACATGTCAGTGCTATAGGGAATACATGATATGGCAGAAACATGCCAACACCATGGCTGGGCCAGAGTAGGAAGGTAATGCTTGTCTACAGAGGTAAGTACTAAGGATAAGTATAACAAGGGGACTCTATGGCACCACATGGATCCCTATCATTTAGAAGAAGAGGTTTTTCTCATTACAACGTTGACTCGAGAAGCAGAAACTGTTGTGAGCTGCAGGGAGGCAAATCCCCATCCAGTGAACCCGCAGAGAAAGCTGGAACTTATTTTCCAAGTCATCTGGCCGCTCACATTTTTTTCTCTTCCTGTCTTATTTCATTTTCTTAGAATTTCCTCTCTCCCGTTACAGTCCCCCTCGCCTCCCGCCTCGCTCATATTTGGGATTACACAGTGAAAACATTTGAGGGTTTCCACGGCAATGATTTAAAAACTTCCAAAGCTTATATAACTAAATGGCAGAGGGGATCTCAGCGGAGGACGGGGGTGAGCCATGCCTTACAGCAGAGCCAGGGGGGAGAATGGAGGGAAATATGGGGGGATAGGGGTAAAAGTCATAGACACACACACACACACATATATATATATATATATATATATATATATATATATATATATATATATATATAGTGTTCCCCGACATGTGGTTCAGCTGTTGCAAAACTCCCATCTTCGGCTGCCGGGGCATGATGGGAGCTGTAGTTTTGCAACGGCTGGTGAGGCACAAGTTGGGGAGCATTCATATACATTATAAGAATCACTACAGTGTTCCCCAAGGCATAGTAGGAATACAAGAACTCAACTCGATCTGGTTGATAACAGGAAACAATGCACCCTACAGTATACATCATGCACATGGCAGAACGACCTGCATGGAGACTATATGGCGGCACATGGAATCCCTGTGGTTCCCCAGTGGACACAGTGGACACCTAGGCACATCTCTATTTTGTTGCAAGTTGCACAAAATTTTGCTAAAAATCTTTTGCATTTGCAAATCATGATAATATTTGAATCTGGAGTACTGGTGGGCCCTAGACACCCTTAAAGGTGTTGTTCACAAAACAAAAAAATAATCTTTCAAATCAATTGGTGCCGGAGATTTGTAATGTACTTCTATTAAAAAATCTCCAGTCTTCCAGTACTTATCAGCTGCTGTATGTCATGCAGGAAGTGGTATTCTTTCAAGTCTGACACAGTGCTCTCTGCTGCCACCTCATGTCAGGAACTGTGCAGAGCAGTAGCAAATCCCTGTAGAAAACCTCTTCTGCTCTCCAGACTCAAAAGAATACCACTTCCTGCAGGATATACAGCAGCTGATAAGTACTGAAAGATTAGTTGTTGTTTTTTTTTTTCTTAATAGAAGTAAATGACAAATCTCTGTCAACTTCTGGCACCAGTTGATTTGACAGAATTTTTTTTTGTGAACAACCCCTTTAATGATGGCCTTATATCTTCTACCATACTGTTACCCGCCACCAATCCATTAGCAGCATAGGTGTAGACGGTTCAGTAAGGGAAGCCATTTGGTGCCAGACCACAACCGTCGACAGCAAGAAGTACAGGAAGTCGGCACATTTTAGAACAGCGCCTAATACACATCATTCTATTAGTACCATGGGCAGTCCTGTGCCAAGTGTGCCAAGTCTGGAGCCAAAGACTATACCACTACCTTGTTAATAGAATGAGTTTAAGTCTGAGGTTGAGGAACCCATTTAAACATACATCTCCCAGCCAAAAAAACAAACCACAAAAATTGTCAGGCATAGCAGCCTTTTCGGGAAAGAATCATAGAAACCTTTGTTGATCCCTAGATCCGCAACAACGGCGATAGCTGCAGAATATTCCCCCTTGGAAAGCTAGACCAATCCTTACAGGAACAGAATTCAAGCATTGCCGTGTTGGATATGTATTGGCGGTATGGAACTACCAGACAAAACGTCAAAATAATTGTGTAACACATCTCAGGGTTGTGTTCCCTCAGCATCTTTTCTTGGCTTATTTACGGCAGCCGTTTTGTATGAACGTAATTTCTGCACCAAAACACACTTGCAAAGTACAGCTGTAATTTGATTAATACGTCAGTATTTTGGCACCAAAAAGACGGCCATAAAACATTTCAAAAATATGTTGTGGGATCGTAGTTCTAAGATGCTTATTATGGTCTAAGCAGCACTTGATATGGGGGGTTTCCATAACTGTACACATGGTATGACTGTGTACACATTACTGCTCGTGCCAACGCTTTCCAGCATCGATCATAACCTTCCATCCTTCAGATTACAAATTCCAAGTATGGATTAAAGGGGTTATCCAGCCTGTAAATATTGGATCGGCAGGAGTCCGACTCCTGGTACCCCTGACCATCAGCTGTTTGGCAAGTGTCCTGCCATTTAAGTGAATTGGGCATCCTGCAGTTCTTCACTCCACTGCTACAAAAACTGTCACCATTGCAAGTACACATAAAGGAGCTTCTGTATAGGTTATCACTTTTTACAGGGTTTGATGACCCCTTTAAAACTATCATATATATTATAGGGTTACTACAGTATAGGACAAAATTGGATTTATTTATTAGTTTCAGCTGGATTTCTAGCCCAGGGCTATATGGCAACCATGACTACTACACCGCTCAACCAAAGATCACCATGTCGTGGTGCTGCATTGGAGCTAATGAAAGTAAATTTGGACAAATTGTGACTTGCTAGTGATGGTCACTAGTAGGTTGCACCATGACCTAAAATAACAGGAACAGACTATGGCCCTTTAGTTTTTGGGCTCTGTCAGTGTCTCAGAGGACAGACCCTCCTCAATCATATTGTAATAGAATATTCTAGAGCAGGGGTAGGGATGGGAGTTGAATATTCTAGAGCAGGGGTAGGGATGGGAGTTGCAAAACTACAACTCCCATCATGCCTGAACAGCCAAAGCTTTACCTTTGATGGGAGTTGTAGTTTTGCAACAGCTTGAGAGCCAAGGTTGAGGATCACTTTGGGGGGGGGGGGGGGCTATAGAAATCCATTTATATGCTGAGGCTGGGTGGATCTTAATTATAATAAAAACCAATAACCAGGGATACAGTTGTCTATCCTCTTGCTGAGCCCGTACCATGCAGGGACATGTGTGGGGACTCTCCCTGATTGTTGCATCATGGGGATAACATCCTTTCATCATGTGATATATTTATTTTCTAGTTGCAGATGTGGCCTGACATGTAAATACAATTTGGTCTGCCTCTTGTTACTTACATTAACATTTATTTCCATGAAATTATCCTTCACTCATTCAAAATATAAAGGTATTTAGACAGGATTCAATGCCTCCCAACCTGCAGTTCACATGATATCTTGTTACATAATTATACTGGTATTTTTACTTGTTTATTGGCTTCATTAACTCTTCTAAGTACTGAGTATTGCGGTGAGCGCTCTTACAGCTCATCACTAAAATATTCTGCTTGGTGTAAAGGAAAATTACAATCACCGACTAGTGCAAGACTGCCTCCTAGTGGAATGTAGGGAAACAACAAAACCATGAATAGTTCAAGTTCACATAAACTTATCATTCCTGAGAAATTAATTATTGCCTGCCTACCTAAGGATCTGTGAGAAATATGTAACTTTTTTTTTTTTTTATTATAAAATAATGGTTTACCGTGTTTATTGAAAGGGATGAGTACTGTGTCGGCAGTCGGCAGGTGTCAGCAGTTCTTCAATGGCCACGCTTTTTCTACCCTGGTTGCACCGATTGTGGCCCTTACCAAGAAGGGAGCGATCCCAAGCAGTGGCCGATCGAAGCAAAGCAAGCTTTTGCCAAGTTAAAGTCCGCCTTTGCTTCTGCTCCTGTTCTGACCCAGACCCTACTAGGCCATTCTCATAGGAAGTGGATGCCTTTTCAGTGGGAGCAGGGGCTGTCCTTTCTCAAAATGACTCATCTGGGAAGACTTGTGGGTTCTTCTGAAAGACCTTTTCTCCGGCTGAGAGGAATTATGCTATTGGGGATCGGGAGCTACTGGTGATCAAGCTGGCTCTAGAGGGATGGCGTCACCTTCTGGAAGGGGCAAGGCATCTGATTAACATCTTCTCGGACCACAAGAATCTTCTTTACCTTCAGTTGACCCAGTGACTTAACCCCAGGCAGGCCAGGTGGTTCCTCTTCTTTACCGGGTTAATTTCTGCATTCACTTCCGACCAGCGGAGAAGAATGTGAATGCCTCTGAAGTTGTAAGTCAGGAAGATGCTCCTCACCATATCATACCACCAGAACCTCTGATGCCAGTGGCCTCCTCAGCTCTTCAGAGTCTCCCTCCTGGAAAGACCTACGTGCATCCAGTGCTCAGAAGAATAATTTTAAAATGGACTGTGAATGCTAGGGACTGTGTTACTGACCTTCCTCCTTCTGCAGGTAACTCTGTCATCTGGTTGGTCACCGATCGATTTTCAAAATGTCCCACTTTGTGCCTCTTCCCGATTTACCTTCTGCTCTTCGTCTGGCCAGCCTTTTCCTCCAACATACCTTCCGTTTGCATGGCCTGCCTCAACACATTGTCTCTGACAGAGGACCTCAATTTGTTTCCAAGTTTTGTCGAGCTCTCTGTTCCCAGCTCCTGGCCAAATTGGACTTTTCCTCAGCCTATGATCCTGAGACCAACGGACAGGTGGAGTGAGTCACCCAGGTCCTGAGGAATTATCTCCATTATTTTGTTTTAGCCCACCAGGACAACTGGTCTAGTCTGCTTCCCTGGGCAGGGTTCTCCTACAACCATCTGGACTCAAGCTCCACTGGCAAATTTCTAATCTTTATCGTCTATGGGCAACATCCTCGTCCTTCATTACCTCTGCCAACATCTGCTGAGGTACCTGCCGTGGACAAATTGGTCAAAGACTCTGCATCCATTTGGGAACAGACTTGCCAATTCCTGGTGCATGCCAAATGAAGACCCAGGCTGACAAGGGAACCTTCTGTAACTTTCTTCTCCGTTGACAAGGTGTGGTTGTCCACGAGGTTGGGTCCATGGTTTCTTGGCCCATTTACAGTACTGAGGTGCATCAACCCAAACACCTATAAACTCTGTTTACCCCCATAGAGGTCCTGGGAGCCTGGGTCCAACATCTTAGATCGGGAACTCATCAAGAACTTCTTAAAGACAAGAATGAGCGGGAACCGCAGCTGCATCCTGTGCTCCAAGCCGTCACCACTGCCACACCCGTTCTCTAAGGCCAGTGTCTGTGGCAGATGCCTGAGCCCACGTTCAGGGGCCTGGCGCCACCATCTCTTCAGCCCCTGCCGGCATCTTAACCGGTCCCGCTCTGGTCTCCTGCTCCCTTGGCCGGCGCATGCAACCCTGCCCCCTGCCTCTGCGTCCCGCTGCTTGGGATTAAAAGGTACAGTGCATTCCTAATTGGTTAGTGCACCAGTCAACTCCCCCTGTGTTCTAACTTGCCTACCTACCTTTTTCCAGCTGCACCTTGCCGACTGCCATCACATCACTGCATCAAGGGCTACAAAAGACCAGCTGATGACTGGAGGTGGTTAAGTATAACTTATTTATTATCTTACCCCCTGCCCTGGGTTTATATGTTTAGCCGGACTACCCCTTTAAGGTTCGTTCTGTTGCTTATTTCATATCATATTTTCTTGGCCTGAGGGGACTTGTAGTTCCTACAAAAGTAGCCTCAGACTGGTGTCAGACAAGCTTAATACAACTACATTTTTGTGTCCCCATTATGGCCACAAGTTTGAGCTCGACTACAGGTTTAATCACCCATCATAAATCTCTATGACGCTGTCAGTTCAGCTGATTAGACCTGTGTCAGGACCTTCGTCTGTAATAAGGACACAAATATGCGGTTGTATTATCCTTGTCTGAAATTGGACTTAGGGTGAATCCAAACCACAAGACGCTGGCTTTACCTTTAGAAGTGTGAAAACCTTCATGTAATTTATGTCACCAGTATTGTCAGTCTGTTGGATGGTGCAGGCCATTCTCTGGTGTTTTTCTTTATACCCGTCATTTATAGTTTTTAGCATTTAGCCATTTGTGGTATTCCACAGTTAAGTGCTTTAGGCACCTGTCGTAAAGTTCTCACTACAGATTAAGTGGTGGTGAAGGAAGTATTTTGTAGTTTCACTATTAGGTGTCAGTGTTATTTTTAAACCTTGTTATTTCCTTGCACAGCTGAAGTAAGCAAAGGGTTAGTTTATTATTGTACCATGTGTTCTGTGTTGACCTATAGGAGATATTCTTTCTTTTCCCTACCTATCCCTACTCTCAACCCACACACAGCCCCTGGGGAAGTAGATAGTTAGCCCTGTGTGGGAGGAAGTCAGTTCAGTCTAATTCAGACAGTGTGTTAGTGAGTCGAGTTAAAAACATGTGTATGCAGAAGCAATCAGAGGCACTCAGTTTCTCCAGTCTATCCACTTTATTTACGATGCAGCGCTAGACACTACAAAGATTTAGGGATAATCCTAACCCACGCCATAAATTAGTCTAAAAGGTGCAGGGCAGTATCCTACAACACAAGAGGAACTAGCCTGTATAGAACAAAGATACCAGAAGGTCTACGTATTCTTTCTCGCAGTGCAAGTAATCCCGGGAAGTGTCGGACACTTAGCTTCACCCAGGTAACCAAGGCTGGGGCTTGTATTACCCTAGTAGGATGGGAAACTTGACACTGTAGGGCAGAATGAGGTCAGACATTAGTCTAAACACGGATACAACTATCTAACTCTCAAATCTTTTGGCAGAGCACAAGTACTACATTGGGTTAGGACTCCTTTGACAAACTCCTCTACTCTATGCTGCTCTCCTCTACTCTAAACTCCCTAAGCACTGCTACAACTACCTCTACTATATCCTATTTCTGCAAGTATCTCCACAGCACAAACCAGGTTGAGCACTGAAGTCTGTATAAGGATTGTCCATTTGCTGCCAACGTGTTTTATGCTATTCAGAGACTGCAAAGTAAAGCTGTTCTATTTTTATCACTAGGAATCAGTCATCTTTTCATCCGCACCAGCACCTATACACATTTGCCACACACCTTGGGTCATTTTTTTCCCCTTTCTGTGGGTGGCGGTACCGATAGTGCGGGTGGGTCAATTGCCACTCAGGACTACTGTGACAAGAGCCCAAGGGACCCATCACAACCCAGCAGGTCACCGACCATCTCAGAGGGATACAGATAACCACTCTACAAAGAAGGTACTAACACCACACCTGTGTGCTGGAATAGCACTGGCGTCACAACATTACCACCTTTGGCTGAGCTGTATTATACCACTGATAACTTCTCACTCCCAGTAATCACCACACATTTATCTAACGCCATTGTTGTTGGCGACATGTAACATATGGGCTTTATGGACAGTGGATGCCATGGAATAATGGAATAAGCTTACTGCTTTACTGATTTCTTTTTTTCTTTTTTTTTTTTTTTTAATAAATTCTTGTTTTAATTTGTTTTATAAATTACCCAACATATGTCAAAAAAACTAAATGTTTCCATATTTTTAGGGCTGTATGCTGGTATACCTAATTTTCAGCTGTTCTAAAAATACATTTACATGGTATACAATTGCATACATCAGGGGTTTACCTTCAGTGCATATGATAGCGTATGCAACATATGTAAACTAAAAACTTTGTCTAAAGCTGGACATATATATGTTAGACACCCCATACATATGGCGGCCTTCTGATTCTCCCATGACAGTCTATGTTTAGGGAAAGACGTGGCAGTCATGTTGGATTACAACTGCTTGATCCTTTTGTTCTCAAGGAGATAAGTATCAGCTAGAAATGAACTAATCTCTAGTCACTGCTAAAGGAGTGTGTATGCAGGGATTCGGCTGAACAAGCTTTTATCTGACTGTATTAACTGTATTATTTTACCTTAAAGGGGTTATCCAGGTTTAGAAAAACATGGTGGCTTTTTTCCCTCCAGAAACAGCACCTCTCTTGTCTCCAGTCTGGGTGGGGTTTTCCAATTAAGCTTCATTCACGTCAATGGAACTAAGTTGCAAAACCAATACTCTAGCTGGACACAAGATTCATGCTGTTTCTGGAAGAAAGCAACCATGTTTTATTAACCTTGGATAACCCCTTTAAGATGGTTGGTCGAACACATCAGATATCTAACTTCCACAACTCTTTCCTACAATTTCTAGTCTTCTTTCAGGTACATTGCTTTTCCACTTATAGGGGTCAGAGTGTATAATGGGAATAATAAGCCTTACACAATGATATTTGGTAAATTACAGACATTACCTCCATGTTATGTGACTTTTTCTTTGTATTGCCTTTGCTCTCTTTAGATATTTCCTGAGCCTGGTGGCGGCTTAAGCTGCTTTTAATTTGCACATAATTCTTGCTGGGTGTTTGGCACATTAGAATCCCTTTGTGCCCTAACAAAGCGTGGTAATCCCAATAAAGCAGCTGCAGGAGGGAGTGAGGCTCACAGTATTAGGTATTAGGATCCTGTACTGAAATAAAACCCTGCCGTCTTGTGCTGTGAACTTTCTCCATCTATTATCTGAGCAGATGTCATGTCTGTTTGCCTGTCACCCTGACCTTCCCTTGTTTATAGCTGATGTGATGTCCGCTGTGACCTGGACTGTCTCTGACTGCATTCTTTTCCTTAACAGAGTATTTCCTGTGTTTTCCAAAGTCAATACCTATAGGTCCCATAGAAGCCCTGTCCTGTGGCTATGGAGTATTACAGAGTCCTTAGTACTCTATGGGTCACATGTATCATCCGGCGAACGGATGATTTTCGGCGGAAAGTGCCGATTTGCGTATTTTTTTATTCGCAAATGGCCGATTTGCGAATAAAATATTCGCAAATCGGCACTTTCCGCCGAGTACGCCAGGGGGCGGAAAGGGGGCATGGAGTAGGCGGAACGGAGGGCGCGGACTCAGAGTCCGCGCGATTTACCATCCGTTCCGCCCAAATGTACGCCGAAAACCTACTCCAGTCCTCAGCTGGCGTAGGTTTTCGGCGGTGCGCACCGGCGCGCACGGGATTTATGTAGAGGCACTCCGCCTCTACATAAATCTCCGTAGCGCCGGAGCTGCGGGGGCATTTATAAGTCCGGCGTAAAAAACCGCCGGACTTAATAAATGCCCCCCTATGGATTCTTCCATGCAGCTGGTGAGCATATAAAATCTGTTCTGTCACTATGTTGCCCCCTATAACTAGAGATGAGCGAACCGGCCGAGGTTCGGGTTCATATGAACCTGAACTCTCTGCTTCTGATTCCCGCTGTCTGCCTGCTCCGTGAAGAGGGTGGATACAGCCAGAGGACCGCCTGGAAAACTGGGATACAGCCTATGGCTATGGTTGTATCCCAGTTTTCCAGGCGGTCCTCAGGCTGTATCCACCCTCTCCGCGGAGCGGGCAGACAGCGGGAATCAGAAGCCGAGAGTTCAGGTTCATACGAACCCGAACCTCAGCCGGTTTGCTCGTCTCTACCTATAACCACTCTAATAAATTTAAAGGGGTATTCGGCTGAAATACTTTTACCCAATAAAAAGTTAAGCACTAGTCCTATGAGTTTGTAATATATAATTTCTAACTATTCTGCAGTGTTCCGGCAATTTTTTGTCATCTTATCCCCGTTCAGTGAAGTAAAATCCTCCTCTGCCTGCAGGGGTGTAGCTAGAATTCATGGGGCCCCGTAGCAAAAACCTGTATCGGGCCCCATGAATCCCCTTCTCTGCATACACATACAGTACTCACCTGGCCCGACACAGTCCCCCAGTGTTTGCTCTTTCTCGCAGCTCTGAAGCACACGAGTGACATCACTCATGCGCCGGGGAGCTAGGACAGAGAGCGGCCTCTTGTGGCTGGAGGTTCAATTGTGGTGAGCCACCCCCACATAGGTGTGGTGGTACGGCCGGTCACTTGCTAGGTGGTGAAGTGTGACGCCAGCTCTATGGTAGTTGGCCGAGATGTAGCCAAACCCTAGGGTGTTATATCGTGATGCCAGTGCCGGTTGGGCACACAGGTATAGTGGCACACCTGTTTTTATTCTAAAGGTTTGGTTACACCTTCTTCCTCGTGTGGTCAGTGACCTGCCGGGCTATCACTGGTTCCTTTGAGCTGTTATCATGGTGGTCCGGAGTGGAGTAGTGACCCACCCTGACTATTGACACTGCCACCCACAGAAAGGGGAAATTTCCCAAGGAGTGTGTGTATACTGTGTTGGTGCCGAACGAAGAATCACAGAGTCTCTTTACCATAAATAAAATCTTGTTTACTCTAGAGGTACTTGTGTGCAGCAGAACATACAGCTTTGCATTGACAGAGTACTTTATACTTGATAGGACACTTTACAGTTCAGGATCCAGATATGAGATAGGAGTATAGCGGGAGGTATAGTCGTGAGTCCCAACCCAAGTAGTACTGTGCTCTGCCAGGACGTTGGAGGTAGAAAATAGAAGGAGACTTGAGAGAGAATACTTGTGCACATGCATCAACTCTTGTCGGAATGAACCACCTATCGACCAACCAGTGTTGGGGGACCTGTCTTAATGGGTGACACAAGCCCCAGACCTTATTACTTGGAATGAGCGGACTGCTGAGGATTCCCTGCTGACAACCACTCTGTGAGATAGAGTTGATAGGTTTCTAGAAACTTTGCTCTATCCGGATCAGTTCCTAGCTTTCTGCTGTTGTGGATACTGTCCTGCACGGTGAATCTCCTAGTCCACGGCATGGGTTGAGATGATCTCTGACTTGTTCTCTCCTGTAAAGGGTCTAACGCTGATTGTGCTGAGTAGAGTGACTTGAGGAGAAACTGTCAGGTGCATCTTGTCTTGCTTCCTCACTATACAGGAACTCGACTAAGACTGCTCGACACTTCCTCTACCCACGTGATTTCCTATCTGCAGATCCCTATAAGGTGTGCTGTGAATGGTTGAAGAATGCACAAAGAAGAAGTAAAGAAGGAGATGATAGGACAGAAGAAGAAGATACTCTCATAGGTCCACAGATCCATGTGACACATAAGCAAACAATAACCCTTTACATACTTCAGCTGTGAAGCAACTAAGTACATGTACTTACAATAGCGACATCTGATGGCGAAACTTTATCTCTACTACATCACCACCTACTCACAAGAAAGTACAGGCTTTTGCGAAGGTTGCAACCAATTGCAACACCTGTGGTGGGACACCACACAATGCTGCCTCTGGCCACAAGAGAGACTGACGAGACAGGAAGCCAATGGCTTCTTGCTTTGTCAGTCAGAGTGCCGCAGCATTTAATCGTGAGTGGGCCAGATGACAGTCTGGGCCTGCGGGCCAACTTAGAGCACAGGCCCCGTAGCAGTGGCGTGGTCTGCCTATAGGGTAGCTCCACCATTGTCTGGCTGTCCACTCTATCTCGCTTCTCTTCTCCCTTCCCCCTCCCATCGAAGACGGCGGCCATGTGGTTCATAGGCGGGCCTGGCATAGTACAAGTAGGCCAAGCCCACCTCTGACATCACCGCTTGGGAAAGGTCCTCTGGCCTTGTCTCCACAAGAGCCAAAAGTTGTAAAATGAAAAAGCTCTAGGAAAATGCATTAAGAATCAGCTGTTGCAGTGTATCTGTGGTGGTGCTGGGTGATGTGGTATTATTGTAGTGGTGCAGGTGGCAGCAAAGAAAGCTAAAGGGGCGGGTATGCATACGGATCAATCAAGGAGGCATGCTGCATAATGGTAAACGTAGTTTCCCGGCCAGAGCCATCTTGGATGTAGACCTGCTTTTAAAAAAAAAGTGTAACTGAAGGACAGCGAAAGCTAGTAAGGCGGGAAAAGGCTCAAAATACTCATGGGGGCTTTGTGAGTAAATAATAATAATAATAATACTTTCGATAAATGTTTAAGGCCTGCAAGGTTTGGGAACATTTTATTTTTGAGCTCATGGGCAGAATAGCCCGTTAAGGATAGTCAAGTCGCTGTATGAGGTTAGAGTAAGATGTGATGTGGCCTATACATTCTTATATTATTTCAGCATTAGAGCTCTCAATCGGACAGTTGAGATCTTTAGCAGCACCGACCTAATATTCTCCACCAATTAACTGTTTACACTTGGATTATGGGTCAATTTATGGAGGTTAGTATAAAAAAGGTGGCAGCTGTTGTTTCAAGTGACTTTTAAGGATACGCTGTCTTGTGTGTACATAAGGAGCAGCACTATATCTGGCTATTATTCATCTGGTATGGGGCATTTTCTAGCAGAGTTCTCATCTGCAAGTTATATTTTAGTTGTTTCTCTTTCTCTCTGCAGGATATGTGTGCTTCCAGGCCCCCCACCTCCCATATATACAACATAAAGAAGAAGTTGTACAATCAATGTTAATTTTCATATAGAACTCTCATGCCTTAAATTGTACGCTCTAGGCTATGTTCATTGCTTCATTGTGTGAACTGACAGGTCTTTCTGTGGCCGCAATTCACTAAATTGCGGCCGCAGAAAACTGACATGTCAGTTTTTTGCGGCGCTGTATGGGACCCCGGCAGTTTACTATGTGTATACGCTCTGGCCGGGATCCCATAACAGTAAAGGCAGCGCTCCACACCGTACAAAGTACGGCCGTTGGTTGCCGATGGCAACAACGGCCATACTTTTACGTAGTGTGAACATAGCCTTAGGCTAGGTTCACACTCTGTATCTGTGCGGCTGTATTGCGGGCGGTAAATCATCGGCTGGATTTTTCCGGTTCATGCGTACGCTGGAAAGTATAGGATATACAGCTGCACAGTGCACACTATGTATGAATCTACGGCCCTATCGTAAACGGACCCGTAAAAAATGAACAAGACCATTGTTTGCGGCTGGAAATGCGGCCGTGGATTGACAGGTGGTCCGTACGGAGTACTTCAAAAATAGCCGGCAATGATGCCGAATGCCGATGCCTCTAATAGTTAATATATTAAATTAATAAAACACATTTTCTTTGTAATAAAGTCCCTTTCGTTGTTCAATAATTTAATTCTAACAAATCCATCATTGTGCAATTAAATATACTGTTAAAATAAATATATATATAAATAAATGTATATTTATATATATATTTATTTTTTTACAGTATATTTAATTGCACAATGATGGATTCGTTTAAATTAAATTATTGAACAACGAAACTGATTTTATTACAACGAAAATGTGTTTTATTAATTAAATATTAATTAGTACAGGAAGCTCCAGTAAGCCGTTAATTCATATTGCCGGCAATAGAGCATTCTGTACTAATCATCACTTTACTTTAATTAAAACATCAAATGTTTCTTCTAATTATGTTATCACAATAGCATTATTAGAAGAAACATTTAGAATTATATGTGCGCTCAGCTGATTGGCTGATAGGCTGAGCGCACGTATAATTAGCGGGAGGACACAACCAGCGAAGAGGACACATCGGGGTGAGTATAAAGCTCTCCCCACCCCCTTCCCAGCACTGCACCCCTCCCAGCAAGGAAGGGGGGTCACTTAACCCCTTCCTTGCTGGGATGGGTGCAGTCTGACATTAGTCTGGCCCCAAAGGGGTTAAGGGGGATGCAATACATCCTCCCTTAAACCCTTGGGGGCCAGACTGTAAGCAGGGATCTGTAAAGATGCTGCTTACTGTAAGGAGCACAACACCGCTCACAATGATGGGTGTTGTGCTCCTGTTTGTGTGTTTTTTGTGTGTTTCTCCCTTTTTGTTTTTCAGATGTCGGTATCCAGTGGATTACGTCGGATTCCGTGGACTATGTCGATGACCAGCGGTTGTTTGGTGTGTTTTTTTTTATAAAATGGTTAATGAGGGGTGTGGGGGTGTTTTTATTTGAATAAAAAATTTTTTTAACTTGTGTCTTGTCTTTATTTCTTTACTTTATAGACTTAGTAGTGGAAGCCGTCTAATAGACGGAATCCATTACTAAGTCGGGGCCTAGTGTTAGCCGGTATAAAATGGCTAACACTAACCCCCCATTATTACCCCAGTACCCAATGCCACCAGGGGTACTGGGAAGAGTCGGGTGCCAGTGGTCCCAGAGCGTCAAAATTGGCGCTCCTGGACCGGGCGGCAGCAGGCTGGTAAGATTTAGGCTGGGGAGGGCCTAAACCAATGGCTCTTCCCACCCTGGTGTTACCAGGCTGCTGTCGTTTGGTTTTTAACCCGGCTGGTTATAAAAATAGGGGGGACCCTATGCAGGTTTTTTTTTAAATAAATAAATAAATAATTTAAAAAATCCGCACAGGGTCCCCCCTATTTTTATAACCAGCCGGGTTAAAAACCAAGCGACAGCAGCCTGGTAACACCAGGGTGGGAAGAGCCATTGTTTTAGGCCCTCCCCAGCCTAAATCTTACCAGCCTGCTGCCGCCCGGTCCAGGAGCGCCAATTTTGACGCTCCAGGACCACTGGCACCCGGCTCTTCCCAGTACTCCTGGTGGCATTGGGTACTGGGGTAATAATGGGGGGGTTAGTGTTAGCCATTTTATACCGGCTAACACTAGGCCCCGACTTAGTAATGGATTCCGTCTATTAGACGGCTTCCACTACTAAGTCTATAAAGTAAAGAAATAAAGACAACACACAAGTGAAATTTTTTTTTTATTCAAATAAAAACACCCCCACACCCCTCATTGACCATTTTATAAAAAAAAAAAAACACCAAACAACCACTGGTCATCGACGTAGTCCACGAAATCCGACTTAATCCCCAGGATACCGATATCTGAAAAATAAAATGGGAGAAACACACAAAAAACACACAAACAGGAGCACAACACCCATCATTGTGAGCGGTGTTGTGCTCCTTACAGTATGCAGCATCTTTACAGATCGCTGCTTACAGTCTGGCCCCCAAGGGGTTAAGGGAGGATGTATTGCATCCCCCTTAACCCCTTGGGGGCCAGACTGATGTCAGACTGCACCCATCCCAGCAAGGAAGGGGTTAAGTGACCCCCCTTCCTTGCTGGGAGGGGTGCAGTGCTGGGGAGGGGGTGGGGAGAGCTCTATACTCACCCCGATGTGTCCTCTTCTCTGGTCCGCAGCACAATGAAGTCACTGTGCTGCGGACAGGCTCTTTATATGTGCGCTCAGCCGATCAGCCAATCAGCTGAGCGCACATATAATTCTAAATGTTTCTTCTAATAATGCTATTGTGATAACATAATTAGAAGAAACATTTGATGTTTTCATTAAAGTAAAGTGATGATTAGTACAGAATGCTCTATTGCCGGCAATATGAATTAACGGCTTCATGGAGCTTCCTGTACTAATTAATATTTAATTAATAAAACACATTTTCGTTGTAATAAAATCAGTTTTGTTGTTCAATAATTTAATTCTAACGAATCCATCATTGTGCAATTAAATATACTGTCAAAAAATAAATATATATAAATATACATTTATTTATATATATATTTATTTTAACAGTATATTTATTTGCAAAATGATGGATTCGTTTAAATTTAATTATTGAACAACGAAAGGCACTTTATTACAACGAAAGTGTGTTTTATTAATTCAATATATTAACCATGAGAGGCATCGGCATCGGCATACTGCACAGGATCGCAAACCCCGGTAATAGCAATTCATGTAAACTGTTTCCCTGCTTTCCCAGATGCATACAGAGGTGTTTGCATCACTTTCTAAAGATTTTATTTGTTATTTTTAGTTGAACCAGATTTCCAAGTAAATGACTGTATGTTTTCAGCCGCATGTCTATTTTTTCTCACGGCCGGAGTTTCATCCCCACATTTCCAGCCGCATAAAAAATACAGCCACACACATACAGAGTGTGAACATAGCCTTAGACTGTATTGTCTTGCTTGTAACCTGCTCCCTGACCTGCTACAAGCTGATTTCAATGAATAACAGTTTAGAAAGGAGAGGGAAGATTCTTGAACAAAGAAGCATATTTGTCAGCTAAGATATCTTCCTTATATTCCCTTGTTTGCTCTAATGATCTATGCAAAGTTTGTTGAAAGGAGAAGATTTATCAAACTGGTGTAAAGTAAAACTGGCTCAGTTTCCCCTAGCAACCAATCAGATTCCATTTCCTTTCATTCACAGATTCATTGGGAAATGAAAGGTGGAATCTGATTGGTTGCTAGGGGTAACTAAGCCAGTTTCACTTTACACCAGTTTGATAAATTTCCTCCTAAGTGCCTATTTAAGCCTATTAAAGTCGGTAATGAAGTAAGATTTGAAAATTGTTGATTCACAGAAAAATTTTCTAAAAACTAAAATTTCAATGTTGAGAAAGGCATAGGTTAATCCATTCAAGGGATTATGTAGGGGGCAGAAGACAACTCAAGAATTGTTCAGTCCTTGGGTGTATTTCCCGAAACCACTGTCGAGGTGCCTTCCCAAAGAAGGCCTACTGTTGTTGGCTGTCTCCTAATTGAGTTGGAGAATGGGTCCGGATCCCCTCTCCCACACCATGCACTTAGAATGAAGACACAGACAACGTATCTTGCAAACAAGTCCGGTGTGTCCTGCTATCTCTGAGAACCCACCTTTATTTATACAGAAAAAAACCAATGGATATGAATGTAAAATGCAAAGTCATACACTATGCAAGTCATCAACTTCAAAGAACGGATAACTACAGATATGTTTTGACAGATATGGACATACAGTAAGATTAAATGTTCAATTAAAAATTGTTTACATAAGGATGTTGATATTAAAAAATTGTTTACATAAGGATGTTGATACATGAACATTTTGTTATCTGCTTACAAAAATGTGAATAATAAAATAACATTAATTATCTGCTAAAAACAGGTGGTGGACCAGCTTTATGGCCTTGAACAGGATTCAGTTCAAAAATAGGAAAGTTCATCAGAAAAGAGTTTATTTTTCTTCTATTAAAAGAGTTTATTTTTCTTCAAACTTTGGATGGATTAACTCATTCCTCTCATTCCCCCCTTTTTGGCGATGATGAAGAAATCTGGGTCCTGGACAGGATTAAATCCCAATATGTACCCTAAACACTCTCTGACCGGCGAGGGTTGCCAGGGTGCGGATGCTTCTGGGTCCAACACCATCACCTAGAGCCACATGGGCATATCCTCCTCCAAGAAATTTCCTCATCATAACGCCAATCTAGAAGGAAAAGAAATAAACATCATTACTTATAGAGTATAAGATTTAGTCTTTGTAACTTGCTGACAACAACAGCATAATCCTTTGATTACACAATAGACCAATAAAAGAAACAACATGATCTGAAAAACTGTTTGTAGTATTCCCATGAACCATCCTCCTATACCATTGAACCAATTTGCAGGATTTAAGCTAGCTAATGCCCCTGACCACCATTTATCCTGGTCTGCCAGAATCATCTCATCATGTTTTTTCCTTAGTTGTGCAATTTTATCCAGTCCTGCTGTGATTTGCACTATTCCCTGATCATTTACATAATGACAACATGTAGGGCCAACTACCTGACACATCCCCCCTTGAGCAGCAGTCAGAAAATCAAGTACCACAGTGTGCTGGTTAGTAACTACCATAAGTTGCCTCTGCACTGCTACTGAGGTGTTAAGTATATCCAGTATGTCAAATATCTGATCATCTAAATAATCTGTGGCTTCAACTAATTTGTCCCAAGTTTGCATCACCATAGGATACAGAAATAAAGTACTAAAGAATTTGTTGGCCATTGACATCTGCACTAGATGAGGTCTTCCATCATGTCGCGGTTTATTGTCCTTGGCCCTTTTTGTCAGTGAATGTCTAGGGATTTTACCTATTGGGAGGTCGTCAGTCTGTAGCAGGTGTCAATCTTACCACTGTACAGGTACCATTTATCCCCACAGGGAGCCATTTGTAGGCGTTCCTTCCACAGACCCAATACACTCCTCCTGGGAGGTCCCATAGGTGAGAATGCTGTAAAACTAGATGATGGGCAAGATCAATCAATTTGCTTACACTCTTTATTGCACACCACTCAGGATCTTGTCCCAAAGGGCTACAATATCCAGCATCTGGGTTTCCACATGTAGGATCGTTTGGACTGTATGCCGATGAATCATTACACCACAAGTTATGTTGTTCATTCTGACAGGTTGTCTCATTACCACCTTTGAATAAATGTGACCATTCCCATTTAGAATCTATGATCTTTCTCTCCAATAGGGATGGTTTCCATACATCTGATGTCCCTTTACTAGCATCTGTCCTATTGAATATTATTTTTACATTCTCTAAGGGCACATCTCCCATGTGTATTATTTGAGTAGAGTTTCTCCTCACCCAACTACCCCCTTTGAATGCTAGGTATTGGTAACCTTTGGTTGGAGACCTCACTTCCCCTGCCCACCATGGAAAAGATATCCACCCTACTATTGGAATTGTGACACTGACATTCCACTGACTACTGTACTGTGTATCATTATTAGCTAATTGGTCCCAACAGGAATCAACATCAAGAAATTCTTCAAATGGGACAGGAATAGCTAGATAAGCAAGAGAAGATGCGGTTACTGGGGAGTGGGTACATATCCAACAGTCAGATACATTTAGTTCCATGTTAAGTAATTTGTGATGTGTTAGTAACATGTTTTCTCGAGACTCAGATTTTTTTAACAAGGATACACTTGACCCAGTTAGGATCAAAATCATGATGCAAGTTTGCAATGGCTGGCATGGATCCATGTCTCCTTTCCTTCCAACTTGACAGATGTAGGCGTTGTCAGAAGCACTTGGAATGGACCATCAAATCTGGGCTCAAGACTTTTTCGAGTATGCTTCTTTACATAGACAAGATCACCAGGTTGTAATTTATGGCTTCCAGTATCAGCCTCAGGGTCTGGAAGGGAAGAGAAAACTCGAGAATGGTTATTATTTAGTTGCTTTTGCAAACTGATAACATATGCAGATAGGTTATCGCAATTCATTTCCAACTGCTGTGGTAGATAACACCCCAACTGCGGTGCCCGCCCAAACAATATTTCGTATGGAGAGAGTTTAGTCTTGCCCTGAGGGGCTGTTCTCACTGAATACAAAGCAATTGGTAAGCACTGTGGCCATGGTTTATGTGTCTCTTGCATTGTTTTTTGTATTTTCAGCTTAAGGGTACCATTCAGCCTTTCCACCTTTCCTGAGGCCTGAGGCCTGTAGGGGGTGTGTAGTGCTGAGTCTATACCCAAAGCTTGACACACATTTTGGAACACTTGACCAGTAAAGTGCGTTCCTCGATCTGATTCAATGACTTCTGGTAGGCCAAATCTTGGAACCAGTTCCATAGCAATCTTAGCTGCTGTATTTCTGGCATTGGCTGACTTTACCGGATATGCCTCTGGCCATCCAGAAAAGAGATCCACACAGACAAGTACATACTCATGTGGACCAGACTTTGGCATCTGGATGTAGTCAATTTGAAGTCTCTGAAAGGGATAATAAGCCCTTGGTAAATGTTTTTGTGGGACTTTTACTGTCTGTCCAGGGTTATTGGCCTGGCAAATGTGACATACCCTTAGGCGTTCATTCACATAATGCCTGAATCCTGGTGCATACCAGAATTTTCTGCTTTGTTGCAACATCACATTTGCACTGACATGGCTAGGTAGATGTAAGGCTGAGTAAAGGGTTGGAAACCAGGCTTTTGGCAAAACTGGTAACCCTTCAATATGCCATATTCCATCCACCAACACCCCTTTTCTTGTGCATTCATCAAGCTCTTCCTCAGTCATAGACTGAATGACTTTTTGTAATTCTGTTTGTTCACTCACAGTATCCACTTCTTCATCAGGTTCTAGTGGAAGAAGAGCTGCTTTCTTTGCAGTTTTGTCGGCCAAATCATTCCCTCTGGCCTCCTTGGTATCTGCTCGTGTGTGAGCAGCCACTTTTATCACTGCAAGATCTCTGGTTTTTGCAGCTATCTCTATGAGTTCTTTGATCAGAGTCCCATGCTTAATAGGGTTTCCTGCTGCAGTCAGAAACCCTCTTACTGCCCAAATGTGGCCTGAGTCATGGATTACGCCATGTGCGTATGCTGAATCAGTGTAGATATTGGTGGCATCATCTCCTGCTTGTTCTATGGCCTTTTTTTAGTGCTGTTAATTCTGCGACCTGGGCAGAACAGCTTGGCGGCAAAGGGCCACATATCACTGTCTCATGCAGGGTTACCACAGCATATCCAGTATGGAATTTGCCATGCTCATCAGCAAACCTGCTGCCATCAATGAAAAATTCATGCACAGGATTTGGCAATGGGATTCTTGAAATATTGTGAATGGGTTGTGACTCTGCTTCTATTAGTTCAGCACAGTCGTGTTCCATGATTTCAAGTGTTTCTTCACCATTGTCACTGTCCTTTTCCCCCCTGTCCAAATCTGTGAATATGAGAAGTTCAGCCAGATTTAGACTTGTGAGTTTTTGAAAGATGAAATTAGGAGGAAGGAGAAGTGCACATTGCATACGGACTTGTCTAGCCATTGACAGATGCTTAGTTTGGACCTGTGTTAGTATGGCATAGACGTCATGAGTAGTGAGAATGGTGGTAGGATAATCTAGAGATACATCTGATGCTTTATCTACAATGACTTGTACTGATATAACAGTCCTTAGGCAAGTGGGAGCTGCTTTGACCACTGAGTCCAATTTGACTGAATAGTACCCCAGAGGTCTATGTTTGCCATCATGTTTCTGAGTAAGGACTCCCAAAGCATACCCATCTATTTCTCTGATAAAGAGAAAGAAAGGATACTCGTAATTTGGCAAACTCAAGGCAGGGGCTCTCAACAATTCTTGCTTGAGAGTTTGAAATGCAGCTGCTGCTTCTGCTGGAAATTTGAAAGGAATTTCTTTTGTGCAGTCATACAATGGTTGCATTAGTTTTGCAGCATTTGGTATCCACTGCCTACAGTAAGATACGAGTCCCAGAAAAGCACGAAGCTTCTTCACATTGGTTGGAGGTTTGGCTTGCTGTACAGTTTGTATGCGACTTGGACTCAGATGTTTCTGGCCAGCTGATAGACAATGTCCCAGAAAAATGACCTTCTCTTGGACAAATTGTAATTTGTCTCTGGACACTTTGCAGTGTATTGTAACAAGGAAATTCAGTAATTCCATGCTTGTTTTTTCACAAACTTCTTTTGTTGGACAGCAAAGAAGTAAATCATCAACATATTGTAAGAGCACAGTCTCTGGTGGCAGCTGAAAGGCTTCTAGGACAGATGCCATTGCTGCAGAGTACAAAGTTGGCGAGTGAACCATTCCCTGTGGCAATCTCGTCCACGCATATTGGACACCCTTGTGTGTGAATGTGAACAGGTGATAACAATCAGGGTGCAATGGCACTGACCAGTAGGCATTGACTAAGTCAATGACAGTATAGTACTGTGTTCCAGATGGTATTTGATTGAGCAGCGTATGGGGATTTGGGACTACTGGAGTGAGGGGTTCCAGTATTGCATTTATGGCTCTTAGATCATGAACCATTCGGTAAACAGTTGGTTGTCCCTTGATGGTCTTCTTTTTAACAGGGAATAATGGAGTATTGGCTGCAGATTTTAATTTAATCAGTACCCCCCTTTGCAACAATGGTTCTATTTGCTCAGATAATGACTTTTCTTGAGCAGAGTTAAGAGGGTACTGTTGAAGTTGAGGCAGTGTGATATTTTCTTTCCATTTCACTTTTACTGGTGCTACTGGCATGTCTCCTACGTCAATTTTATCCTTAGCCCATAAAATGGGAGGTAAGGAATCAAGGAGTGTAGACTGAGAAGTAGCAGGAATGCTGTCATTCTGCTCTTCAAGGCTGAGTATTTGACACAGTGCCTCAGATTGTAGGTCTGAGGGAATTTTCAACATAACATTCCCATCTTCCATATATTGTATGTTCCCCTGCAGGCGGGACAAAAGATCAGCACCCAAAAGTGCCATTGTCCCAGATCCACCCACAAGAAATCTGGATACCAATATATGTGGACCTATTTTTGTTTTTAGTGGGTGGGTAAGAGAAATTTGTTGTAGGTGACCATCAAAGCCAACTACACTCACTGCATCATCTGATATATCATTGGGAGACAACTTATCAGAGGGTATCATTGATCTTGAGGCTCCTGAATCTACTAGAGCTTGGGTTTGAACTCCAGAGACTTGTATGGGTATTGTGACAAATGGTCCTCTAGTGTCTTTATCCTCTGCTGCATATAGTCATTGTTGTCTCTTTGGCTCTGACTCCTCCTTTTCTTCTTCTTTATTGTCCCGTTTTCTTTTCCTGCATTCCTTGATCACATGTCCTATCTTACCACAATAGTAGCAAGTGGGACCTCTCCGTGGTTTCTGGCCAGGTTGCTGTTCATTGGCCACAGCTACCACGACTCTTTTTTGTTTTCCTTCCTGCAAATCCAATTGGATTCCACATGCTTTTGTAACCATATCATCCACATTATCTGCCTGTCTCCACTCTGGGCAACATAATTTCAGTTTATCTGCAATTGGGTGTCTTAAACCATCTATGAAAGCTCTTGCTAGCAATCTTCTGACTGCTGCATCTTGTAGATCCAGTCCCTCATCTTGATATGACTGGTTTAGTCTGAAAGAATAATCAGTCACTGATTCCTGAGGACCTTGCATTACTGGTCCTGCGGATCCCTTTTGTCTCTGTTGCATTTGGCAAAAAGCATTTAAATGTGGCATAAACTGTTGTCCTGATGCCATTGTCCTTATGTCATGAGGTGCACGATTGCCAATATGTGCCTGGAGTTGGGAAAATTGAACTGGGCTCATTTTCATTCTACAGAGATCCATCATGTCTATCCAGGCGGCTCTATATGTACCTTGAATTTGATCTAGGTACCTCCAAAAACTAACAGGAGCTATTCCAGGATTTGGTGCATTCTGCAACAGAGACATTTGATCCCCAGGTTGCCAGGGTTTATATTCATCAAATGTCCTTAGTTGGTAATCTCGTGGAGCATCAGGATTGGCAGGATCTATTGGTTCCTTAATAAATATCCTTCTCTCAATCACAGGGTGCAAAGCATCAGGATGAGGCTTGTGTGCCCCACATGCCAGGCAAGTGTCTTCCCAGTCTGGGTTTTGTTGACCACAGTTGAAACATACCCATCCCGGGGGTACGTGTACTGTTTTTGTGTAAGAAGGGGGGGGATTTAAGACTGAAGTAAGGCTCAGTCCCTTTTTGTTATCTCCCCTCTGGGTTATATCCCAGGTTCCCTCTTTCCAGTCATATATCCATTGTTGGCCTTTTGCCTGTTGAGATAGATCTTTCATATGGGTAACTGTCATTTCCCATCCATTATCAATTATTAATCCTCCCCTTTCTTCTTGGACTTTAGTCCAAGTATTGGGGTTAAAAACAGCATCATGTTGGATGTTAAAATATTTCAACATTGCTTTTGCCCTTTTTGCTTGTTCTTTGCCATATCGGCAGGTCACTATGTGGGTTGCAGAAACCCCTTTTGATTCTGTTTGTCCCATTTTATATTACTTCGTGATCGTATAACAGGAGGCACCCAGAATGATCAACTGATGATTTCCTTTCTTGTGTCCTGTACACTTATGACAGGAGGCACCCAGAATAATCAACTGATGATTTTCTTTCCTGTGTCCTGTACACTTATGACCACGGATCACTACCAAAAGCTGGGACTTAGAATATTCCACGGTTCAGGGCTTCCTTTTCTAATGTTGAAATATACTCTTGCTGCTATGTAGATTGCAAAACAAGTTACCCCAAGTATACAGAGGACAGGGATTAGCATATTACAGATCTTTCCCTTGGAAACAACCAGACTACTGTCCAGCGTCCTTGTATAGTTAGGCTACTAGGCTCATTCCAAAGTGGTTTTAGCACTGGCACTGTTCCCACTGCACAACGCTCCGTGTTTATGAGGATCTGTGTGACAACCACGGCCGGGCCCTGAGAAACAGTTTTAGCCTGAATGAGCAATTCTTCGCCTACTATATACTATCCCTCACAGGTTAGGACAAACAAACATAGAACAGCCAACAAGAGGAGAACAGAGTTCAAATTAACACGCCTATCGTGAGTTCACTTTTGATAACTTACTCTGCAGAGGTAGGTAAGAAAGATGTGAAGGAGGAGAGCACAGAAAAGAGCAAACAAATTTTTTACTCTTACCTGGCCAGGTTTTGTGGTCTCCTTGTTCACCCCTCTCTCTCCTGGTACAGCAGTGCAGGTCATCCGATCTCCCGATGTAATGGGCGTGTCCCTGTTCGGGCGCCAATAATGTCGAGGTGCCTTCCCAAAGAAGGCCTACTGTTGTTGGCTGTCTCCTAATTGAGTTGGAGAATGGGTCCGGATCCCCTCTCCCACACCATGCACTTAGAATGAAGACACAGACAACGTATCTTGCAAACAAGTCCGGTGTGTCCTGCTATCTCTGAGAACCCACCTTTATTTATACAGAAAAAAACCAATGGATATGAATGTAAAATGCAAAGTCATACACTATGCAAGTCATCAACTTCAAAGAACGGATAACTACAGATATGTTTTGACAGATATGGACATACAGTAAGATTAAATGTTCAATTAAAAATTGTTTACATAAGGATGTTGATATTAAAAAATTGTTTACATAAGGATGTTGATACATGAACATTTTGTTATCTGCTTACAAAAATGTGAATAATAAAATAACATTAATTATCTGCTAAAAACAGGTGGTGGACCAGCTTTATGGCCTTGAACAGGATTCAGTTCAAAAATAGGAAAGTTCATCAGAAAAGAGTTTATTTTTCTTCTATTAAAAGAGTTTATTTTTCTTCAAACTTTGGATGGATTAACTCATTCCTCTCACCACACCCACAGACAATGTCCAATAGCTGCAGGATGTCATCGATGTGCAGTTATCGGTCATAAACACAATAGCCAGGTATTGCATCAAAATCTGTAGTGAAAAATCAAACTAAGGGTATATTCAAACGGGCGGGCTCGCAGCGAGATTCTCGCTGCGAGCCCGGCAGGTCCTGGCAGTTCCCATAAACTACATACTTGCTGCGGTCTAAACGATCGCAGCGAGTATGTAATTATACCGCCCTTAACCCCTTCTGCTCCCGCCGGCTCCCCCGCTGTGAGCAGCATACATTATCTGTCCTTGCTGCACGGGTCCGGCGTCCTGCTCTCCCGTCCGGCCAATTAGTGTGTTGCCCAGCCGCAGCCACTGATTGGCCGGGCGGGAGAGCAGGACGCCGGACCCGTGCAGCAAGGACAGGTAATGTATGCTGCTTACAGCGGGGGAGCCGGCGGGAGTAGAAGGGGTTAAGCGCGGTATAATTACATACTCGCTTCGGTCGTTTAGACCGCAGCAAGTATGTAGTGTATGGGAACTGACAGGACCTGCCGGGCTCGCAGCGAGAATCTCGCTGCGAGCCCGCCCGTGTGAATATACCCTAAAGGGATATTCCCATCTCATCTCAGGAAGTTATCATACCCTATCCAGAGTATGCACAATGGTTGGACCTCCCTGTGTTATGGAGCCAAAGGCAGCTTCTAGTTCTCTTCAGCAACTCACTAGAAAACTAATGCATTTGCAGCGCACATGCACGACCCGCAGCTTGGGGCTATGTTCACACTACGTAAGTTCCGCAGAAATCCCGGCCGTTGTTACAACAGCTGAGATTTCTGCAGTACTTACGTAGTGCTGCAGGCTAAGGGAATCCTGGCTGGAGTGTATACACATTGGAGGAGATTTATCAAAGGGTGTAAAATTTAGACAGGTGTAAACTGCCCACAGCAACCAATCACAGCTCAGCTTTCCATTCAGCACTGCCTAAAGCTGAGCTGTGATTGGTTGTTGTGGGCAGTTTGCACCAGTCTAAATTTTACACCCTTTGATAAATCTCCCCCATAGTATACACTCCGGCTGGGATGCCTAGGGCGTCATAGAAAACTGACATGTCAGTTTTCTGCTACCACTATTCACTATTGTTAGTTCACACAATGGAGCGGTGTGCAGTGGGGGAGTTCTGATGCGGGCAACGCACAGATGCGCCCGCATCAGAACTCAGCGGTGCTAAAGATCATCTGGCCGGTACTGCAGTTCAGTGACTGATATTCAGCTGGTTTCTTTTCTGAGACTGGCTGTTCTGTGACCCGGCCGGGTCACGGAACGGCCGGTCTCATACTCCGTGTGCCCATAGCCTGGTACTGTGTGATTTCGGGGGTTCCTGTTCTCAAGAACGCAGGGGGGCCCCAGCAGTTGAAACATTCCTCCCCACCCCCCCTAATCTCTTAGTTGTGCCGTATCCTGGGCATACTCTGGATAAGGCTTAGTCAGTGTTGGACTGGGGTACCTTGGGCCCATCAGGGAATTTGATTCTAGGGGCCCACCCTACATATACCAGATAGAACCAAACCTTTGCACAGTGCTGTGTATGTGACCAGCAATGCTGGCTCACTGCTGGTAACTTGTCAGTCACTCTATGCAAACACTATAGGATGCCACATAAGTATCTTGAAAGGAGAAGTCCCATTAAAGGGGAACTCCAGATAGAGGTTAAAAAAATGAAACTTCTGCAGGAGCATAAAGCATTACTTACCTATCTATTCCATTTTTTAATCTACCAAAAATCTATTTGTTTTGGAGGGTTTTGTTCAGTTTTGTTTTTCTGCACCTCCTGGTTTATCAGTTGTACACAGTACTACAGGTTCCAGAATCCAATGCTTTCCCTCAGCTGTTCATCACAGTCCTCCATACTGCCTATTTCCCGCCCAAAGCTGCTGCAGAACATCTAGGCTGTGTTCACACATTGCAGTTTCATTGTGTTACTGAATTATTTGCAGTAATTTATGGTTTCATTGTGGTCCCACACAGCTCGCTGTATTCTCTACCTGTAACACCACACAGCTCGCTGTATTCTCTACCTGTAAAACCACACAGCGAGCTGTATTCTCTACCTGTAACACTACACAGCACCCTGTATTTTCTTCCTGTAAAACCACACAGCACGCTGTATTCTCTGCCTGTAACACCACACAGTACACTGTATTCTCTACCTGTAACACCACACAGCACACTGTATTCTCTACCTGTAACACCACACAGCACGCTGTATTCTGTACCTGTAACACCACACAGCGCACTGTATTCTCTGCCTGTAACACCACACAGCACACTGTATTTTCTTCCTGTAAAACCACACAGCAGGCTGTATTCTCTACCTGTAACACCACACAGCATGCTGTATTCTCTACCTGTAACACCACACAGCACACTGTATTTTCTTCCTGTAAAACCACACAGCAGGCTGTATTCTCTACCTGTAACACCACACAGCACACTGTATTCTCTACCTGTAACACCACACAGCACCCTGTATTCTCTACCTGTAACACCACACAGCTCGCTGTATTCTCTACCTGTAACACCACACAGCTCGCTGTACTCTCTACCTGTAATACCACACAGCACGCTGTATTCTCTACCTGTTACACCACACAGCACTGTATTTTCTACCTGTAACACCACACAGCACGCTGTATTCTCTACCTGTAACACCACATAGCACTGTATTCTCTACCTGTAACACCACACAGCACACTGTATTCTCTACCTGTAACACCACACAGCACACTGTATTCTCTACCTGTAACACCACACAGCACGCTGTATTCTCTACCTGTAACACCACACAGCACGCTGTATTATCTACCTGTAACATCACACAGGGCGCTGTATTCTCTACCTGTAACACCACACAGCACGCTGTATTCTCTACCTGTAACACCACACAGCGCGCTGTATTCTCTACCTGTAACACCACACAGCACACTGTATTCTCTACCTGTAACACCACACAGTATGCTGTATTCTCTGCCTGTAACACCACACAGCACACTGTATTCTCTACCTGTAACACCACACAGCGCGCTGTATTCTCTACCTGTAACACCACACAGCACCCTGTATTTTCTTCCTGTAAAACCACACAGCGAGCTGTATTCTCTACCTGTAACACCACACAGCACCCTGTATTTTCTTCCTGTAAAACCACACAGCAAGCTGTATTCTCTACCTGTAACACCACACAGCACACTGTATTCTCTACCTGTAACACCACACAGCACGCTGTATTCTCTACCTGTAACACCACACAGCACGCTGTATTCTCTACCTGTAACACCACACAGCATGCTGTATTCTCTGCCTGTAACACCACACAGCGCGCTGTATTCTCTGCCTGTAACACCACACAGCACGCTGTATTCTCTACCTGTAACAGCACACAGCACACTGTATTCTCTACCTGTAACACCACACAGCACACTGTTTTCTCTACCTGTAACACCACACAGCATGCTGTATTCTCTACCTGGAACACCACACAGCACGCTGTATTCTCTACCTGTAACACCACACAGCATGCTGTATTCTCTGCCTGTAACACCACACAGCACGCTGTATTCTCTACCTGTAACACCACACAGCACGCTGTATTCTCTACCTGTAACACCACACAGCATGCTGTATTCTCCACCTGTAACACCACACTGCACGCTGTATTCTCTACCTGTAAGGCTCATATTGGAATAAAGTAAAGAACTTTTTGATTTTTTTTTTCTTTTCACTTTCACGCAAATATTATGATCAAGCATCTGTTATCTTTGAAGTTGAGCCCCACAATAAAGCTCTGATCCTCTCTGCCGTTTAGCATTATTTACATGTGTTACTGCATCATTTTTGTGAATACGCTGCAGTACTGCAATGACACTCCAACATGTGTGAACACAGCCCTAATTTCACTGCACACTTCTGCACAATCAGAGAAATCAGTGAAACATCTGCTTCTGGCTGGTCAGAGATGGTGAATCACTCAGGGGATTGGGGGATCCAGCCAAGCCTCCTGTGACATCACACCCTGCCCCCTGTCTGCATCATCAGCAAACACACACAATGTGAGAAAGAGGCATGGAAGATTTGTCTCCTAAGGGAGGAGAGCAGTGGGGGCAGGACACAATGTGGATTTGCATAGGCGCCATTTTTTTCACTTCCATTTCTATCAGCTATCAGTGTGGCAGAGCCATACAGATACGGTAATACATTGTATAGACACATCTATATAACTTTTAATGTATTTTTAATAGAAAACAAGTTTTTCTTATCCGGAGTTCCCTTTTAAACTGACAAATCTCAGGCAGGCAAGAACATAATAATGAAAGTATACTTACCTGTAGCCGTGCCTTCGTATTTTTTGCACTTACACTGTTTACTGTGCATGATCAGGAATGTGATTGTTTAATAGTTCGGGAGAATATGCAAGCGGCGATACCAAATATGTTTATTTATATATTTGTATTCATAAAATAGGAACGGGGGTGATTAAAAAAAAAAAAAAGCAGGAATGGGAGGTATTTCAGTATGAATTTTGGGAGTCTATGTAGACCAGATGGTATAAAGTGGCCTCCATCATAACGATATGGGAAGGTATGGAGGTCATGGAGCAAAAAGAATATAAACGTGGTGTGAACGAGACCTTACTATGGTGTATTTTTACACTGTCTAGTCTAAGTTTCCACTGTCAAGCTAATTGACATTTTTATTTAATTTAAAGAGGTACTCTGGCAAAAACTTTTTTCTTCTCAAACCAACTGGTGTCTAAAAGTTATATAGATTTGTAAATTACTTCTATTTAAAAGTCTTCCAGTACTTATCAGCTGCTGTATGTCCTGCAGGAAGTGCTGTGTTCTTTCCAGGCTGACACAGTGCACAGTCTCTGCTGCCACCTGTGTCCATGACAGGAACTCTCCAGAGCAGTAGCAAATCCCCATAGAAAACCTCTTCTACTCTGGACAGTTTGTGTCATGAACAGAGGTGGCAGTAGGAGTCAGACTGGAGAGAATACACAACTTCCTGCAGGACACATAGCAGCTGATAAGTACAGGTTTTTTTTTTAATAAAAGTTGAATACAAATCTTTATACATCAGTTGATTTGAAAGAAAAAAAAGTACCAATTTAATTCTACTAAATTCACTACAAATGTGAACCAAGACTAAGACTGTTGCACATCTTCCTGCTTTTTGGTGTTTTTTTCTGGCACTTTTTCTGCCATGTTCTCATTTTAGCGTAAAGTTTAGTTCTCATTTTATCCCCTGTGGGGCTTTTTCGGTACAAATCACGTGATTCTTTATCATGTAATTCCAGGTTTTATGTTGAAGAACTGGGGAAAAAACACTAATTTCCATATAGACATGACAATATTCCCCCCTATAGAAGCTTGTGGCAAAACACAAAAAAAACACCATAGCAGAAAAATGCCCTATGGGTGTTGTGTTTCGATTTTCCCCACTAACATCTGGTCTGTGTTTTTGAACTCCAAAAATGCCATATGCCATATTTCTGAAGAACGCCTCGTCTGAGCCGAGCCATATAGTACATGAGAACATACCCCTCTCCCAGATTATTCACAGGATAAGGGGTAACAAGACCTATAGAGAATTAATGGAGCACTGTCCCCACAGTTTATTTGAGGGGGATATGTTTCCCACATTCTCATAACCACTGGGACTTGCATTGTGGATTTTGCAGGGGGGGGGGGGCAGCTACCTAGCCCACACCTGCATGTATGGGTGTGGGGGCACAATACTCTGCCTTGCCCCTGATCCTGCCCACACACACAAGAGCCACTGGGTTATGTATATATGATGTATATTTATGGTGGTCCGTGTTGCTATGATTGGTGTGACCCTTTCACTTGATAAAACCTATTGCCAAGCCTTGTAGATGTAGGTATAAGCCTTGTGATACATGTTTTTTCTTCAAGACTTGAGTGTTCCTTTATTCCAGGGATATGCACATACAGTACAAGCAGGAGTTCCACCAGCCACCGCTCTATAATACTTTTGCACATTGTGCAGGTGATAGATCTGTGTAGCAGGCAGATGTCCAGCTTTTTGACTCTGCAATATGTGATGGACCCCCAACTCCCCCAAGTTAAACCAAAGAACGCAAAATAAAGACACAACACATTGTAATCAGGTGTCAAAGGGTCCCAATTTTATTTAAAATTACATGACACTGAAAATGGCAGACCCCCGACTCACAAAGAGTCACCCTCCAGCACTCAGGCGAGGAAAAACCCCCTGTGGGGGAAACCTCGAGGGAGCCATGGCTGGAGAGTTGCCCCTCCCCTGGGCTTAGAGGGTAATACCAAACTATAAGTATAATAAACTGGATGTGAGAGAGATGAGGCTGCAATATCTGTCACCTTATTGATGGCTAGGCGGCTGTATCTCTTCTCCTTCACAGATCCAGGTCCCCTGCTAGAACCTCCAAATTTCATCAAGGGTTGGGGCAGTAAATTAGTCAAGCTCAAGGTCCTCTGGCGCATCCAAGATGGCACTGATCAAGGCGCGGTGCATTGCTTTATGGAACCTTCTTTATGACATAAGCGCTTGTCATCATAGTGCATTGTTGCCATGGTTACTGCAGGTAAACACATCTGAAGCATTAACCCATTAATGACTGGTGATGTGCTTTACTCCAGAGGTCACTAAACACACTTGTGACCAAGCAAACAGCCTATGGTTAGGCCACACTAAGAATACTAAATAATATAGTTTGATGTGGCCCATAGCTACCAATCACAGCTCAGCTTTCGTTTCTCAAATTACTCTGGTAAAATAAAAGCTGAACTGTGATTGGTTGCCATGCACAATTTAGACAGTCTAATCTGCCCATAGCAACCAATCACAGCTCAGCTTTAATTTTATAAGAGCTTGTTAATATATGAAAGGTGATCTGTGATTGGTTGCTATAGGCAAATCAGACTGTGTTTTGTCTCTGGCAGGTTGATAAAGCTGCTCCATTGCTGTAAAATCTTATGATGATGATGACTGAAAACACATGACATCAAGCTTCCCCATAATGCTTTGCAGTCAGCCCTTCCTCCATACCTCCCAACTTTTTGGAGGGACACTTGTGGTTCACAGACATTTCTATACACAGTTTAGAAAACCACTGGTATACAGTTATATACGGCAGATTTGTTAACACGAATGAGACAGCTGACAATCTGATTTTGTTGTATGTGGAAAGGGCAGCCAAAGAGTATTACTACATATCCCAGGCTGTCATAGGAAATCGGTGATCACCCGATTTGTTGATCAATGGAGAAACTGCACTGACTGTACAAAAGGGGCTGTCAAGTTGTTTAAAGGTAAAATAGTCCACAGTATTAAAGGGGTACTCTAGCAAAAAAAATTATTTCAAATAAACTGGTGCCAGAAATTTGTACTTTACTTCTATCAAAAAAATCTCCAGTCTTCCAGTACTTATTAGCTGCTGTATGTTCAGCAGGAAGTGGTTATTCTTTCCAGTCTGACACATTAATATCTGCTGCCAAAGTAAGTAACTGTCCAAAGTAAGTTCCTGGCATGGACAAAGGTGGAAGCAGAGAGCAATGTGTCAGACTGGAAAGAATACACCACTTCCTGCAGGACATACAGCAGCTGATAAGTACTGGAAGGCTTGAGGGTTTTTAGTAGAAATAAATTAAAAATCTATATAACTTTGTGACACCAGTTGATTTGAAAGATTTTTTTCTTAGCTTGACATCCCCTATCCTATGGATTTTAGGGGGAGCTTGATTCTTGAATTTGATTCTTGGGGCCCACCATACCTTACACCAGATATAATAAGCACCAAACCTTTCACATTACTATAGTGACCTTGCACAGAGCTGTGTATGTGACCAGCGATGCTGGCTCACTACTAGTAACTCTTCAGTCAGTCTATGCGAACACCATAACGTGCAACTTAAGTTTCTTGAAAGAAGTCCCATGAAACTAACAAATCTCAGGTAGGCAGGGGGGTGCAGGAACATAACAAAGAAAGTATACTTACCCATCCCTGTGCCCCCCGAAGCTTTTCCTTAATGTGCCCGCTCAGCCAATCACTGACTAGGGATGGACACCGCTGCAGTTATTGACTGGCTGAGCAGGCAATACATCAGGGGAGTATGTGACATTGAGCTGGGGCTGTGACATACACAGAATCTGTTCGAAAATGACTGAAAAACTTCCAGCAGCTGTGGGAGAGAGCGCGGTCCAGGGGCACAGGGACTGGTGAGTATAGTTTTTTGTTATCTTCCCACACTCCACTGCCTGACTATCATTTGTTACGAGACTTCTTTTTGCTGTAATTCGCGTTCCAAACTGCTGACACTGTTAGATGCTGTTAGGTCAAGAAGACACATGGTACCTTACATATATTTGTCTGTGCTTCTATAGCATAGAAATTGTTTTTATTCTCTAGTAGAAAGAGTAAGACAGGGAGGCCCACCTCCTGCCAGGGGCCCACCAAGGTGTAGGGCCCACCGGGGGAATTCCCCTGTTCCCCTGTAGGCCCGTCCGAGCCTGGGCTTAGTTACCCCAGATGGGAATACCCCTTTAAAGGGCACCATTTACCCCGTGGCCCCCGGCAGAAACTGACATACAGTGACATAAAGGTCAATATACTTACCACATCGCTCCTGGTCCCGTCCCGGATCCCGTTGTTGACACGGAGAAATCGCTGATTCTTCTTCTCGCGCCCATTATGGTAATGAGCCGAGATGAGTCCAATGTCCATAGGAAACGACGGACGAGTCCAACTTATTCATGAGGTCCTCTTCTTGTCGCCGCCCATCCACGCCTCCTGGAACTTGATTGACGTCTTCAGTCTTCAGACGAATTCCCGTGCAGGCGCCGTTGCGATGGTCTCGCCACCTCTTCTGCGCCTGCGCGGTAAACAGGATATATGCTCGAGACAATCGGCGCACGCGCAGTAAACAGTGAAGCCGCGGAGCGGCTTCAATTGTAAACTGCGCATGTGCCGAAAACAACCGTCACGGCGCCTGCGCGGGATCCGGCGAGAAGAAAGAAAACGAGGAGGAAGAAGACCCCGCGTCAATCAAGTGTCGGAGGCGGGGAGAAGGCTGGACTTCGGGCCCGGCGGCGCTCATTACCATAATGGGCGCGAGAAGAAGAATCAGAGATTTCTCTGTGTCAACAACGGGATCCGGGACGGGACCGGGAGCGATGTGGTAAGTATATTGACCTTTATGTCACTGTATGTCAGTTTCTGCCGGGGGCCACTGGGTAAATGGTTCCCTTTAAGTACAACCTGATATGGGTATACAGTTCATTTTATAGAGAAGTATTTTAGTATTTGTTTTAAAGACATTCTACTTTGCCAGAGAAACGGCATGTTATGAACAAAAAATTAAAAAATTATTAATTAAAAAAAAAACAACTTGTAAAAGCACAATTAAAAGGCCTTGAAAAAATAAAGCAAGAGACAAAGAGGCGGTGTTGGAATTCAATATAAGCTTGGCTTTTAGCATTACCCAAATATGACACTAGATGGCGCTCAGAGGTAACATCACAGTTGCCACTCTAAGCATGAAACTATTTTTCTCATGCCTGAAGATGAGTGACCCTCAAGCATGGTTGGGTTTGGATGTGGCATTTGATGACTGGTGGCCAAAGAAGTTGGCTGAAGCTCTAGGAAAGGCTTGAAAACGTGGAAACGCTCAGGTTCATTATGATTTTCTTCCTACACAACTTCACCTCTCCATCCTCAGGTCATACTACAGCGCCTTTCATCTACATTTGTGCAATACAGGCCATCAATATTAGATTGTGTGGCCTCCTTTTCCACACACGTTGTCTGTGCCAAGGCATGTGCCAACATGGTGCCATATTTTAAGAAATGGGACTATGTTGCATTATGACAGCATAAGGCCAGGTGATCCATAATCTCTTTATATTAGCTGAAATTGCAAGAAGATCACAGTTGCATGTGACTTGCAACGTCACAAGCAACTTGTGACCAAAGAAACAACTAAAATGGATTTCTTGATTGGCATGGTTACTCTATAATGCATCTTGCAATGTGATTCACTAACATCATATGTGACCACATGCAACATTGTGATCTTTGTGTTGTGCAACCATAGTGTATCCCTAGGCCTGAAGAACTGCAGCTCCTTTAGTCTACATCAGGGATGGGGAACCTTCGGCCCTCCAGCTGTTGCAAAACTACAATTCCCATCATGCCTGAACAGCCAAAGCTTCTAAGCTTTATCTGTCCATGTATGATGGGAATTGTAGTTTTACAACAGCTAAAGGTTCCTCATCCCTGTTTTATGCACCAGTGAGGATCCCGGGGATCCAACAAATATCAAAAATTGATGATATATACCGTATTTTCTGGTATATACAACGGCGGCCATACAGGTGAAATAGGTGTGTTTTTCAGGGCACAGAGCTACTCTACCACATGTCTTTTTTCCATAACCCGGACGCCTGCAGCTTGCTCTGCCCTTTATACAATTGCAGCATAGAGCTGAGATGCTGCCGTATTTAACCTCTAAACGACCCTGGCTGTACCTGTACGCCCTGGCGTCGCTAGAGGGGTTCAGAGAGGGGCCCCATTCTGAACTGCTGCGATCCTGGGTGCTTTATGTAGCTCAGAACCGCAGCTATTAGCGGGCACGGTCCGATCGCCATGCCTGCTAATTAGCATTTTAAATGCAGCTGTCAAAGTTGAAAGCTGCATTTAAAAAGCAGCTTTTCCCCTTCCCTGGTGTCTAGTGGGGGGATCGCCCGTAATGGCCTATCTCATCGATGAGAGATCAGTGTGGATATACTAGAAGTCCCCCAGGGGGCTTCTAGTATATGTTTTTAAAAAAAATGTTTTATTATTAATAAAATCCCTTCCCCTAATAAAAGTTTGAATTACCCCCTTTTCCCATTTCATAAATATAAACAAATAAATATGTTTGGTATCGCTGCGTGCGTAATCGCCCGAACTATTTATCACATTTCTGATCTCACACGGTAAACGGCATAAGCGTAACACAATTCCAAAGTGCAAAATTGCGCATTTTTGGTCTCATCAAATCCAGGAAAATTGTAATAAAAAGCGATCAAAAATTCGCATATGCGCAATCAAGGTACCAATAGAAAGTACAGCTCATTGGGCAAAAAATGACACCTCATACAGCCCCATAGACCAAAGGATAAAAGCGTTATAAGCCTGGGAATAGAGCAATTTCAACATACATTTTTTAAAAATGGTTCGAATTTTTTTAAAGCCATCAAATAAAATAAAAGTTATACATGTTACATATCGTTGTAATCCTAACGACTTGAGGAATATGTATAACAAGTCAGTTTTACCCCAGGGCGAACAGCGTAAAAAAAAAAAAAAAAATTCTGGTTTTGCAGTGTACTTTATGCTAAAATTCAGCCCGTCATTGCAAAGTACTTTTAGGTGAAAAAATGCAACTGCTATGGCCCTGTAAGCGCAAGGAGGAAAAAGCGAAAATGCAAAAACTGAAATTGGCCCGGTCCTCTAAGCGCAGATTCTCCCATCTGGTTCTGAAGTTTTTCAGCACCCGCCCTATAAGACGACACCCGGTGTATAACACGACCCCTGACTCTTGAGGAGAGGTTAAAAAGTAGTCTAATACACAGGAAAATACAGTATATATTTTATGGGGCGGATGAGATGGAGGCAACAGACAAGACAAGGCAAGACGTGACGTGTGATACGGCTAGGAATGTCCGACACTGGTTGGACTACCATGGCCAAGACTTCCAAGAGGGACCCTGGCCCCTTAATTTGAATCTAAGTGAGTATCTATGGGACCCCACCACTTGGCCTGTTGCCAGCTGTAGGGTACACTGTAGTCAGCATTCAGCAATTGGCCATTGTAAAAAGAAAATGACTGTACATGGTGAAACCTACTGGAATAAGAACCAATGTGTATTGGGCCAACCCTTGTACACAGGGGAAAAAGAATCAGTTGTTTTTTGTGTTTTGTTTATGTTGTTAATAAAGATTATTTAAGGGGAAAAAAATTCAGAGAGAGTTAATAGGAGTCCATCCTGTAGGGGGCGCGTGGTAGCTGCAGCAGAGGACGGCGGCCCGGAAGAGGCAAAACAGTACGATGCGCGGAGCAGCCAGAAGCCAGAAAGCGCATGCGTCTAGTGGATTGTAGCCTCCGTGAGGGAGACCGAGCGCGCCAGGGTCGTGTTTGGTGTCGGCGGTGCGGCGTTATCGGCGGCGGCGGGGCAGGCAGCGAGTACGGGGATGGTCCGGGGCGCCCCTTCCCCTCGGCACGGCCTGTGAGAGACATGCTGCCCGGGGCCCCGGACCCCCCGGGGTGGTGGAGGAGGAGATGGGGGAGGCAGCCGGGCCCCGGGCTGTGGTGTCCGTCCCTGCTGGTACTGCTCGCTCTTCTCCTGGGAGCTGGTGAGGCGCAGTCGGGGCCTGGGAGCTCCGGGGAGCCGGGCCTCAACGTCTACATGAGCGAGGAGGAGGTGCGGCGGCTGATCGGTGAGTGGGGCCGGCGGCCATTGTGCTGCCATGGTGGGGGGGTGCGCTGTGCCGGGGAGCAGCCGGGGGGCGCTGTGCCGGGGAGCAGCCGGGGGGCGCTGTGCCGGGGAGCAGACGGGGGGCGCTGCCGCTGAGGAGCCACGGCTCTCCTGGCTGCCTGCTATCTGCATGATATACATAGTATACAGCAGGCTAACCAACCTGTGGCTGCTGCTGCACTACAACACCCAGCATTCCCTGACAGCAGCAGCCGCGAACTCGTGTATCCCATCTGTGTCCAATGTGTATCTAATATGTATCCCCTCTTTCTCATGTATCTAACATGTATCCCCTCTGTATTATGTATCTAACATGTATCCCATCTGTATTATGTATCCTGTCTGTCTCATGTATCCAATATGTATCCCCTCTGTGTCCAATGTGTATCTAATATGTATCCCCTCTTTCTCATGTATCTAACATGTATCCCATCTGTATTATGTATCCTGTCTGTCTCATGTATCCAATATGTATCCCCTCTGTGTCCAATGTGTATCTAATATGTATCCCCTCTTTCTCATGTATCTAACATGTATCCCATCTGTATTATGTATCCTGTCTGTCTCATGTATCCAATATGTATCCCCTCTGTGTCCAATGTGTATCTAATATGTATCCCCTCTTTCTCATGTATCTAACATGTATCCCATCTGTATTATGTATCCTGTCTGTCTCATGTATCCAATATGTATCCCCTCTGTGTCCAATGTGTATCTAATATGTATCCCCTCTGTCTCGTGTATCTAACATGTATCCCATCTGTATCATGTATCCTGTCTGTCTCATGTATCTAATGTGTATCCCCTCCGTCTCATGCATCTTATATGTATCCCATCTGTGTCCAATATGTATCCCACCGGTATAGTGTATCTAATATGTAGCCCCCCCCCCCCCCCCATCATCTGCGTCATGTATGTGTTATAACTGGTGTGTATTGTGTCTTGTTACATCTGTGGCCGGTTATTATTGATGCTTAGAAAAGTGATGTCATTCTACATTGTGATGGGGATACAAGCTGCCGTCTTAAAATATCTGGCTGCATTATAACCTCAGAGCTGTGATTCATGGGGAACAATGCTTTTCACATCATATATGTGAAGTTGTGTCCTATCCCTGACAATACTGCAGGCTGCTGCCCGGCAAGTGTCTCCTATGTTTGCTATAGAAAGACAGGCAGGTATCCAGTCACTGTATCACCAATGCTTTCTGTCTTGTGATCATCATGGATTACTGGTATTGTCCTGGATGAAGGTTATGGAGGGGGATCATCTATATGAAGGTTATAGAGGGTGATGGTCAGGGGTACTGCTATTGTCCGGGGTGACGTTGCTGGGTTGCACAGTACTAGCTGTGATGGTGGTTACACCTTGTGCTCTAGTCAGTGGAATAGAGTTTTATAGCTGTTCAAACCCATTATAGAGGTAGGTCCCCATTGTTAAAGGGGTTATCCAGCGCTACAGAAACATGGCCACTTTTCCCCCTCTCTTGTCTCCAGTTTGGGTGGGATTTTAAAACTCAGTTCCATTGAAGTAAATGGAGCTTAATTGCAAACCGCACCTGACCTGGAGACAACAGTAGGGGGAAAAGTGGCCATGTTTTTGTAGCGCTGGATAACCCCTTTAATCTCAGACCATATTGCAGAGGAAAGATGTACCTTGATGGATTGTGTGACCAGGTACAGTTGTAGCTGATGCGCTTTGCTGGAATATATCATGGTTATGCCCTACACTTCTATCACAATCTGCTTACTTTTAGAGAACAGAAATATTTAATATCAAGAGACCATAAGCCAGTATAGGTCTACTTGTCTTGATAAATTCCCTATAGGTTTGTACTAGGACAGCAGGCTGGTTGTAGCCTAATCTGTGTTATGGGAATTATGCTATACCCAGAGTGCTTGCACAGGGCACTGCCCGTCTACCATGCTGCCAGGTATCCTGTGTATTGTCTGCACGTTGTCTGGGCCATGCACTGCCGTCTTCTTGCACGATTTCTAAAAGTGAAATAAGTTCTTGTAACTTTTAACCTGTAGAAACAGCCGGGCTACATAAAGTGGCAATGGCTGACTACCATATAGTGCACTGCAATGCCTGTTCTGTGTGAGGTGCTACAGAAGCCATTGCATAGAGCTGTGGTCTCCAACCTGTGGCTTTAAAGCATTTGTAAAACTACCACTCCAGAGAATGTCTGGACATGCTGGGGGATGTAGTTCTGCAACTCTTGGAGGCCAACAGGTTGGAAATCACTGCCACATGGGGTCAAGCTGCAGGTGCCCCTTGTGGGAATCGACCCCAACAATAACAATGGGCATAGGCATAAAATAGCTGTCAGCCCACAGAAATCTCTTCTAATGTATCCCACCCGCAGTACACATGTGGCTTGGTGACCCCGGCCAGTAGCCATTGCCCAGAGAACGGAGAAATTGAGGAATTGGAATCCATTGTGATCTGTCAGGAGGCCAGTGTATACATTAGATGGATGGCACTGACCTGTATCTGATGCGGGCAGCTTCACAGTATTTGTACAGCTAGTGTTCTGTAGCTAGAATATGTGACATATCACTACTTGGTTGGTTTTGTCCCACTCTTCTGTATACGTCTACCTGGAGTTAACTGGGTTCAGTTGAGCAACGCTGGGGTTGGAGCATTGGCTGTGGTTTGCACTTTCTGCTGTGTGGGAGGTTTGTAAAGGGTTGGTAGAGTTCAGAGGAAGCTTGGGTTTAACATTGAAGTCTCAATTTTTAGGATGATATTTAAGTAAATGAAAGTTGAAGGGGTTGTTGTTTGGGTCCCACACCTTGCCCACAGGTTTTCTATGCACTTACTCTAGTTGGCGCTGAGCTGCAGTACTGGACACAATCCATGGCCATCTGTAGGACTATTTTTGCATGAAATCTTGTAATCCTGGGCAATACATACAGTGGTACCTTGGCTTAAGAGTAACTTAGTTTAAGAGCATTGTGTTGGTTTAAGAGCTCCCTGTACTGGGTTGGAGGCCGAGCGGGAAGGTGCATGGTCTGCATAGCGGGGTCTACAGCCCTGTTCTCTGACCCAGGAAGTCTCCCTCACCTTCCAAATCATAGCAGATCCACTTCAGGCTGGGGCTTACATCAGGGGACAGGACTGTGGAGGTAATCTCTTCATAGCTGTAACCCCTCTCTCCCTGGACAGAGTGCTGCATGTATGTGCCCACATCTGCCCTGCTCATTCCTTCATGCTTCCTGCAGTCTGTCCAGCCCTTATGTTTTCCATCCTCTCCATTACTGTACAGTAACTAATAATATTACACATTCAGCTGTTTCTCAATGTTTGTTTCATTTGTTTTACATGTTGTTCAGAATAATAAATCATTATTTTTGGGGTGTGGAACTGCATTTTTATGATTTCTTATGGGAAAATTTGCTTTGGTTTAAGAGTGAATTTGTATTACAGGCACCGTGCCGGAACGAATTATGGTCGTATTTCAAGGCACCACAGTATGTATGTATGTGTGTGTGTATATATATATATATATATATATATATATATATATATATATATATATATATATATACACACACACATACCATACACAGTGGTACCTTGGTTTAAGAGCGTTTTGCAAGAAGAGCTCAGTTTTTCAAAATTGTGACTTGGTTTAAGAGCATTGCTTTGGTTTAAGAGCTCCTGGTATTGGGTGGGAGCGTGAGTGGGGGAGGGGCATGGCCTGCATAGTGGGGTCTACAGCCCTGTACTCTGACCCAGGAAGTCTCTCACCTTCCAATTTATAGCAGATCCACTTCAGGCTGGGGCTTGCATCAGGGGACAGGACTGTGGGGGGTAATCTCTTTATAGCTGTAACCCCTCTCTCCCCGGACAGAGAGTGCTGCTATACTGTGTCCACATCTGCCCTGCTCATTCCTTCATACTCCCTGCAGTCTGTTAGTCCTTGTGTTTCCCATCCTCTCCATTCCTGCTATAATGTTCCTGCACTCACACTTAGCTATACACACTGCTGCTATAATGTGCTTGCACTCACACTCAGCTATACACACTGCTGCTATAATGTGCTTGCACTCACACTCAGCTATACACACTGCTGCTATAATGATTATAAAATGATTTTTGGGGTGTGGAACCAATTGTCTACATTCCAATGATTTCTTATGGGAAAATTTGCTTTGGTATAAGAGTGGATTTGGATCACAAGCACAGTCCCGGAACGAATTATGCTCGTAATTCAAGGCACCACTGTATATGTATGTGTATATATATATATATATATATATATATATATATATATATATATATATATATATATATATATATATATAATTAGTGCTATGTTATATGACACTGTAAAGAGAAAGAAGTATCTAATCTGCTGATATGTCCCTATAGCACACAGGGTGCTGAGGTCGAAGGTAAGTTTCTTACCTTGATCCTGTTTTTAGCAAGTTTTTACTTTATGATGTATGTAAATGAGGCAGTTTGGTGCACTGGGGGCGGGACTACCACCCTGAGTGCACCCATCCACCTGGCCCTTCTAATAAATATTGGGATGGCACTGTGCAGTGATGTCACTCACCACTGCAGAGCACTCTATTTATTAGAAGGGGTGGTATGTATCAGCCGGTATGTTGGCATATACTCAGAATGTAGTATAGCTAGAAAGTTGGAAGGAGTAGGATCTGGGGTCCGTCAAGAGGAAAATAACAAGTGGGTTTATTTCTTAGTTTTTTTATTTTTTTATTTTTTACTGATATAGAACCAGATACTGAAGGCCATATTCACTGGAATGGCAATGTTTTCTTTTCTAGACACGCTATGTGACCTGTGCAGAGGTCATTCTGAAAACATAGAAGGCAGATCTCAGTCTTCTGTTGTGAATGGTGTCTTATCTGTACACAGATGACTGTGATCTCTACCAAACAGGAAGTGTCAGCTTAATATTAGGCTTTGTGGTCAAATAGAAACTGCACAATTTCAAGATTATTTTAAAATATAGATAGAAAAATCAGCAAAAACTCTTTAAAATGGGTTTTTCAGGGTGTTTCAGTATCAGTAAATTGTATTTTACATGTATCATACATATCTCTTAATACAGCAATAGGCTGGATGATGTTTTCCAGGACTCCCTAGGGCTGCATCCAACTTCTCCAGCCACCAGTAATGATCCGTTGCACACTTAGGTTCAGACAGACTCGAGCATACTTAAAGTTCGCTCAACTCTACTGATGACTTATTACATTTAATTTTCATTCCAACTCAGCATGTGAATATATGGACCCCACCAAAAATAAATCTGCGTCCTGTGTACCTCTGGTTTGTAGCACCAGCCAGCGTCTGGACTGATGGATTCAGGAGCTTTTAGAGAGGTTGATGTCGGATAATTCAGCAGTGTTTACTCTGAAGCTCCCAAGAGCTAGAATGCATCTGCTGCAGCTGTATCCTCCTTATATACACTGGCATTTGATGACATAATTTAACCTGTCAATGTCTGGACAGGGTCAATTACGGCTTAGTGACCAGATACATATGTTAGCAAGATTTGTATGTTTTACTAGGAAACCTCATATGCAGATGAAAGCTGACTATTTAGTTTGGAAATATTAAATCCCAAAGCTCATCCTGTTATCCAGACAAAACAGTTTATACAAAGAGTACCCAATATGATGACAGGTATGTGGATACTCCAACACCAATATTAGTTGCCTGGCCGATAACCAGGGGAATTAAAGGACAACTCCGGTGGAAAGTGTAAAAAAATCAAAGGCAAATGGCCATTTCTATACTCTCCTTCACTCCTGGCTCGGTCTCTGTTCAAATTTCCCACCGATCACAGGTCTCCGGAGCTCCCATCTTCTTTCTAGCACTTCCTTCTTCTTAGGCCGGCAGCATCAGGTGACTGACAGCTTGCTCAGCCAATCGGAGCTGAGCAAGCTGTAAGTCATCTGCTGACATCTCACAGTGGGGCCGGCCTGCTGTGAAGACGTCATCAACACAAGATGGCGCTGGCCATAGTCGACAGGGAGGGGGGAGCTCTTGAAGGGGGCTGATAGGAAAGGGGATGCAGAACGGTAATCAATGCAGATTACAAAATTATGTAACTGGAAAAGGAAACCACCAGAGTTGTCCTTTAACCCAGTGATTTTCAACCTTTTTTGAGCTGCGGCACACTTTTTATACTTAAAAAATCCCGGGGCACACCACCAACCAAAATGGCACAAAATGACACTAAAACAGTACATATTATACATATAGTTAATAATATAGATTCTAAATGTATTTATACTCACTCAGTGTGAAACCTGGGCCTGTTTTCTTCTTCCCTGTGCTTCTCTCCCCCATCCCCAGGTTTCTCTCTCCCATTGTTTTCTCCTGTTTCTCTCCCCCATCCCCAGGTTTCTCTCTCCCATTGTTTTCTCCTGTTTCTCTCCCCCCCTTCCTCCTCACCTCCTCTGAGATGGTCGCCGCTGCTGTCCGCCTCACCTACTGGACGCCCGTAGGGCCCGGACGTGCTCCTCCAATCAGCGGACACAGGGAGCATGGTGCGCTGCGGCGCACCACGCTCCCGGTCTCCGCTGATTGGATAGGAGCAGCACGTCCGGGCACTACAGGCGGCCAGTAGGTGAGGCGGACAGCAGCAGCGGGGCGATCTGCAGGGGCACCATAGTTTGGGGAACTTTCCCCGCGGCACACCCGACCATGTGTCGCGGCACACTGGTTGAAAATCACTGCTTTAACCCTTAGGCAACCCTGGACGTACCCGTATGTCCAGGTCCGGCTCCATGTGTTCAGAGCGGGGCCGTGCTCTGAACCGCCGCGGTCCCGGGTGCCGCTCGTATTCCGATACCGCGGCTATTAGCGGGCACGGTCCGATCCCCGTGCCCGCTTATACAGTAATCTGATGAAACTGTCAAAGTTGACAGCTGCATCCGATTACTTGATGCAGCCCGGAGGAGCGATCCACACATCTTACCCCATCCGGGGTCAGCGCCTTAATGGCGCTGATCCCGGCTTGGCACTCGATTGCTTCCGGCTGCAGCAGCCGGAAGCAATCGATGTGCCTATCCATGCAGCATAGATCTGTATGAGAGATCAGTGCACTTATACTAGAAGTCCCCCAGGGGGGCTTCTAGTATAAGTGTAAAAGTACAAATAATAGTGTTGTTATTAATAAAAAGCCCCCTCCCCTAATAAAAGAATCACCCCCCTTTTCCCATGTTATAAATAAATAAACATATTTGTTATCGCTGCGTGCGTAATCACCCGAAATATTAATCACATTTCGCACGGTAAATGGCGTAAGCGCAAGACAATCCCAAAGTGCAATATTGTGCATTTTTGGTCGCATGAAATCCAGAAAAAATGTAATAAAAAGCGATCAAAAAGTTGTATATGCGCAATCAAGGTACCGATAGAAAGTGCTATAAGCCTGGGAATAGAGCGATTTTTAGGAACATATATTTGTTAACAATGGTTTGAATTTTTTACAGGCCATCAGATACAAGATAAGTTATACATGTTACATATTGTTGTAATCATAACGACTTGAGGAACATATATAACAAGTCAGTTTTACCCCAGGGCGAATGGCGTAAAAACGAAAAAATAAAAGAAATGCATTTTGTTTTGTTTTTTCAATTTCACCACACTTTGAATTTTTTTCTGGTTTCGCAGTGTACTTTATGAAAAAGTTCAGCCTGTCATTGCAAAATACAATTAGTTGCGCAAAAAATAAGGGCTCATGTGGGTTTCTAGGTGGAAAAATGCAAGTGCTATGGCCTTTTAAGCACAAGGAGGAAAAAATGAAACCGCGAAAAAAGAAAAAGGCCCGGTCCTCTAAGGGTTAAAGGAGTATTGAAGACAGGACAAGTGATCATATATCACTAGGCTACATTCTGATCTGTGAGGCCTGACCAGCATCTGATCCTAAGGACTGCCTAAACAGGACCTAGGAGTACCGGCACCGCTCCTGAAATCATACCATGTACGATGGAACAGGCCAGAATTATTTTCCTATATGAAGAAGAATGATCATCGCTCCAGATATGATGAGGGGGTGCAGAAGGAAGGATGTTGCAATCCCTCTTACATCTGGAAGAAGTCAGCGCCACTCACATAGTTCCAAATACTATTAAAATGTATTCTATGCTCCGAGCATTCAAGACATAGCATATAGCATTATGGTCATACTAATTAGGTGTTTTAGCCCTCTTTGACCTTGTTCAGTGATGAAGGCCAATAGAGAATCAGAACAGTGGCGGCCAGAAAGCAGCTGAATTTTTATTCATTTTTATTTTTTCAACTTTGAACTATATCAGAGAAGAGAAAAAAGGAAAAAAAAACTGTCTGGTTGTGTAACCAGAGGACAGTCTATTGAATTTCCATGGAATCCCTATTATGGCTGCACAGAAACCAGAGTCATAACAAGTCAGTGCGCTGTCCAGACCAAGCTTCACAGTTTGCACTGTACAGTCAAGGGTGAAGCAGGCTCCTGGCGTTCACGGTCTACGAGACTGCCAGGTGGTGAAGTGTTACTCCATCACTCCAGAGAACACATGTCCAGTGGCACTCTCCTCCGCTCCGGCTGATGCTCCGCCATGGAAACACAAACCAACCCCATAAAATCCACTGTGAGATGCAGCTTAGCATTTCCACCCACGGCAGACAATTATCAGTTCAGTAAATAACACATTAGCATTTTTTACTTGTAGAGATATTGGCCTATTTTAATTCTGTGAGACCGGTACCTAGCTGCAGGAGCGAGTTCCGCAACCCCTTTGTTCCTGGGGAGGCAAACCACTGGTCACATCATCCAGGTAGACACTGAAGACTGTTTTAACTGGTGTTATAGAAGCAACCAAACTCATTGTGCTCACATGGCCTCCAGAACTTCAATTCACTTCTACAGGATTTGTAGAAATGGCAGAACACAGCAGACAGGTGTCTGTTATGTCTCCAGCACCTGGATCTAATGTAGAAATACCCTTTGGGAGGGTTATCAGGCAAAGTTTGTTTAGATGGGAAATAAAAGAAAAGGACACACTTGCACTCAGTCTGTGCAGCCCAGGTCTCTGTTGCAGCCAGCTTCTCACTTTGGGGCTGTGATGTCACAGGCTCATTCAGCCATTCAAACAGCTGCAGCCTCATCAGCCAGCTCCTGGCAGTCAGGTCACTGATCAGATACTGATTTCCACTATCAACAATTATCATTGATATAAAAGTCCTGGAAACCCGGTTAGTGTAAATTTTGTTTTTTGGGTGAAGTCTTACTTTTGATTAAATTTTTATATGTAAAATTGTAGAAATTTATAGTGCACAGCAATTTTATACTTCAGCCTTGCAAAAAAACAAAACGGGAGTTGCTGGTTGTTGTAGTCTCCTGACAGCTGTAGACTTACAGGTTGCTGTGTTAGCACTGTTGGGGCGTCATCTGCTTTAAATACTTTTCACCGTGAGAGAAGCAGCTTGTTTGTGTTTCCCACTTTGGCTGATATTACATCAATGTGTGAACCTTGTATTGACTGGTAAGCTAGACAGTCGCCGTGATGGTTATTTGAAGCCCAACACTAGGCTCCCAGTGCAGAGCCCCTAATCCTGGGATTCATAGTACTTGGATGGATGGAGGCTTCTGGCTGCATTGCCGTTATCTCTGCTTCGTCATTTCTCAGCCACACATCCCCTATTACACAACTGGGGAACCTGCAGCCAAGGTTTTATAACAGCTCAAGGGCCAAAGGTGTGTGCAGTATACTGGGCACAGGGTCAGTCTGTATAGTGTGTGCAGTATACTGGGCACAGGGTCAGTCTGTATAGTGTGTGCAGTATACTGGGCACAGGGTCAGTCTGTATAGTGTGTGCAGTATACTGGGCACAGGGTCAGTCTGTATAGTGTGTGCAGTATACTGGGCACAGGGTCAGTCTGTATAGTGTGTGCAGTTTGCCAGGCACAGGGTCAGTCTGTATAGTGTGTGCAGTATACTGGGCACAGGGTCAGTATGTATAGTGTGTGCAGTATACCGGGCACAGGGTCAGTCTGTATAGTGTGTGCAGTTTGCCGGGCACAGGGTCAGTCTGTATAGTGTGTGCAGTATACCGGGCACAGGGTCAGTCTGTATACATTGTGTGCAGTATACCGGGCACAGGGTCAGTATGTATAGTGTGTGCAGTATACCGGCCACAGGGTCAGTCTGTATACATTGTGTGCAGTATATTGGGCACAAGGTCAGTCTCCTCATTTGTTGAGCATATTGTGGGACGTGTTAATGGCCCGGGCTTGTGTACTCTGCTGCATTGAAGTAGCTCATCTGCTCTGACATAATTGACTTGTAAGATTTATGACGCTTGCTTTGTAAACAATGCAGGAGAAGAATGGCCCTAAGATGCCTGCGGGTGCTGTGTAGAGGAAGGAGAGTTGTTTCTTTAGGTGAGGTTACATATGTAGTAGGTTTTCCAGGGAAGCTCGTCCTGAGCTGACTCACCATACAGTAACTGATGACATGTGGTTTGCCACGATTGTAAAACTACAACTCCAAGCATGCCTACAGGTAATCTGGGTTGCGGACAGCCATCCTATTCTGTTTACGTCAGCTGGATGTGGATTTCTCCTTCCTGGTGTCGCCCCAGGCAGTGATATTGAGCTCAGAAACATGAGACCTTTATTGGCCTCTTTCAGTGGGAAATATTTAATCACACTTCTCCTTCAATGTTAACATTTTAGCAGCTTTCAATGAGCACAAAAGATTTCCTTTCCACAATGGCATGTCTACAGAAAGGGGAAAGGTGATCGGCCCATTTGTCAAGTCCTGCTCGCTGCTATACAGTCCTGGCATTCTCTGCTGCTGTTCTACCGCCCTCATTCTCCTTTAGAGAAGCAGGATTGTGTTTAGACTGATTAAATCCTAGTCTGTATGACTTCTGTCCTGCTGCCAAGTTACTGTCCCGTGGACGCCGGCTCAGAGTGTCTGCTGGATCTATTACCCCTGCCTCACTCCCTGTAGTAACTAGTGGAAATGCTGGATTACGTCCTGACCCTGATCACTCCTATTTTGAGAGAAGGGAGCCGTCCTTTTAGGCGGTCATTAACCTATGTGACAGATGTCCATCCTTCAGCTATGGCTGACCAACACTACAGCATGTGCCTGAACTTTTCCTAGAAATAACACGCCGGGAATGTCGGGTCATTGTGAGACTGGCGTCTAACCCATAAATGTCAGTGACCACTTTGACCTCTTTGGCACTTGGTTGTCCACCCCTGCCTAGAGAAGTAAGTGGACAGTGCATCACGGAAGGGTGGGTTTACACTACGGAACCCGAGCAAAGAATTTCCAATGGATTCCGTAGCTTGTACCCATTCACGGCCGCGCGCCTTTCCGTTGTCTCCATAGACACCATTCTATGGGCGGCTTGATTCCACTATCCGCCGAAAGAATTTAATCCGCCCGTGCATAGAATGGTGTCTATGGCACGGGTGTAGAGGCACGGGGCCATGAACGGGTACAATCTACGGAATCTGTTAAATTCTACGCTCTGGTTCCGTAGCGTGAACTCGCCCGAAAGCCCCAGAGCCACACATTTGTAAGACCTCACATTTCTGATAACACACTGGCCCAGTTGTTAGCGTTGCTGGGTTCCTGGGTTCATTGACATGGGGGTTTGTATGATGATCCATAGATTTGGCTCATAGATGGCTTGCATGTTCTCCATTGCACGCCATTCCTTTATGTAGACAGTATGTACACTGTTTATACGCCTTGTATCCCAGCCAGGTTGTGCTGCAGTCTCCATAGGATATGGGATAATAGGAGAGCAGCTCCCTCACATGTTCTGTAGTAGACCCTTACTAATGTGATTACTTGAGCCCGGAGTGATCAGTCATTTGACTTCCTTTGTTGCCCACCCCCCACCCATGCTTCAGTAAAGGGATAATGCAGGATGTCTGTTTGGGCTTTTAGAAATTCTATTTTTTCCTTTATACCAAGTGTAATGTGGAACACTTTCCAGCTCGATGTCTGAGTTTTATTGTGAACTTGGCATCTGAGCTTCAAAGAGAATTGAAACCTCCCTGAGAAATCGGGTTAACCACAAGACCGCAGTAGACTGCATTTTTCCTGCAGCACATTGCTTAGTGTTGACTAATATGTGTTGTACACAGCATACAGAGCCGTTCAGTGCGCCCTCTGCATCCGTCCATTGCTTCACCTATTAACAATCACATGGCAACGGGAAGGCAGGATTTCATGCCGCCGGCCTCAAATGTAATCTGCTTTAGTCCTAATTCCAGATGTAGTAATCATCCATCGAGCCTTCTGATGTCTCCTGCTTACGTGAATGAGGTTGTCTATGAGGGGGAAGCATAGCCTAAAGTGTGCTAGGACTAGTCCGTCCTACGAGGCAGTGTGGATGGGAGACTGCTCTGGTGGCTCACAGTGTTCCAGGTTATTCAAGGATCATTGTTATGCTGAACTAGATCGGGGCCTTCCCCGGTGTCTTTAGAATGTCTTGGTATCATGTAATACAAAGATTTCACTGCAGCGCCTAAGCTATGAAGAAACATCCCACCGCACTATTCTTTCTTCCTTCAGCAAACCCTATGGTTGGCATTATGTCTCTAAGGAGGAAATCTTCTCCTGGCATCTGCCAAACCCAGATTAGTCTGTCTGATCGCCAGCATGTGAGGCCTGGTTTATCATGCCAGAGACTGCCTTGTCTTTGAGTCGGAGACTATTCCAGCTACAATGCGTATGCACAGTGATCCAGTGTGCGCCATCTTTGTCACATAGGGGCACATTTGTGGTTTTCCATATGGGACAACTTTTCCTTACACATTGGTGGTTAAGAAATACACTATTCGTACTTCAAAACAATGGCCTCTACTCTACGCCATATCACAGGTGACGTGTATAGCAGTACAGCTGACGCACCATGGCAGCACTATGCATCCTATGTTTAACCCAATGGATAATTTCAGTGATACTTTATTGGTCTCTTTCATTAAAATTACAATTTTTTTTTATATACTATCACTCTTTGGGGTTTGTAGTTTTGTGGTGAATAGGGTGCACATAAACCTAGCTGTAATGTTCCTCTTCAGCCTTGTACAGACAGATGGTTGAGACTTATGGAGACCATATTTATACAGTTTTGTCAGAGGAGCATAACTCCATCTCTGGTGTGTCATGAACAGTCATCCATACAAGTGTATATATAGAGGGAATCAGTGCATGTCTACACCAGTGATATTTTTCTATCAAGGACTGGAACGCTTGTTGGCAGTGACATGATCAGGGTAATAAACCCTCCGCTACTCTCCTCCTCCTGAACATAAGACATGCAAGACTAACATAAGACATGCAAGACTAACATAAGACATTCACAAGATATGAAGGGATTTCATTTCCAGGAAATTTTATTCTGCCTGCTTTATTGCTATGGCTAGGGATGAGCGAATTTACAGTAAGAACAAAGCAAAGCGCTATGTTAGGATCGGCCGGCACCTTGTCAGGCTGCTGGCTTTGGAGTCCAAGCCGCTCTACTCCGGGTGCTGGGGAAATGTTTCATCCAGTGCAATCTGGGTAAAATTTCCCAGGACTGGATCCAGCTTTTGCCGCCACTCGAAGTGGAGCAGCTTGGACTTCAAAGCCAGCAGCCTGACAAGCTGCCGGCTGATCCTTACATAGCCCTTTGCTTTGTTCTTACTGTAAATTCGCTCATGTCCTTCCCCTGTCGTCCTCTTTACATACACACACTATTACCTCTGATGCAGCCATGCTCATACAGAGGCAGCCATGTCTGTGCTGATGTGCTTCATTGCTTTCTCTATGTTGTTAGGAGCACATCATGCACTGTAATGGCTGCCCACCTCTTCTCTTTGCAGTATGTAGAAGGGGCTTGCATAGTAGCCTACTTATTAGACAGCTCAAATGTGTAGTAGCGGAGAGAGGTCTGTTCTCGGCTCATCACTGCCAGGACCAGACCGGGTGCATGCACTGAAGCCATGTTTTCACTGTATCTAAAGCAAGCATATGTCCTCCTATATTGGGTTGTGCAGTACATTTCCCAACTTAACTCCACCCCCCCAAAAAAATAATAAAAATCTATTTTCAGTCCATATTACTATTGGTTGATAGCTTGACTAATAATTACCGTAGCTTGTGACTATTAATCCGCAACCGCATTACACTACTCTACAAGCACAGTTTAGAGGAAATTTGTTCTGCAGCTTTAATATCCTGTATCTGCTGTCTGTATTATTGGGACCCTCATAGGGAAGTATTGCCCAGTATTAGCAGCCAGGTTGGGCAGAGAGTCTGAGATTCGGTGGCTGCTCCAGTCTCCTTATTGAGCAGCTGTGTAGACAGAGCTGGCGGCACTCTGTGCGATGGAGCTGGAGGATTGTATTGGAGAACAGCTGCTGATCTTGGCAACAACAAGACCAAGAACCCCCTCTATAATAATATACATGGTAGTATTAGAAATTGTGAACAGCCCTCTTATGTCTATCTTAGTGCCAAGTGCTGGTTACCTTAAGGAAGGACTACTGGCAACTGTATCGGAAAAGCCAGAAAGCGAGGAGTGGGACCAAGCCAGGTGGAGTAAACGGGGGCTAATGTGTTTATTTTATTACAGACCATTAGATTTGGAGGATAAAAGATTCAAAAAGAGGTGGGAAAATCACTTTAAATGGCTCCCATTGTATTTTAGCTGACTACGAATGTCTTGTGCCATATAGTGTGTGTGTGTGTGTGTGTAATAGCATCAGGCTGACAACATGGTTATTGTAAAGGGGAGAATGGAGATGACAGTGAATGTAATATTGTAATCTGAGATCTGCCTAGAAAGTGGCAGCTGTACAGAGTCAGACTGGGTTATGCTCTGTTGGCCGGGTTGTACGATAAGGACCCTGCGTCTATCATTAGGACACTATTAATGTGATCCATACTAGGGACCCTGTTACCTGAGATGAGCGCACACTTACTTTCTCCAGACTCCTATTGAGTGAATCATTTAATAGCGATTTCATAGCTTCCTGCTCCGCAGAAACATTTGCCTTTCAGTACAACACTGAAACCCGAGAGGCGGATAGTTCTCCTATACACACACAGGATCCAGCCCTCATCTCTCAGTCACCACATGTTTCTGGGAGGAGAACCGGAGGGGAGGGGGGGGGGCTGCCTATTTTCTGACATATGAGCTATTTTGTTTAAATATAAGATCATTTAGGGGACAGGACAAATCTGCTTTGGCTTTTCGAGGTTATAAAACATGATGGTTTTATATATTGCAGTTTTCAGCTTTTACGTTTTATAGTTCAGCATTACCAGGGTGTTTGATGATCTTATTGGTTACCAGGACACACTCTCTGCGCTCTCCATTTTTGTGGACGTTGCAAGACTCATAAGATGGGGATACACAGTGATATTGGGTGTGACAGGGTTGCTGTGTCCAGTGTACATAAGCGCCAATTACACATCCGTCCACCAGCTATCTGTGTAATAGCTGCCCTGCCATCGTCTTCTCCTCTTTGTGACCCTTGTTGTCTGTTCTTTTCCAAGCAGTAAACCAGCAATTTGCATAGGAAATAACTTTAAGGGCACTTTAGTGTTGATACTCTGTGCACTCTCTGAAACAGGCTTTGTGATCTATAGGGGCCTCAGGGCGCAACTACACAGGGTGATTAGCAGAATGGGTCAATATTGCTATGTATAGACCAAGAGATCCGCTACCCGCACAGTGGTTAAAACAAGCAGAGATCTACCAGATCTTGCTGGGGTATAGAAGGTCTTAAAAGATTCTCTGTCAATAGGTTTATGCTGTCCTAAGGCCTCATTCACACGATCTGTGCCACAATCTGGAGGAGGATCGCGGCACGGATCACCTAGCCGGAGCCCTGCCGCCCAGTATGGATCCCCCCGCCACCTAGCTGCAGAGATGACAGGAGAGCACAATGTGCACAATTCTGTTTAGCTTCTGTCACTAGTCCATGCTACCCTTAGGCTGCATTCACACTAGGACATGTCCTATTTTTTCACAGTGCGGGCCGCGGCACTGATCTTGTGAATGGCTGCATTCACATCATTGGTCCCTAAAATTGTCCGTGCTTGCAGATGCAGGTAGCATAAACTAGTGACAGAAGCTAAACAGAATGATGTATCACTTACATTGTTTTATACAGCTGATTGGGAGATAACATGGGCGATAAGTAGTCCTGTCCATTATGTGCGTGAGCCCAGTAGTCCTGGACATTCATGAGAAGCAGAAAACTCCGCCCACTAGCTGCTGATTGGCAGTTATCTATCCATGCTGTGTATAGGCAGTCACCTGTCAATCAGAAGCTGGAGTTTATGCTGTCCTCAGTTAAAGTGGCACTATCAGCAGGTTAAGGCCAATATACCTGCTGATATCAGCCAGTCGCTCTTTACCTTAGGAATCCAGTAATCTTATTTCTGCCCGTTTCAGTAAGGTGTCGCTTTTTGATAATTTCAGTTATGCTAATCCACATGTTTGGAGCATTCTGAGTGATCAAAAAGCGGCACCTTACCGAAATAAGATCATCACTGGGGTCCTAAGGTAAAGAGCGGCTGGCTGATATGAGCAGGTTCATTGGCCCAAGCCTGCTGATAGTGCCGCTTTAAGGCAGCGTAGACCTAGCGACAGATTCCTTTTATGCAGTTGAGTTTCCTTAATATGGTGAAATGGGGAAGGGTCCTCTCTGTTGTCATACTGGCTAAAGCTGGTTCATACTTATCAGAGAGCACCACCCTTATTGATGGCTGCAAATGTGGACATAAGCAGATGCTCAGTGGTTGTCGGTCAGTTTTGCCACTCGAACGGATAGTACATAGACCAGGATGTTTTGATGACAGATCCACCTGCTTGGTCTCCAGTGCGGACACAGCATCTGTCAAGCTGCCGCTCAGCCCAAAATAATGGATCCTAACTCTCTCAGACAAACATACAAGAAATAACATTCACATACTGCTATTTTTTAGCTTATACGGCTATTCTACTGTTCTCCCGATAGCTTGCTTTATGTAACAATTAATAATCATAGAGAGAATGACCTAGTACTGGTGCCAGCTTTACTGTGTAAGAAGTTAGATTGGTTTCCATAAAGAAATATAGTAAAGGGCGTCCCTAGCAGCGGGCTCAGTGCCCCTACCAGTCCTGTGGAGTGAAGCGGAGATGCCTGGGCACAGCAGGCACGCTTTAGCTTGCTGGTGAATGTGGGAGGCCTGTACAGTCAGTCTAGATTTGAAGACCCTGGCGTGTTCACTTTCCTGCCCTCGGCACTCTCATTTTGTCTCCAGATGATCATTAAATATTGCACTTGCTCCGTGTTTTCTGCCGCACGGATCCAGTTACTTCCAATGACCCTTCTGCAGGACGGTAAGTTTATATTCCTTTGTGTATGGCTGCTTATGTTTATCGTGCAGTCTGGAGCAACAATCTCTTCCTTATACAGGCCATGTAAATAGTGGATTTACACAGGTCAGATTTGGCCACGTAAGATCCCAACAGAAATCTGAGCATATTACAGAGCACTTCTGCTGTGGATCTCCATTGTGGACATGATGTGCGGTGAATGTGCTCCAGAATTATCATGTGAAGCCTTAGTCCTGGAAAATATGGATACAGCCTCTGTATTAGGAGGGGAGGGCCGACGGAGGCTGGTAATTCCACATGCTTCTTCTGGAGGGGAGACTCTCATCAATCTACTCTTCTCACATCTCCATGTGATATGTTAAAAGTAGATTTAAATGACAGTGTTATTGAAAGGCTAATGACCTCTAGGAATTGTAATAAAAAACAAAGCTATGCTTACTAGTTTTATTGTCCATCCCTTTAAGACCCAGTACTCCGGTGCTCCTTGCTGGCTCTGATTAGATGACTAGAATGCTACAGCCAGTCACTGGCCTCCATGCTGGCGTATTGTCTGGGCAGACATGTGGCTATATGGGCATAGTATTACCACTGCATGATAAACAAAGCGGCAGGTAGATTTTTCAATTATGTGGAAAACTTGATTTTAACCAAAACACTCTCCCTATTTCAGGTGAGTGTGGGCTTTCCACGTGCTGGTACGGAAGTGTGTATTTTTCCCTCTTCCCCCAGAGCTGCACCTCACCTTATCTCTGTGGGATTATCTGGGCCGCACTGATTTACTATGTCTCCTGGAGGTGGGCTTACTCTAGCCGTGCAGTCCTTCTTCCCACACATTGAGGAATTCTCTGTAATCACTAGTGTCACTATATATCATAAGGAGCGCATCACTAGGGCCTTCATTTCCTCTCAAGTAAATTAAAAAGTTTTTTTTTTTTTTTTAACTTTTTAGTTATTTGTGTAATAGAAGTTTACTAAAGCATAAAACAGTAGTCTGCTGGAGTCTGAAATGTCACAGATCAATGGAGTTAAACCCCTTGAAAATCTTATGGTTATAGTCTGTGCTCTCTAGTTCTAGGTGGGGGTGGTTCCTGTCCTTGACTCCCATCTATCATCCACAGGGGAGATGTGTATGTACCTAACAGATCAGTCTTACTGGGGGAGTCCCAGCGGCTAGACATCTCGCCTGCTTCTGGACTGGACATATGTAGAGATGAGCCAGCATGCTCGTCCGAGTATTAGGGTACCCAATGGTGCTTGTTACTCGGACGAGCATCTCACGATACTCAAGACAATGGCACCTTCCTCTTCCTGCATGTTTGGTGGCTTTTTTTCAGCCAATCATCATGCAGGAGAGTGTTTGGGAGCTCGTTAGCATCACATGGGAACCCTACATGTCGATAGCAGCGATTGGCTGGCCAGATCAGATGACCTAGGCATATAAGTATCAGGTCCCGCGATGCTCGCTTCAGACCCAGGCTGGATGAGCATGGGGAGAGAGCTTCTGTATGTCAGGGAAAGTGTAAGGGAGAGAATTAGAGTGTGGCTAGGCAGGAATCCGACACGAAGAACCCAACAGTCCTTATATATAATATATATTTTGTGCTACTCTTGGCTGCTGGCTTGGACTTGTAGTGCAGCTGATAATGGTCAATTTGTCCTGTTGCTGACATTACCTTGGCTGGCTGGGATCTGTAGTTCAGCTATACCTAATCTCACTGTGCTCACTCACCAGTTACACACATACTCTATGGAACTACCCAAAAACTGCTGTCAGTAGTCAATTTGGCATAATGGTGCAATTAGGCAGCCTCAGAGGCCTCCATGCATGCTGCCTCTGCTGTTTCCTGCCCATTTCCATGTAGTTTATATCATTTTCTGAGGTTTCCAGGTTTTCAGGCAACCTTCCCTGTGCAGAGCTTTGGTCCCCTTAAAAAAAATGCTCAAGTTTCCTATTGACTTAAATGGGATTTGTTACTTGAAACAAGCACCCAAGTATCGTGAAATATTCGTCTCGAGTAACGAGCACCCGAGCATTTTAGTACTCGCTCATCTCTAGACATATGTTATGGAATAGCTTCCTCCAGTAGATGGCACAGAGGTTTCTTCTGTCAGGAGGGGATGCAATATGCATAGCTTCTATGGAGTAGGAATTATTACAGCTTAATCGGTGACTATAGTACATAGAACTTTGTCTATGTACAGAGGAAAGAAGAATAACATTTTCTGAGATTTTTTTCCCCCCAAAAAAGAGTAGATTTTTCTTCCTCCCCCGTAGTTCAATAAATCACATAGCAAACATCCAGACTGTGAGTTTAATAAAAACAAAAGATTGCCCCTCCGATAGCAGCGGTAGCCCCGGCCGATCCCATCTGGAAACCTGTAACATAAACTCTCCAGATCTCTAGAAATGTCTTTGTTTGGAAATGACTGAGAGGGGATTTTGTGGTTTCCGGTAATAAAATGCGCTTCACACGTCAGTATATGTTAGTGACTGTGTATTGTACAGGTATTCCTGGTGTTAACTTACATTATGTCTGTTTTGGTTGGCGGTTCTCGAAAAAATTGCCCGCATGGATTCCCTCACACATTGGCAGCGATGTGTGGTTTGTAATACATATAGCGCTGATTTCTTATGGATGTGACAAGGTGGCGAAATGGCAATTTTATTAGGCAATTAGTGGAAATCATGTTTTTTGTTTATTTAGAAATGGCAATATTTGAAAATGTGGTATGGCCAATGCATATGGCATTGTATAGTGCTATACAAGCTCTGACCCATAGTAGTCTGTGAGATAATATATATAGCAAGACCATATGGAAACTTTTGCTCTTTTCCAGTCTTTGATCCATATAGGATACAATGAGAGTGTAAATCCTGCCCTGCACTGTTTTATGTAATATTGTGGAGGCAATGACCCATAGTACCTAATACCTCCATAATGCAGTGTAGGGATTAAAGGGGTAGTTCCCCCCCCCCCCAATCTTCAGTCTTCCAGTACTTATCAGCTGCTGTATGTCCTGCAGGAAGTGGTGTGTTCTTTCCAGACTGACACAGTGCTCTCTGCTGCCACTTCTGTCTGTTTCAGGAACTTTCCAGAGCAGTAGCAAATCCCCATAGAAAACCTCTCCTGCTGTCCAGACTGGAAAGAATATACCATTTCCTGCAGGACATACAGCAGCTGATAAGTTCTGGAAGAACTGAGATTTTTTTTTTAATAGGAGTAAATAACAAATCTCTGTTGCTTTATGGCACCAGGTGATTTAAAGGAATATTTTTGTGAACTACCTCTTTAACTGCACAACTACCTGGCTTGTGGTTGGCTATACTGAAAATGGTTCCTCCCACCATTGTGGACTTTAAGGTGTAAAAAGATGACACCTGCACTTTAGAGGACATGGACTCCCATGTGTGTGTGGTGTTTAATAGGGTGGAAAGCTGCGTGACCTGTGTTTTTCAGACTGAGACACAATGGGCCAGAGGCAGTATCCATAGGGGAAAATAATAGTTCCATGTAATAGGACATGCTATCCAAATCTGGTAAAACAACTCTGTGCCTCCACATGTATATTGGAGTCATATGAAGGGACAGTAGGGACTTTATGGCTTTTTGCTTTGTCTGCTGGTCTCCTCGTATTTGCAGAGAATTGACAAAAAATCTTTCAGGTCAAGAAAGCTAATATAACTCGTCCTCAGCCTGGGGCCCATTGTAAGCGGCTTCTCTTCCTGCCTCATTCATCTTGCAGCATTAGGTATCTTGGCACATACATAGAATTTTTAAGCTGATGTGATGTTTGTTCCTGGAGCCGGTCAGAAGACTTGCGTAGCACTGAAGGAAAGTATTTGTGAGGCGGCTGAGATCTCCCATCTGTCTGTGACATTTACTATTACCAAGCTGACCTGGACATTGTCCGGAGACAAGTGTGTAGCTATCTGGGGTGTTAGTATGGCGCGGGATCTGCTCAGGGGCATGTACATTCATGATGGGGGCTAGAGAGGCTCTTATAAGATAGTATTTATGTCTCTATAGATCATGGATGGGGAACCATCAGCCCTCCAGCGGTTTTAAAATTACAACTCCCATTATGCCTGGATAGCCTTTGGCTGCCCAAGCATGATGTGAATTGTACTTTTGGACCAGCTGGAGGGTCAAATGTTCCCACAGATGCACAGAATATAGAACAGGGGTGTCAAATTCAAATAGACGGTGGGCCAAAATTAAAAACTTGGACAAAGTCGCGGGCCAACCTTGATATTCATTGAAGCGCACAAGCAGCATATCTGGAACTTTCAGCGCAGCGTTCAGCGTTCCTGGCACTGTCAGAGCGGCGTGCATCACCAGGCACTTTGCACTATAAACAATAAATGATATGGTAAATAGTGCTTCACATAGGAATAGTGTCCCATATAGTAGCCAGCCCCCACAATAGTGCCCATGCAGTAGCCAGCCTGGGCCCTGAATGCCACTAATACCACTGCTGGGGACAGGGGCACAGTTGGTCCTCTTGCTGCCTGTGGAGAAGGGCCATGTGTCCATTGCCCGCGCTTTATCTTCTGCATGGAGCTTGGCTCACGTCCCTGGAGGGGAGGAGCCCTATCTGCCTGTGGCCTAGAAGTTAAGGGAACTCGTCACCCCTGGACGGTTCCCGGATCCCACCCCACGTCTGGAGACTGCCTCCATACTTACTTCATCCTGCAGGTCCCACTCCTGATGCCAGTCTCGCCATGGAGATACCGCCACCCGTGCTCAGATGAGCGGGAAACCGTATCTCTGCAGCGGGACCGGTAGGATCCGGTAAGCATGGGGGCTGTATCCAGAGGTGGGGTTGGTTCCGGGGGCCATCCAGGGGTGACAGGTTCCCTTTAGCTCATCACAGCCGATTATAGTATGGGAAGAAGAGCGGACCGAAAGACCGCCCATAATATAATCTGTTGCGATGTCCTAGGAAATAAATAGCTTTTCTAGGCGGACCAAAAATAATGGCGCTGTGGGACAGAGTTTCACATGACTGATATAGAAGATTGGACAAAAGTGCAATGTCTTACAATATAACACCTTGCGAGTGTCTGCTATATAGTATGGTCATGGACTTCATCTGTGCATGTAAAATAAAGTACAGAAGGGGCAATGGACCCTTTTTTTTTTTTTTTTTTTTCTTCTTCAATATGTTTTCCCCACACTGAACCTGACCACACAAGTTGCAGTTTTGTGACTTGACCTGAAGGTCAGACAGCGAGAATAGTCTAGTGTTGTCATTTTGGGTGACACATGCAAGGTCAACTGGCTGGATGACTCCTGACTCGTAATGCCTCAGACTGTGAGTCACATTGGGATAATGCATTTAATAGGCCGTGACTCAGGAGCCTGACACAAGGAAAGGCCAGAACCCAGAGATTCCATACTGCTGAGCCCTTTACCTCTGTAATATAGAACAGTTGTGTGCCATAGATGGCCAGGGACTTGTGTACATGACCATATTACGCATCTGTAGCCCGCTATCGGCACATGCGTTTTATAGACTACCTATAAAGTTAACACATTTTTACATATTTTTTTTTTTTTTTTTTTTTTATATTTTAATATGGCCTTTAATTTACATCTATTAAAACGATCTAGGAAAGAGTTATTACATTTCCTTATATATGACACCACCCATGACCAAAGTGGATAGCAACGTGCGGGAAGGACCAGTCTGTGCAGGAGCGTTATAGAGCAAGGATGAGAAGGTCGCCCACACTAGTCAGCATCCATCAACTTATTCCGTGTGAGAGGGTAAGTCCTGATCACCCTGTAGATCCTATGTGGTTTATGTATTAGTAAGCAGACAACGACCTCACATTTCCATAGCAATCTAGAAATGGCGGCGGCTGAGTAAAAGTCTGCAGCCGAAACCTCATAGAGAAATCCCTCCACTGGAAACCACTTGTGCAGGAGGAAATGAGACTGGGCTAGAGGAAGACATTAATATCCTCCACATGTGCACCCTCTCACAACCTGTGTAGTATTGGACACTGACAGGCGAGGTGGGAGAGATGTGCCCATCAGGACCTCAGCTAAACCAAATGCCTGATGCTTTCTCCACCTCAGGCCTGTTGTATCCCTGGTGGCGTCTAGACATAAAGCACAAATTAAGCTTTCCAATATCTTCTATGACCTCCTAACCTTTGTCGTGTTTGGACGTTTTGTATGGGAAATGAGGGAACTAGTAGTTACCTTAAAGGGGTTGGCCACTAAATAGAAGTAATTAATAATTGTGTATAAATTTTCTGGCACCAGGTGCTATGAAAATCTTTTTTTTTTTTTTAATTCACTGGAGTGCTTCTTTAATTGATCATCACAACATTTTGTACCCGCATGGCACAAACAGAAGTCTGTCTGCAAATGGGGCAGCACTGTACCATTAGATCACCCTGTAAACCAGGGCTCCGCTCCAGTGTCCAGGCAGCTCCATACCTGTAGCAGACAGCAGAGGTCTGTACCCCAGTGATGGAGATCAGAGGAGCTGCTCATCCATAACCTTGTATCCCATCAGTATCATTTATGGAAATAATAACACCATTAGGGTCCATTCACACTACGGAATTTTCATGGAAATTCAAGTGCAGTCAGTTCTTTGGGAGGATGCATGTTGGACGTCCTATTAAATAGGACAGGCGGAAACTTAGTGTCACTGTCATGAATTTTTTTTTTGCAGAAATCGATAGTCCAGGTGATTTTAAGAAACTTTGTAATTGGGTTTATTAGCCCAAAAATGCATTTTTATCATGAAAAAGCAGTTTGAAGCTCTTCCCCTGTCTTCATGGTTCTCCTATGGAGAGAGCTAAATAAAAGACCAAAACAGGACAACAAAGAGTTAGTCTACAAATACATCGCCCTTTATCTCCTCTGACAGTCAGCACTAACCTCTCTGAGCTCTGATTACAGCGTTCACCCAGCTGTGTGCCTGTAATCCTCTGTTATCTGTAGAGATGAGCGAACCTGGTTCGGGTTAGAGTCCGTCCGAACCCGATCGTTCAGTATTTGATTAGCTGGGGCTTCTGAACTTGGATAAAGCTCTAAGGTTGTCTGGAAAACATGGATACAGCCAATGACTATATCCATGTTTTCCACATAGCCTATGGGCTTTATCCAACTTCAGCAGACACTTCTAATCAAATGCCGAAAGTTCGGGTTCGGATCGACTCGAGCATGCTCCAGGTCCGCTCATCTCTAGTTTTCTGCTGTCGACTAACTCCCTCCTCCCCCCCTCCCCTCCCCTCTCCCCTCTCCCTAGAACAGACTGGGTACGTCTGATGCAACAAGTCACAATTTCCTGATTTTTTGCAGTGGATGGAAAAGAGGAGGGGGGGGGGGGAGACCTGGGAAAAGGCTTTTTACATGCAGATAATGGCATATTTGGCTAATAAACCCAATTACAAAGTTTCTTAAAATCGCCTGGACTATTGATTTCTGCAAAAAAAAATACTACAGTGACTCTTTAAGCAGAGTCCATGGCGTGAACTCCTCTTGAAATTCCATGAAACTTCCGTAGTGTGAACGGACTATTACAATGTGCGGTTGTCTGTGCCGCTGTGGAATCGGGCTGTATTCAGCAGCATTGTTACCATTATGCTGTCATGTGAAGCATTGGTAGGACAAGGCTGGGATACTGACAGGCAGGCTCTCACATGCTGGTTGTGTTTGCTGCCTTTTGTCTTCATTTCCAACAAGAGACAACAAGATTTACTCTTGTGTATTCTAAGCCCTGCCGGTGGGGTGATACAGCCTTGCTTTGCTTGGTGTATGGGAGCGGATTTCTCCCCTCATTAAGCGGATGTCCGTCTGGCTCTGCTGAGTTGCTTTCCCCTATTCTCCATGGGGTAATCGCTTGCCTGGTATTCCTGATATAACTTGTCTGGAGAGTCCCTCGTATTATGGTGCTCAGTGTGGGAGATGACTGCCCACATAACAGTAACATTACTCCCGCAGCGTCTCCTGTGTCTAAATAAGGCAGCGGGATGATGGCGGTGCGGAGCCGCCTGTAGCTGTATTGTTTTATACACTGCATCATAGCAGGATTTGTAAGCCATGCATTAGAGGTTTTACTATCCGCTCCCTGTTATGGCCGATCAGTCTGTGTGCCAGAGCTTTACTAAGCCTACGATTACTTTCCTGGATTTGGGGCCCTATGTTATGTTTGTTACATTGGCCAAATACCAAACAATTAGCCCCAAATCTAATGTGTATGATAGTAATAAAAACAGCCAGCATCATTTTACAGCTCTGACATGTATTGTGTCTCTATTATATGTTCCGGGACAAACTCATATATTATCTGTCTAAATTCAGAATTGTGCTGGATTACTGAACCCATAGAGCAATGCATTGTGGGAGTGCAGAAGACAGTAACGGTGACAGGGCTGACTGTAGAGTGCAGATAAACCATGTGTGTCTGTCTGTCTCTGTCTATATGGTGTTTTGCAGGATGCTACCATAATGAATGACCACTTTCATAATGAACAGGTGACTACTACCGTAATGACAGATGACTACTACCGTAATGACCGGTGACTACTACCATAATAAAATGAAGGCAGTTATAAACTCCCCGTATTTTGCCCTGCTCCTGGCCGTATATACTGCTGGAAAAGGGGCCACCCTGGTGTTTCCCTATTTATGTTCCAATACTCGCAACCGAGTGGGACTGAGGGGGTTATTTATCAGGGTGGTGTGGTGCTCTCCTTATCATGGAGGCACCCCGTGGCAACAGGCTAGAGATATCTGGCTATCCCGTGTTTTGAGACTCGCAACCGAGGCTCCACAGACTCCTGTTTTGCATTTTACATTTTTTGGGGCATCAGTGGAGATTCTTGGTTGAGTACTTCATTGGAAAAAAATTTTCACTGTTCTCCTTGAGTTCAGTGATAACTGTGTTTTTGTTGGTCGATTTGCTATTGCCCCAACTAGCCAGAATCCTACTCCGGCTGTCTGTCATGATCGCAATACTCGCACCTTGAGTTAGACATTGACAAAAGGGGCCACCCTGGTGTTTCCCTATTTATGTTCCAATACTCACAACCGAGTGGGACTGAGGGGGTTATTTACCAGGGTGGTGTGGTGCTCTCCCGATCATGGAGGCACCCCGTGGCAACAGGCTAGAGATATCTGGCTATCCCGTGTTTTGAGACTCGCAACCGAGGCTCCACGGACTCCTGTTTTGCATTTACTGCTGGATGTAACCTCACACTGGATCTAGTTTTTTCGGCCCAGGTGTGGTAAGAAGAGTGTGTCAATGCAAATACTTTACTTCGGGTGTTTTAATAAAATCCTATACAGAGAAGGAAGCGGAGGACTACAGGGGTCAGACTGTTAACCCTTCGCTCCTTGCTGACCTTCACTTATCCAAACAGTTCTTTCCCAGACCAAGCCATGTAATCCCCATTGTCCCAACACTATAAATCTACAAGAGCAGTTCAGCAGCCGCCTGCATGGAAGAAGGCTGCTGCCCATGTGAGAGCTTATACGAGACGCCGATATGGAAGTGCCGCAGGAAGCGACAGTAAAGCGAGCGCTGATCAGGAATGTGGCCGTCCTGGTGGTGCGGCAGATGTGAAGAGCCTGGCTTCCTGCAATGAAATCTATCTCATTCCCACTCATTCAGGAAACAGGTTTCAGCTTAATCTATTCAACACGTTGCTCCCTTGTTTACATCTAATTTGTTTAGTCGGGTCTGTAATGAAAAGCACTCGGCGTGTTATCTCTTTCCATGTTCTCATTGGGGTCTGTTCCAGAGTAGCTAAAGAGCATTATGTCTTCCAGAATAGGTTCTTGGGGGGGGGGGGGGCTTTGCTTGTGTACTGGAATATGTAACCTTTGCTCTGCTGCTACAGTCCTTAAGGCTCCATTCCACGCTATCTGCGCTCCTTTGCTCCTCGTTCCCCGCTCACTGCCGCCGCTATTACGTGCGTCATCAGGGAGTCGGGAGGGGGGGGGGGGGTCGCTAAATCGTCCGGGCAGCCCATAGAGGATAGTGGCGATCTGCTGCCGCTGCTCCTATTCCACGGAGCAACGGCAGCAGATCGCTGGTTTTTCGACATGTTTAGGCCCTATTCCATGGAAAGATTATCTGCCATTACGGCCGATAATCGTCCCGTAGAATTGAAGGTAACAATCAGCCGACATTGTTCATGTCAGCTGATTGTTGCGTCGTTTTCTTTAAAAAATGTTGAAAGACAAACGACTCGTACAGCAATGATCTGCTGCTGTCGCTCCATGGAATAGGAGCGGCGGCAGCAGCAGACCACTGCTGTATGCTATGGGTTGCCCGGATGATCTAGCGATCACCCGGGCAGCCCCCCCGCAGCTCCCCTGGACTTACCCGCTCGCTGCTGCCGCGCGGAATAGCAGCAGGGAACGAGGAGCAAACGAGTACTAATAGTACTTGTTTGCTTCTCTTAGTCGGCCTGTGAAATAGGGGCTTTTGAAAAACAAGCGACACAACAATCATCCCACATGAACGATGTCAGCTGATTGTTGCCCTCTATTCCATAGGACGATTATCGTCCATAACAGAATAGGGCCTTTAGTAGTGCAATTGTGATCTGCATATGGGCCCATTCACACTTACAGGACCTGCTGCAGGTACCAGTCTTTGTATATGGTGGCACAGCATCAACTCTGCTGCAGATCCGATACATGTGAATGGGCCCTAAAAGATGATTGAATCCTTTCAGTGAAGTCTCCACCCTTGTGATTTTTTCCCTACATAGACAGATACTTGTAAGGCTTGAAATTGTATTGCCAGCTAGGGCGTATTACATGGGACGATTATCGTGCGAAAAATCGTTATGTCGTTCGAACTTAAACAATAATCGTCTTGTGTAATTGCAGGCAACGATAGAAAATTTTTTATATGTCGTAGATCGTTTAATTAGACCTGATGCTAAAACGATCGTTAATCATTCGCTGTAATTCCACATTTTTTTCCTCTAATCGTTCAGTGTAATTGCACATTGTTCATTGTTTTGCTGGGATCAGAAGGAACAAACAATCATAGTAACGTAACTAACGACCATCGTTCTGTGTAATATGGTGAACGAATTTTAATCCACTTTACCCTCCTAGGCTTTTTTACAAGGATTGATTTGTTCATGAACGTTTATAGAAACGCTTATTTCCCCAATAATCGGCCTGTGTGAAGGAGCAAGAGACCAGCTGATGAACCCGTAAACTCCTGTGGCCGGCGGTTATCGGACGCACATCTCATGCTATATCAGGCCGTGTAAAAGAACTTTTTCTTGGGATCAGATAATAGATATATTAAGTTGTGTTAGAAATTTGATAGCCCTGAAGGATTGTGGGAAGCCCCTCTGAGAGGTCCTTCATTGTGTGGATAAAGTCCTTTATTGCTTTGTATGGATTAATGACTTACAAAGGTCCCGTCTGTCTCACAAGACCTAAGGTCATACCTGCATAATGCCACCCTGAGCTGTGTAGGTGCCGCTCTGGAGGATTAAATGCTCTAATAATTGCTCCAATTAGTCTATGGATTTCTATTGCTCCCCGGCTGAGCAGACCCCTCGGTGTCAGTGGGGCTTCCATATAATATGTCATAGACTCTGAGCAAAGTGTGGGAAGGATTGGGACTAGCAGGATGATCTCATAGTCTTCACTATGTCTGGGTGAAAGGGGGGAAAAGTCGTCATTTCTATGTAAAGTGATCAGTGCTAATCTCCTGGAGGCTCTTATACAGGGCGGCTAGTGATACTGAAACCAGACTTATATATTAACCCCCTAGTCACCAGTCTTGTGTATTGCCGGCTTGTATAAAGCCGCTCCTAATGAATAGCGCATCAATAAACTGTTACCCTCTGTGGTTTTCTATGTAGTTAATGTGTCACAGTGTGTATACATCATGTAATAAAGCGTCCTGTTATATTGTATATTCCTGACCTCATCTGTCGCCCATGTGAGTGGATTTATCCCTCTAGTGTATCTGTGCTCTGTCCTCATATAGGTTCATACATGGTGCTAACTCGTGATTCTTGTTACGTTACTTGTGTATACCAGATGTGATCTATTGTATGTAAAACAGATCTTACACATGCCGGGCCATACAGCTGTGTATCCTGATTTCTAGATTATTTACTGCATGTTGAATCCTGTGAGGGTTAACTCATGAGGGGCAGAATAGCTGTGTCTGTGCCTGGTAAACTGCACATCCCACAGATGGGAGTTTTACTATATTCCAGCATGAATCCTATAGATATGTTAATAAGGAGGTGGAGATTTTTATATATAAATGGGATCACACCCACAGTTTTATGCAGCAAAAAGCATGATTCTGCGTGGACTTGTCTTGTGGATTTTTGTCCGAATGATCAGTAGTAAATGTGACCTGTGTGAACTTGCCCTAACTCACATGGTGTAACCTGTAGGGATCAGTAACTTTATTGCCTTAGGATACTATGGGCAAATTGTTTTTTGTGTCAAAAAGAAAACTGAAGCTGGCATTTCCTATATGCAGCAGTGAATAAGTGTTAGCGTGTTAAACAGTGATGAGAGGGTGGTGATGTATACATCTTTTGGGTTCTTCTTATGTTATAGGGCAGATGTTGAGTATATTATAGTTTTGATCTGATACTAAATGTGTACCCTTTCTCTCCTTGTTTAGGATTGGATGCCGAACTTTATTACGTCAGGAACGATATCGTAAATCACTATGCCCTTTCCTTTAACCTGCTCGTTCCCACCGAGACCAGCAGCCTCCACTTCAGCTGGCATTCTAAATCCAAGGTACGTATTGCAGTGCACTAATGGTAACACTGGTTTTACATGTTTTGGCACCATCCATGATGGCAATAGATTGGGATGTCACAGCTTGGATCTTTTGCGCCTGGCACCCCATCCATTACCCAATACGCTGAAATGCAGTATGGCACTGGACCTAAGGACCTCTGCTGGATGTAAAAATGCTACATGACATACACGTAAACAAAGTCTAATTCTAGCAGATCAGTCCTCCTGTTGCCCTAAAGCAGATCATACAGACAAGGCAAAGTTCACATGGCATATTTTTGTTTTTTTTGTGCTTTCATAGGGACAGAAATAATGGGATCTGCTGGATCCTATAATGGTATCCCTCATTTAGTACTTTATTTTCCCTGATAAGAATCACTGAAAAGGCATCTTCACCTCCAACACAGGAGGAGGAGGAGGAGGAGGAGTAGATGAGCCCAGCCAGAGGCATCTGACATCTGCTTGTCTTTTGGCCCATTCAAGTCTTCATGTTTCTGGGGGAATTTGGGAAAGCTGCAGTCATCTATTTGACAGCTCCATGCAAAAATGTATGGTAATAATGGAGCCTGCTGTATACCATACTGAAAAATCCGGTTCCTATTGACTTACATTATAAAAGAAAAATGGATCTGTCTTTTTTTGACGTACCCAAAAATGTGGTTAACCATGTTTTTCTGTGGTTAAAGGGAACCAATGTATAAAGCTCCTGCAGCAGCCGTGGCATGTACCGGCCACGGCTGCAGCAGGAGCTTTATACCAGGGAAAAATGACTGGGTGTAATGGAGACCTGGTAGCACATCTAAGGCCAGGTTCACATAATATTAATAATAATAATATTGTTTTTATTTGTATAGCGCACCTATCTGTATATCTTTGGGTGTGGGAGGAAACCCACGCAAACACGGAGAGAACATACAAACTCTTTGCAGATGTTGTCCTTGGTGGGATTTGAACTCATGACTCCATTGTTATTTTCCATCAATTTCAGTTTGTTTCAGTAGGTTTAACTTTAAAGGGAACCAATCAGCCCAGTTGGGTTCCCTGGAGCAATGTATAAAGCTCCTGCAGCAGTCGCGGCACGTACCAGGGGAAAAATGACTTTTATTCCCCCGGTTCGTGACAGGCAGCGGCGGGGAAGTAGTCTTCTGGGGGCCCCCTGCCCTTGTCTAGTCACAGCTCTCTGCCTGTGAGCACGCTCGGCGGGATGGTTAACATGCAAAGAGGCCAGTAACGAACCTCTCTGCCTGTCAATCATTACTGCGGAGCGCCCTGACAGGCAGAGCGCTGTGACTAGACACTGGCGGGGGCTGCCCAGATGACTGCTTCTCCGCCCGTGTCTGTCACGTACCGGGGGAATAAAAGTCATTTTTCCCCTGGTATATGCCGCAGCTGCTGCAGGAGCTTTATACATTGCTCCAGGGAACCATATCAGCCCAATTGGGCTGATTGGTTCCCTTTAGAGTTAAACCTACTGAAACAAACTGAAATTGATGGAAAATAACAATGTGAACCTGGCCTTAGATGTGCTACCAGGTCTCCATTACACCCAGTCACATCTGCTCTTTAGAATACTATAATTGTTACCCAACACTTCTTAGTTAGGAGAAATCACTTTTTTTCCGTTCTAAATTGCAGATAATAAATATATACTGCTGTTCGCCTAGGTGGAAATGATCTGACTCCTCAGTTATGTCGCTTTTGTTTGGTTGCTCTTGATGTTTCTCACCAGCATGCACACAATGCCTCGATGTCTGGTGGTGACGGGTCCAGACAGCTCTGAAGTGGCAGCACCTTCCCTCCTTGGCTTTGTGTCAGAGCAGATGTTTGGAGTTGCTGCACATTTCCCTGATCAGATTCCCCTGTCTATGGACGACTTGTTTTGACAGCTGATACCTTTCTTCTGTGATGTGACTTCTCATTCACAGCGCTGTTCAGAATTGCTTTATGGCATTTATGCTTTAATGGCATACCTTTTATGAATCCGTATAATATGCGCTGCCAATGTTTATTCCAGCATTGCGGCAGGGTTACACTTACTTCATAAGCCTTATAAAGTGAAGATATTTGAGGGATATCATGTCCTTATGCTTTCCTTCATTGACATAGTTTTCCTAGCTTGGCAACCCCTGTTCAGGTTTTAATGTACACTTAGGTCTACACATAGAGACTGAGGTATGATTTTTATGAGTTTGATTTCTTTTTCAGGTTGAGTACAAACTGGGATTTCAAGTGGACAATCCTTTGGCTATGGATGTGCCACAGACCAATATTTCACTGCAGGGGGATGTGCCTCGCTCCTTGTCAGGTAAATCACTTATTAAGCATCTTTCCTGCTTGGTGTGACCAACATAAATAAAACTATTGAGCAATTCATTGTCCGCTCAAAATCCTATTCACTTGCACTGAGTATATGTTGCCATGAATAGTTATTCTGCACAGTAGCACCACCTTAGGGTGACAACTGCTTATTACACCTTGTGGTTTTTAACCACATCAAAATAGCATTTTCTTTCTTTCTGCCATTATTTAAGAAAGGGCTTAAGTTATGACTATTCATTCCAGTAAAGCGGATTTAGGTACAGATTGTTTGGCTATATTTTTATTGGATTTGGATTCTTCACCCAATGCGAATGCATTGCACTGGGTCTAGTCAAGGTTCTAGGCTCTTTTATGATTCAAAAAATCACTTAGAGACATGTCCATGGGGAAAAGTATACCTTGAAGTCTTTTTACACAATCTGACTCTCATGAGCGACAACCAGTTCCTATGATATTTAGATTGGAACCTTTTAGTGTTCTTTTCTAACCCCTTAAAGGAGAAGTCCAACCAGAGACTGAGAGAAAAGCTCACACACAGTTTTTTTTTTTTCTGTCTTCAGCAGAAAGCAGCAGCTCAGAACTGGTAGACTGAATAGATAATAAGTATGGAATCAATTGTTAGGGCCATATTACATGGTCTGATCACTTTAGTAAATGAGCGCCGATCTGCTAGATCAGCACTCATTTACTGAGCCTATTACACAGCTCAATAATCGTTTAGCGAGGGCTGCATGGACATTGTTAGCGATATGTTTTCAGCCCTTGCCCTTAAACTGTAAGCATTACCTCTCTATGCTCTCGCTGTTCTTCTGCTCACTTCCCGGAGCCTCTGCTGTAACTTCAGAGGCGGTTTGTGAACTGACAGACTGCTCAGCCAATGGGCCCCAAGTCTCACCATAGGCAGCAACATATGAAAATTTTTTATATATATATATATATATATATATATATATATATATATATATATATATATATATATATATATATATATATATATATATATATGCTGAACTATATTATGGAATGTTTGGTTAATTTGCAATTAAAATAATCCTTGGTATAACAAAAGCAGCCATGATTTTACAAGTCTTGATGACATTTTTTTTTGATACAGTGCTGCCTATTAGAAAACATAATATACATCTTAAGCTTACTTCTCCACATTCCCCCAGTGTCTTGCATCTCTGGTGTCCTCCGCTACTGCAACTTCTACCACTTCATTGACTAACTTGTGTCTGGTGCAATAGTTCGCTCAGCCTGTTCGAAGCCTCTGAATCATCCCTGCAGAGTGTGCTGACAGGCAGAGAGCCATGACTAGTCACTGCCATGACACCGCCCAAATGCCTATTTATGGCATCACCCCCTGCAGAGCGTGCTGACAGGCAGAGAGCCATGACTAGTCACTGCCATGACACCGCCCAAATGCCTATTTATGGCATCACCCCCTGCAGAGCATGCTAACAGGCAGAGAGCCGTGACTAGTCACGGCCACGACAGCGCCCAAATGTAAATTTATGGCCTCACCCCCTGCAGATCACGCTAACAGGCAAAGAGCCGTGACTAGTCACGGCCTGGACACTGCAGGGGGTGAGGCCAGAACTAGGCATCTGGGCAGTATCCAGGCCGTGACTAGTCCCAGCTCTCTGCCTGTCAGCCCGCTCTGCAGGGACTGAGGCCGGAACACCGGCATCTAGGCAGTGTCCAGGAGGCAGTGACTAGTCTTGGCTCTCTGCTTGTCAGCACACTTTGCAGGGGGTGAGGCCAGAACTAGGCATCTGGGCAAAGTGTGCTGACAAGCAGAGAGCCAAGACTAGTCACTGCCTCCTGGACACTGCCCAGATGCCTGAGTTCCGGCCTCAGTCCCTGCAGAGCGGGCTGACAGGCAGAGAGCTGCGACTAGTCACGGCCTGGATACTGCCCAGGTGCTTAGTTCCGACCTGGAATAAAACAGTGTTTACTAATATATGACCCCTAGAAGGACTGTCAAGAACAGAAGAAAGTAAGTTAGAGCTGTGTACACCAATGTAGAAAAAAAATGGCTTTATTAAAAGGGTCAAACAATTAACATTTTAAACAACCAAGAAAACCTTCAGACTCCTTACAATACAGGTTGTGCACCCAAACTGTTAAATTTTTAATGAACTCTGGCTGCCGTGACGCAGTTGAATTATCCATTTGAAGATGCATACATAATAATACAAGCATACAGCTATAAAAATAGTGTTACAAAAGTAAGACCTGAAATCTCTGTGCCCAGAAGAAACGGGGTCACTTAGCAGCTTTGTCAGGAGCTAAATGTCTGTGACTAGCCTCTATTTATACCTGTTGTACATACCTCCATGGCAGCATAGGGCGGGCGGAAATGGGGTCTGTGACTGTGCGCAGAACTTGATGTGCATAGGAGCAAAGAGTCTGGGCACAGGCCAGATAATCTGCTGCAGACGTCAAAGCAATATATATATATAGTGGGCCACCATGTTGTCAAAGTCGCGTTATGTGACAATGGAGCGATGTGCAGTCCTGCATACCCATAATAAGAACCCTACGTATAGGAGGACAGCACACTGCTAACAGAGTTACCGTATTTTTCGCTTTATAAGACGCACTATTTTTCCTCCCAAAGTGGGAGGAAAATCTAAGTGCGTCTTATAAAGCGAAGACTGCTCCCAAGCAGTGCAGAGCACCGCATGGAAGCCGTCCCGCCCGCCCCCTGTATTGCCGCTCACTATGCATATGCATAGTGAGCGGCTCTGAGCGATCCCCTCCGCCCGCCCAGCCTGCCCCTCCATCGCCGCTCAGCTGAGCTGATCAGAAGCCCGGGAAAGTGCAATGAGCAGCACTTTCCTGGGCTCCTGATCGGCTGTCAGCTGAGCGAACGGGCGGAGGTGGTCCCGGAACTCACCTGTCCGGCGGCCCCAGCAGCTCCTGTCTCCCGTCGGCCGTGCGCACTTCCGACATCCTCCGGGCACAGGCAGCGGGGTACAGAGACTGCCTGTGTCCTGGATGTGTTCTGCAGCCTCTATCATTCATGATAGAGGTTGCAGGACACTTCCGGCACAGGCAGCGTCTCTGTACCCCGCTGCCTGTGCCCGGAGGATGTCGGAAGTGCGCGCGGCCGACGGGAGACAGGAGCTGCTGGGGCCGCCGGACAGGTGAGTTACTGGTTTGTTGTTTTAGGGGGGGAAATGGCTGCTAAGGGGGTCACTGGCTACTATGGGGGTCACTGGCTACTATGGGGGTCACTGGCTACTATGGGGGTCACTGGCTACTATGGGGGTCACTGGCTACTATGGGGGTCACTGGCTACTATGGGGGTCACTGGCTACTATGGGGGTCACTGGCTACTATGGGGGTCACTGGCTACTATGGGGGATTGGCTACTATGAGGGGCACTGGCTACTATGGGGGGGATTGGCTACTATGAGGGGCACTGGCTACTATGAGGGGCACTGGCTACTATGGGGGGCACTGGCTACTATGGGGGGCACTGGCTACTATGGGGGGCACTGGCTACTATGTGGGGCACTTTATGGGGGATTGGCTACTATGTGGGCACTATATGCTATCTCCAAACTGTGACAATGAGCAAAATATTTTTTTTTCTATTTTTCTCCCCTAAAATCAGGGGTACGTCTTATCAAAAGGTGCGTCCTATAAAGCGAAAAATACGGTATATGCATTATAATAGTGATTGGTCTCCTTCAAAAAGATGCTCCTAAGTGAAAACCTAACCTTTTTATATATTTTAGTTTTGGATCGAGCAGAGAAGTCATATAAATGTGGGATACCCATAAGCATTGGATATCAGTGCAGCCCAAGATGATGCAAAACCACAACTGCTCATTTTTGGTCAAAATAGCAATTGTCATTTTGCAATAGTTGAAGAGGAATACTGCTGTACATTGCTTACAGGGGTGTTCCAGCTTTTAATAATAATAGATCAATGAGTGGCACTTATTTTTGTGTGTATGTATTCATTATATATATTTAATAATATTTAGAACTGGTGCCTGTTTTGAAAGGGTATTTAAGCGTGTGTACATAAATAATTTTATGTGTGTGTGTGTGTGTATGTATATATATATATGTGTGTGTGTATAATATATAATATAAAATATACACACACACACATAGAAGATTATTTATGTACGCACGCTGAAATACCCCTTCAAAACAGGCACGAGTTACAACCCTTGTACCCTACACAGAGAAGGTGCTCCTTGCAGTCAGTGCTTCGCCTTAGTTTGTTCTCCTGTATTCCCAGGAGCACAAATGCATTTAGTTGTGAATGACTTGACCTTCATGCCCCTCACATGGTGCCAGGTTTGTATTTGTAGAGCAAGTCTACAAAGTTTTTATATCCACTTGTACACTGGCAGAATGTGTGCCTGGGTTACATCATAAACCACTCGGTGCACGGAGCCCCTTTAATACTGACATTAACAGTCTCTGCATCTATTTTACTTGGCAGTGTTCAGAGTTGATCTTTTCTGCTCTGGGAAAATGGACGTGGAGGTCATACTTGTCATGCAGCTCAACATAACAATCAGCTCTGCCAAAAACATCACAGTCCTTAATTTCAAGCGGAGGAAAATGTGCTACAGAAGTAAGTGTGATCTTATGGGGGCTCTGCGGGACGTCACTCACACTGGCTGTGGACACTGATAGATGTGGGACACAGAAGGGGGGCGATACAGATATGAAGTAGATCTTAACATAGATTTTTTTTTTTGTAATTCGTTACCAGAGATTTTTAACAAATAGTTTTAGTTAACAAAATAAGTATCAAATAAGGAACCAAATAAAATAAAATCCTGGAGGCTAAAGGTAACCTTTTTTTATTTTTTTATTTCTTACTTGCTTCTATTTGTATAGCGCCAACTGATTCCATAGCACTTTACATAGTTTGTCAATTTTTTTTAAATAGCTTCTTTCTAATGTGCCATAGACTTCATTCTATGGCCAGGCAGATTCCGACATCCACCCGAAGAATAAACGTGTTCATTCTTCAGGCGAACGGTGGAATCTGCCTGACCATAGAATGTAGTCTTTGGCTCAGGAGGAGTTGCATGCGGGGTGAGTGGCAGGTGATCCACCGGGATTCCGTAGTGTGCACATACCCTAATAGTGGCTGCTGTGAGCTGTAGCTTGCATACCCCTCCCTGGGTTGAAGGTGTGGGTCAGAGGCCTGCATGCTGCAGCTCAGCCCAGTTTAATGTACGTACTTGTAAGTGTTCATTTAAAAAAAGCATCTTCTGCCACCATCTCCTTTTATATGTGACACGCTCTCTTCTTATATAGTGTATATTGTAGCATCTTCCCACCATGCCTCCTTTAGTTAGTTGTAATCTGTGCACACGTCTATTATGAATGACAGCTATAGGGGTGAATAGTGAACCTTTGTGAATCCCATCAGGCTCCTCATACTGAATCTCTGCTTAATTTAATAACCACCTACTTCTTTCCACAGAGATTGAGCCAGAAGTGAAACCCCCAATATCTGTAGACAAGAACAGCACAAGAATTCACTGTAAGTTATCCTGTATAATGGTGTCCCGCAGTGTTCTGCTATGTGTATATAGTGCCTATAGTCAATGTAGAACAAACATACAAGACTGATATAGTAAGATTATGCCTATTGTACAAGACTTTGTTATTGCTCCATGAGAAGCAATGTCCAGATTTCACATAGAGACACGCAGAGGTTTCTTTACAAGGAGAGAACAAAAGTGTATTGTTCTGTATTCCATTCATAAAGCATGTTACTAAATGTTAAAAACTGCTTAGGCAAGATGGCAGCTCCCATAACATCCGGGGAAATAAAAACCTGTCAGAGAGGAGAAACAGATTATGAAGAAAGTGCCCCCTGACTGCAGTAAAAGAAAACCGAGAAGATGCATGCCCTTTTGGGGGTATTCCCCCCCCCCCCCCCCCCCCCCCAAAAGCTAAAAACCCTCAAACTTAGCTGCTCTTACTCACCAAGTCCCCCTGAGTATTCTAAGGCTAGGTTCACACTGCGTTTTCAGCATCCGTTTAACGCATCCGTTTTTTGCAAAAAACGCATGAAAAACGGATTGCAAAAAACGGATTCATTTGTGTGCATCCGTTTTTCCATTGACTTCCATTATAAAAAAAAAAACGGATCCATTTTTTTTGGCGGACCAAAAAACGTTGCTGACCCTATTTTTCTGGACGTAAAAAAAAAACGGATCCGTTAAACGGATGCTGAAAACGCAGTGTGAACCTAGCCTAAGCAGTCTCCTGACTTTCTAGCCGCTGCCGGCTAGGGTTTTCCAAAAACTGTCTATATTCAATATGGCACCGGCCAGGAAACTACATTTCCCAGCATGCAATGGTTCTCGCTGCTTGCTGGGACTTGTAGTTCTACACAATATATCAGGTCACAGAACTTCTGTAGAACTTCAGGTCCCAGCAAGCTGCTATCCATCCACATCACAATATATCAGGTCACAGATGTGGATGGATAGCAGGATACGGAAGTCGGCTAGTACGAGGATGACAGTGGGGTGGGGGGCGTTCTCCTTGGCAGAGTACTGTATATGTATACCCAGGGGGTGGGGGACTGATGCAGATGGGGGTGGCACAGAGCCCAGGAGCGGTCAAGACGGGGCTGACAGCAGGGTTGGGTTGGAAGGGGGGATGGTGTCTTGGTGCTGAGGGTGGATCCGATCGCCAGCAGCGTATATTCATGCCCTGTGAGTGCGGGACTTGTATGGGTGGCCGGCACAGAGCAAAGGAACGGCCAGGACGTTGCCAGGGGCGATCGTTGGGATTGTTATATATGTACACTCCGGGGCGGATGAGCATCAGAATCCTTAATAAAGTGAATATTGGAAAGATGAAAAGCTAAAGGGGTAATACCCCTTTAAATTTTATAGGAAACCATCTACATCTATAATGCAGTGCTGTACAGAGGCTACATATAGTGGCACATGGAGTGTAGTGCCTGAAGTATGGGGCAGAATGTTGGGGTGTGATGGATGTTTTGCCTTTCTCCTAATTTTCATTTCTTACTGATCTCCACTCTATTCCAGTTGATCCTGTAAATGTCGCTCCTACAACATCCACCCGCGTCTTCTATATCAGTGTTGGTGTTTGCTGCGCGGTTATATTCCTGGTGGCAATTATTCTGGCGGTGCTGCATCTTCACAGCATGAAGAGAGTGGAGCTGGATGACAGGTAACGCTGTGTCCACTAGGTGGCACCATGATCTTATGGCAACGCCTAGACAACTCCCATGAAAACATCTTCTGAATGAAAGCACAAGCAGAGGTTGTAACATGGAAATGATAGTGCTCTTATTTCACAATGCTTGTTTGCCAGGCTAAAGGCCCCAGTAGCTCTGAGGACGATTACAGGATTTTATAAGATTCTGTTTCTAAATGACTGACTGCCTTATTTTTTTCTTGTAGTATGAGTGACAGCGGCAGCTCCCAGGGACTCTCTCAACCTTCAACCCAGACAACGCAGTATCTGCGAGCAGACACACCAAACAACGCAACACCTGTCACCAGTAAGAGTTTATTTAACAGTCCTCTATTCAGCCTGTGCTGTCCACATAGTCAGTAGACAGGACTGACTGCGTGTGAATATGTGACACATTGCTGGTCAGCTAGAAAACCCTCTTATATCTGTATGTTGTCGTTCTGGTAGCGTTTGTCATGACCCTTTTAAAAGGTTGTCTATACGGACCTTGCCCCATTCTGTGCATAAGCGTTCCCTTTTCACCTCCTTGCAAGTATTTTATTCATGAACTTTTACAATTGGCAGAGATGATTAACAGCTGGGAAGGGTAAATGTGGCTGGGATTTTAGCACACCATAACTAGATATAGCTGGGAAAAGCGCACAGCTGCGTGCTTCACCCCCTGCTTACCACAAAGTCTGACTGGTTGCAGGAGATGAGCTCCATTGTAAGTCTATAGCGTCAGATTGAGTGATGAGGTGGGGAGAAAGGGAACAAACCCCCGCCCCCCCCCCCAAAACATAAGGCTTGTTGCTTCGGACTCCATGTGGTTTATTGTGCTCACTTGCAGATTGTAGTCTTAAATCAGTATTGGATGCAATGTCTGTAAGTGACAACCAGCATGGCCATCATCATTGCTTTTACACACTGTTAAATGGTGAGAATGCTCTTATACCTTGGTGTTTCTCACTTTAATGGTTACCAGTGGATTCACTGAGGTGCATAACCAGCTCTACCCCAGCACTTCTGTTTTCTTCTTTCACCTGATGTGACTATATTTGTTGCAAGGAAGAGCGTTTTGTCATGTTGCCTCTACCACTCCGTCAATTTAGTAACAAACGTTAATATCTGTTTGTTTTTTTTGTCAGCAGCAGGTAGCGGCCGGCCGCAGGGTTTATTATTTTTTTAATGGCAGGGCATGGGGGGAAAACCACAAAACGGCACTAACTTACCTTTCCTTGCTTAACTTCCGTGCCTGCGATCTGCCATCTGACTGTCCCCAGGACCCCCGCCGGAAGGTATTTTTCCCAAAGTAATGATGACATCACGACTCGGGGGCGAATGCCCATCCCAGCTGATGGACAGCCCACTCAGCCAATCATTGACTGGAGCGACGTCCCTCCCCAGTCACTCACTGGCTGAGCAGCCAGTTCATCAGCCGGGTCATGACGGAAGCACAGGAGATCCCAGAGCCCAGAAGGGTTCCCGGGGCATATCAGATGGGGAATCGCGGGCACAGGGAGAGGTAAGTTAGTGTCATTTGTTGTTTTACCCCTGTGCCCTGCCATTAAAAAAAACAAAACCCTGTGGCTGGACTCCATTAAGGAATAACTGTTGTCTGGGGTGGCCTAGAGATATGAATAGAATATTCCTAAAATGGGTTAGGGGTTATTGATTCTGTCCCTTGTGGGTAAGGTAGCTTGGAGGTTAACACATTTTTGTCCCTGGTGGTCTAGACGCAACGGGGGAACACGGCAGCAGCGGCGCAGGAACGACACGGAATCTAAACGGTCAGTATATTACATTCTGTTTTTTTTCCAATTGGGCAAAACCCATTAAGGATAAAACTAATTTGCTAGAAAATCACAAAATACTCAGTTGACCCTGGTCATTAGTGGAAAAGAATTTTTTATAATTTGTGTGTAATTATAGGAAATCTGTATTATATATAGCCTTGACAACCGAGTATCGTGCTAGACTGCCCAGTACTGCCATCCCTTATTTCATACTTTGTCATGGTTTCTTCTTGCTTAGAATTATTTTCACCAGATGGTGGCAGCGATGATCATTGGATTCTCTGCATTACAGTATCTTGTGTGTAGTGTGTATATATGTGTATAATATATTTGTCTCTATGTGTGTGTAAGATACACTATATATATTTGCACACATTACATATATATGTGTAATATCTAAATATATATATATATATATATATATATATATATATCTATATATATATATATATATATATATATATATATATATATATCTATATATATCTATATATATCTATATATATATATATCTATATATATATATATATATATATATATATATATATATATATATATATATATATATATATATATATATATATATATATATATATATATTAGTGTGTGTGTTTGTGTGTGTTTTTTTCCCCCCTGGAATAACACATAATTGATGCCCCCTGACTCTCACCTCTGATCATTTGACTGTGTGAGTTGGGGCGTATGGAAGCATTCTTGAAGTGTCTCATAGGGGTGGGTTTCTGTATGTTTTTGTGTTTGAAATATTCAGGATTTTATAGATTTCTGGAGACTTTGTTCAGTGCAAATAGCTCCAAGCAACACTGCAAAGGCTTTCAACCCAAATATTCTGGAGATACTTGTGGGATTTATAGCACTTGAAGGGCAAATCTACTGAGGACAACCCTTTTTTAAATAAAAAAAAAAACACAAGTACAGTCACCACAGTGTTATTATATCATTACATAACAGCTATTCCCATCTAAGGGTACAAACCCACACACCGTATACGCAGCAGATCTGCAGCAGATTTAATGGTGCAGATTTGATGCAGTGTTCAGTTATTTAGATCTAATCTGCTGCGTATTTGTTGCGTATTTGTTGCGTATTTGCTGCGTATACGGTCTGTGTTTATACCCTTACAAAGCAGCTGTCTGTTATGGCCGGCTCAGGAGTTACACCTGCGTGCATTGAGGAGGTACAACTTTACTGATGAGTCCATGTCCTATGGTTAGGCAGAGACAGCAGTGATCCTTTGCTCTGTCCTTAGCCTTTACTATGCCATTTTGCAAACCACAATTTGCTTTTGCCAGCATGGTTACCTGAAGCTTAGACAGATCTTAGCCAGAAGGTAAAAGCCAACTATGACAAGCTAGGAAATGGGGCCCACTTGGGTTATGTCAGCCTGACAGTGTCTGATGGAATTATTTTGATAGGCATATAGCGTCTTATGCTGTTGGGAACCTTCTGGGTGCATTGCTCACTATGTCATCTATCTATCTATCTATCTATCTATCTATCTATCTATCTATCTTAACGTTTGACCAAATACAGTTATAACCTGGTCACTATAGCCAAGGACCAGGTGTCCATCTGTAAAGTGCAGCATAAAGTGTGTTATGAAGTTATCTCTCTCCTATGTTTCCTTGGTATCGCAGTGGTATGGTTGAAATGTTGAGTGCTGGCAATCTTAATGGACAAAGATCTGGTTAATGCACATAAGGACACTTAACACGCTTAAGTCCCTGAGGTTTTTAACATTTACCTGTTTCTAGGAAACTTGAATGTCAGCCATTATACATACTTCTACTACCTAGAAGTACATGACTGTCCGTGTAAGATAAGAGCCCTGTGTGCTAACCCTATGGGTACTGTGATGGTGGAAATGTTGGTTTGGAACCAACAGTGAAGAGAACTTAATAATTAGAGAGAGAGATTTCACAATTGGTTCCAATGTATGTATATTTATTTAACTTATTTTTTGTACAGATGTAGCCTATGTTAACTTGATCACAATGACGTGTTTAACTCAACCGTCAAATTGACTTAGCATAGCTCCCTGACACAATTGTTAACCCTGGCTACATCTGTACATATAAACCTAATGCATTAGTTCTTCAGCTGGCTGTATTGTCACAGTGTTCACCAGTGTGTCATATACTTTTCCTCTGTTCATGTACAGAGCTCAGATTGGTTGTAGAGATTAACTTTTTCTTTGATGTTAAATGAATACTTTTACTTTACATGGAAAAGATACTCCCAGCCTTACACCAGTACACAGATTGGCAATACCATTAAATGCCTTATATTGTGTAAGGTCCTTCTTGTGCCTTCAAAATAGGCCTGGACTTCAAAACATGTTAGTTTCTTTCGCTACATGGTACCAATATGTTATCGACAGATCCTTTTAATAAGTTGTGTGCCCTGGCCTCCATGGATCAGACCTGTTTTTTCAGCACACCCAAACTTTGAGATGTTCCTTAACCAGTATACACTGTATATAACGTATCCCATCCTTTGACTGGAGATAATCTAAGCTATTCAGTTTACTTGTCAGTAGCTCCATTGATATGGCTGATCGATGTATATTGTACATATTCCACTTGTGACCAGTATATCAGTGATGGGCTTTTCTGTCATTGTTCTCATCAACACTACCAGGGTATTCATATTGCTTTTGTTTGGCTCCATTGGCTCCTCAGGTTATCCAACGCTGCGGATAGAGAAGAATGACCTGAAAAGTGTTACCCTGCAAGAGGCAAAGGCCAAGGTAAAAGACATCGCCATCTCCAGAGAGAGAGTGACGCTCAAGGATGTCCTGCAGGAAGGTATGGCATGAGTTTTTCTTTACTTATTCTATCTTCCTTTAGCTCTTACTTCACAAAATGGCTTCCCAGGCACTGAGCATAGGAAGATTACAGAAATATTGGTATAGGTTTTTACCTGGAAGAATTGAGTTCCATGATGGTACGATGAGCAATTCATGGTTGAGATGCTTTGCCTTTTAATGCTTTTTGGTGTTTTAGCCACAAAACCTTAGTAATATTCTATCCATTTATGTAGAGTTCTGTCACAGCCCTTTGAAATCTCTTTTCCACATTTCCATGATATAAAAACCATTTCTTTTAGTTACTGACAGATAAAGGTCTTGCTCTATGTGCAGTGTGCCCTGATTCCTGTAACACAGAGACCTGAGATAACATTGCTTCCTTATGCTAATCAGTTATATTAGGTAACAATTGTAACTTGGCAGCAGTTTTACTATATATTAGGTTCTGGAATAGTCATTATGAGAAACACAGGCTCCTCAAGGGATATGACCATTGTGCATTGGTGACTGCAAAATAATCATTGTCCTCTTCAAAATAGAGTGGTATTCCTTAGGCTTTTGTTTTTGCTTGAAAAAGCAACACCATTCAAGTGAGCCTCCACTGATAACGTATCCTAGAGGTGAGACATCATTTCTAAAGGTCCTATTACACAGAATAGTTATTTGCTAAACCAGGCAGATATCTTCCCTTGTAATAGACGCTCCTTCACTGTAAACCTGTCAAAAATAATCTGTCTTTAGTGCCACATTTCTTGAGTCTTAGATGTGTGATTGACAACTGATTAACGCAAAGGGCTACGTAAGCAGTCTAGCGATAACCATGAAGCCCTGGCCGCACAATCATCCAGCCATGTAGTAGACTCTGTAAGCGAGCACCGATCTAGTAGATTGGCACTCATTTACAGCCCGGCTGGGGCCATGTAATACAGTCTTAAAGTCATTTGAGGACTCCTATTAAAGGGAATCTGCCACAGGCTGAATCATAGCTTGCTACAAGAACCATGTCTCCCCAGCAATAGGATTAGTCACCACCTGATCTCCGAATTGCGATAGGTTCTCATAAGGCGTTACACTAATTTACAGCAAACCTGCTCATAGCTCACCTGATTATAGAGACATATATTACGTTAGTTGTGTAAGGCCTGTAAGCAATAGTAGTCATTCTGTGCAGTTTAGTCAACTCGCAGAAGTTTGCCCTCTTTTTAACTACCATCTTAGAATTCTTGGCTGTGACTTCCCCATTCTCCCATTGATACTTGTGATTTTTGTCACATGTCCTTCAGACCCAGTCTTTCTGACGACTATTAGGATTGCTGCTTAGATATCACATCCTTTTTTTGTTTTTACAAAAGTCAGTAATAGTGAAGGAAAAAAAAAACCCTACAGATTAATGTACGTTGCTGAGACTTTACAAATACCACCTATATTGTCACATTTGGAGTTTCTCAGGATTGGATCCAGCTTTTCCATGCACCCCGGGAAGAAGTGACAAGGACTTTAATGTGACACTGTCACCCACTTTGTGCATTCTGACATCTCTACACAGGTGTAAAGGGTAAATTTTAGCGTTTTTCATACCTTATTTCATATCATATGTCATGGTGTTTGTTCAAGTAAAAAGTGTCCTTTTATCAACTGCAAATTGTATCAAGTGGGCGTGGCCTCACATTACCACCACTTAGCCCCGCCCACACAGTTGGTCCCGCCCCTTGACAGCCATTGGTTGTCCGACGTAAAGGGGGTGGGGTCTAGACCTTTCGGCCAGTCTGTTCCAATGGCCGGCGAGGGGGTGGGGCCAACTGTGACGACATGGGCGGGGCTAAGTGGCGCTAATGCCAGGAGGCCCTGTCCACTTAACACAATCTGCAGTTGATAAAAGATGACTTTTTACTTGAACAAGCACCATGACGTATGATATAAAATAGGGTATGAAAACAGCTAAATTTACCCTTTACACCTGTGTAGAGATGTCAGAATGCAAAAAGGAGGTGACAGTGTCACTTTAAGGGCAGCCGGCCGATAAGCAGACTAAGCGATTTGCTTTTGTTTTTACTGTAAATTTGCCCATCCCTAATCTTTATCCAAAGGTCTAAAATTCTGAGTGTGTTATCTTTATCGGGCAGGGCTCTATTTTTCTGCTCTAGAGCTCTCATTGGTGCTAAATAATTCTTCCTGATGTCAGCTGCTGATATTTTGAGGACCTACTAGCATGTGGACTTATACAGCTCCTATCTAACTAAATTCAGAATTATTCATGAGAAAATCAATCAATTGCAAATTTTTACACAACACTCGTACATTTTTGTGCGAAGCAGAAAAGACCCAAATCTCTGATCAGAATGAGGCTTGTGCAAACATTTCCGACACCTTTTTATACCAGAAAACGGTCACGCGAACCTTGATAAATTTTCCTCTTTAGTAGACATTAAGCACCCTCTAGTGGTGGCTGCAGGCATCCAGAATTTTATTATTTGTAGGGGTTGTCTCTTGGATATTCCCTCTTGATATCCAGATGTCCTATTTGGCAGGTTGGCTTTGAGTCAACTCGTTGATTACAAAATGTAAAATGCAGCGAATACATGTTATTGACTGGGCCCCTGGAGGCCTGTCTGTTAGTCAGACGTCTCCTTCCTCTGCACTTCTCTCTCTATATGTGTATAGGGATAACTCTTTGTTTCAGAACAAGAATCTTTTGGGCTTTTACTGAATGGTGCCATATTGTCCCCCATCTGCTTTTTTCTTATGGCCTTTTCTGCTATATAAGTATCTGAATTTTTAGTTTCTGCCCTCCTTCAGTCATTCTGAAAGCCCCATTGTGGCGCTAGCGGCACAGTCGTTTTAATATAAGTTGACATTTGTTATGATATTTAATATACGTAACGCATGGTATGCACGTAATATTGCAGAGTTTACTTTAACATAAACCATTCATCAAGTGAGAAGTCTTTAAGTAAGGCCGAGTCTCGGCTTGTTCTCAGTCAGCCTGCTTACGCATGAACCCAAATCAGATGAATGTCAAACTAATGTTCTTCAGTTTTTTTTTGTTTTTTTTTTGCGCACAGTGCTGACATTTCAGGTAATGTTAAGGGGAGTTTACATATAAAATATTCCAAAAATTTGATTCCCTTAAAGCTACAGTTCAGTGAGGTAGTCCTCCGTGTGCTTTTATTTTTCTGCTGCTCTTCTGTCTATTGCTGCCTTTCTGACCTCTCTGTTTTAGAAAACTATTGTATTCCCTTTGAGAGCATAATTTTGCGGCACCTGTTTTTCAGTGCAGTTCTTCTGTTTTTCATGGAACAATATGAATACAGAGTGTGGCATTTGATTACCAGTGCCTACATTTGTTGGATAAGGCCATAGGCTGTGTCCATGTTTTCCAGGATTTCCTAGAGCTGCATCAAACAACTTCAGTCACCAGTAATCCGACAGTTTCTTGTTCGAAAGCCGAGTGTGCTGGGGGTTCACTCATATCTCGTCCTGACCATGTCTTGCGTGTACAGGGGCACCGCATAAAGACAAGTTATAAGGATATCAACACAGCTGCTCTAGAATTATTCAATGTGAAGTGCAGCCTTCAGGCTACTGTATGTTCCCAGCTTGTGTTTTACATGCACTTGGTTTACATGTAAAATATAGTCACTGCAAATAGACAGTGGGTCTGAGTTAGTCTGTTTTCCAAATCTATACATTTATTTTGTGGGAAGCAAAAGTGAAGTAAACCATTCTTTTCAGTCCTGCAAAATGTATGTATGCCTTCAGAAAAATAGTCAAATAAAGTCCCCAGTTGACTAAATTTGGTCCTGTTATTACACCACTGTATACATCTGCAGAAAAAAAAGAAAATGAACTGATGGAAAAGAGCCAGAGACCGTTTATACAAGAGTGTGGCCCCATCTGGGTATAGGAAAGACACTTGACGGGACCATAGCCTTATGTAAACTTCTTTTCCAGCACTCCTTTATTTTATTTCTTTTCTGCTCTTCATTTTGACAGTCTTATTTGTAGAAGATAGAAGTAGGTTTTAGTACAAGTTATCCTACAACTGACAGTCTGAAATGACTACAGGCTCAACCTTCCTTGGTCTATGTTGAGGTCTGGAATAGTAGAAATCCCTTTGTGCTTTGCCCATTTTACATAAAACTTTTCTAAATTTCTCCAGAATAACCAGGCTGCTTGATATGATGCGCTTTGGTGTCAGAAGCTTTGTCTGGAATCCGCTTCCAAATATCTCTAGGTTTGTGTCATGAAACCTTTTAGTTTTCATTCAATCCATACTCATACTTTTTTCTCTTCTGATTTGCTTACCCAGGAACATTTGGGCGAATATTCCATGGCATATTGGTGGATGACAAGGATCCAAGCAAAGAGAAGCCAGTGTTTGTAAAGACTGTGAAAGGTGAGTTGTTGGTTCTCGAATATACATGGGTAACACTAGCAGATTTTTCCAGCTCAGCGAAGTTTTTGTGTAGCGCTATGGGCCCTGCTTATAATTTTATACAGGTATCAGGGTTTATTCATTCTGGAGGTAAACATGCAGCTTTGAAACTGGGAAACATGCTGACTTCCCACATCCAATACCATTTTATTGTATCACTCCACAAAACCTGTGTCTCAGTGACTTCAAGAGGAAATGTTTTGAAAAGTGACATGTCACTTGTTTTCAGAGCTGAAGCCCACCACCACCAAGTCAATGGGAATTCGGGGTCATCCTGCAACCCCCCTCCTTCATGGTCACTTGTATAAATGTTGCAGTGGTTGGACATGCACCCATGTTCATTATTCACCTGCTATGGAACTCACATAGATGCCAAAGTATTGAGCTTGACTATCTTTGGCAGTCCTATAATGAGTGAATCGAGCACAAGCTCCTTTTTTTTTTTTTTTTTTTTGGTCTGAAATTTTTATTATAAATTTTCAAAGATATTACAAAAAGTAAACACATAGGCCCTAAACACAATGAAAAGCATATCAAAACAACAAACAAAACAAAACAAAATACAGTCCTTAACATAGTACATGCTAAAAGAGAAAAAAAAAGGGGGGGGGGGGGAGAAGGGAGGAAAAGGGAAAGCAGCCATATGTATCGTGAGTATCTAGGTTATTACATACCTCACAGTGACCCCTTGTTACATGTTGCTACTGCTAAGTAAGTAACGCTCGGCAAATTGGATGGTAAGCTTGTGTGGTAACCATTCATACATATCTGAATGCATGATCCTATGCGTAAACTACATTCATATGAACATTGACATACTATACCCCCACCCTCATACTCTAAATTGGTTGGAGTGACCGCCATTTATTCCATTGTTTCTCAAAACGACTTAGAGAGCACAAGCACCTTTTTGTGATACATATGTATATAAGGTGATTCTTTAAAATAAACTTGTCAAAACTTTTGATCGGTCTTGTTGCTAAGACCCCTTTGATTGCTAAAACAAACCAGAAGCGCTTAGTTAATGGCTTCTCTTCCAGCCTGCAAGAGACTTATTCTACAGAAAGTCTATTGACCTATCACCTGCACCTTCTGCAGGCTATATCCGGCAATCAGTTGGGGTCCCAGGTCCAGACCCACACACCGATTAAAACTTTTGACAGGTCTCTGTTTTGATATGTACATGACAGTAAGGGCCCTATTCCACCGGACGACTATCGTTCAGATTATCGTTAAATCGTTCGAATCTAAACGATAATCGTTCGGTTGAAATGCAGTTAACGATTAACGACCGAACGAGAAATCGTTGATCACTTTATAAGACCTGGACCTATTTTTATCGTTGCTCGTTCGCAAATCGTTCGCATTGAATAAGATGTTGTTCGCAATAGAAACGAACGCAATAGCGAATAAATAGCGAAGAAAAACGATCACAATTATGATTATAAGTAACTATTATCGTTCCATGGAAATGAGTGAACGTTTTCAGGTCTTTCGCAATAGCTGTCGTTTGAGATCGTTAATCGTTAACGATTATGCAAACGAAGATCGTCCGGTGGAATAGGGCCCTAAGGGTATATGTACACTGAGTAATTCTCGTGGATAACTTGCCCCGGATTCCGCTGCTTGCCCCCTGCGTGGAATCAATTCTTTGGGCGGGTGGCAAAATCCGCCCAAGCATAGAATGGAGTCCATAGGACGGGCAGAGTCAAGTGGAGTGTGAGTGACGGAATCTGCGGCAAGTTATCCGCGAGAACAATGTGCATATACCCGAACACGTAAAAATTTATTTTCCCCCAAAATTGCTTCATTGTGTTATTTTAGATTCAGTCAAGTAATAGATATTTTTATTTACAAATGATTTATTTACATACTCTGCACAGTCATTCATGATAGTACAGGACCTGATGTCACGTGGAGCTTTTTATCATAAGACCGTGGTGTCTTCTTTTTGTTTCAGAAAATTTAGTTAGAAGTCCAGCCAAAATGTTAGAAAAACTTTGTACAACTCTTGTCTCAAAAAGCCTGCTGAGTGCACAGGCTTATCCGACCTCTGTAAGAATTTACTTGAAAACAAGCCCGAGGCCTCACTTTGTCCTGACATATTTACTTTCTTTGGTTCCTTCACTTTGAATGAAGTACTAAGAAGAATCCTCTACGGTTGTTTTGGCAGTGGGGACAGGGCCAATGTTTTCATTGCAGGTTTTGGGCCTGTGTTGTGTCAGTGTAGGAGCTTGACATAAATGTGCTTGGCATAGACCACTACAGAGCTGAACAGCGATACTAGAACACTTTGATTTCAGGGAGGTATTTTCGTACAGGGGTTTTAGTTGCAGGTTATTAGCTTGTACCTGTATTTACAGCATGCAGCCAAATGCATTAGTTCCCCCTTCGCTCAACAATGGTTACACCTAAGTGCCCCCTACACCCACCACCACTCAATAATTTAGGAAGAAGGATGTCTAGTGTGTGAAATCCCTCTTTATAGCCCTATTCCCTTTAAAGAGTCTATTTTGTTCACAAATTCACCACTACATCTATGACTGAGCTTGTGCAGTCACCTCCTGGCATATGTAGCTTCACAGGTTGCTGCACTCCGGTCTGCTGGAGGACAGGATTTCTCTAGATTATCCCCTCTGATGCAGGTACATGAGTGAGTACACACAAATCATATTGCTGCTAATATAGGTGGGTTTTCTTGTTTTTGTTTCCTCATTTATGTGATTCATTCTGAACTCCTTCCTCCGGCATACATTCTGGGCCTTACTACTCGTCATATTTTTTTTTTTTCCTGTAGTCTCCTCCCAAGCTTTTTTTTTTTTTTTTTTTTTTACCAACAACATGGCCATATGACTGCTTATTTTTTGAGGGAAGAATTGTTATTTTTATCGGTACTGTTTTGGAATATGCATAACTCTTTGATGTTTTTTTTTTTTTTTGTTGTTTTTTGGAAGGCAGATTAATGGAGATGTCCGGCCATACGCATTTTTCCCAAAGAGCAGGGGCACAGGGGAACGTAACAAACTATGCTAACTCACTTCTCCCTGTGCCTCTCTAGTGATGGATCATGGCTCCAGGACCTGCTCATTGACAGCCCTCTCAGCCAGTCAGTGGCTGGGGCAGGACAACGCTGCAGTCACTGGCTGAGTGGGCTGTCCATGCCGGGATGGGCATTGTACCCCTGAGTTGTGACTTCTGCACAACTCGGTGGGCGGGGAGGATGCCTTCCGGTAGGGGACCTGGGGGTGCATCATGGGCATGGGGAGAGGCAAGCAATCCATAATTGTTAATTTCTCCCCTGCTGCCTGACCAAGGTTTATAATCTGACTTCTCATTTAACAAAATACAAAAACCCTAGTCTTTTTAAAGAGTGTTTACTGTGCGATAAATAATAAAACAATTCTATTGTTCAGGTCTTTACATCATGCATCAGTACTCTGATGTAATGCATCAGTACTCTGTGTCTCCATTGTGCAACAACCATTGTCAGGCTTGTTTCTTAAAGTTCCTGGAGTGACGTATAACATGTTTCCCTCTACTATATACTGTCCTTTTGACTTCAATATTCCAGTTTTGAGCATTTATGTCCTTTGGCTTTGTATGCATTTGAGAGTTGTCTTTCCGTTTCTTTGTTGCGCCATATTACAGATTACTATGGAGCCCGGCGCTCTAGATTAGCAGATAGGCTACATTTGATTTGCATAAGGGCCCTTTGTCTTACCAATGAGGTTCTCACATTGAGACAGTGTTCATAATCCTATTTTTACATTTCCACCCCTTCTTAGCTCTGTTCTCATACTCAGAATACTTCTCCTTTTTGTAAAAGCTGCTCAGAAACGTGAATTTATGGAGCATTGTGCCGTTTCAGGATGGCAGCTCTGCTTGCGTGGAGAAAAAGAAGGAAATAATATTGATAAGAACATACAATACGGATGCTGGAACTGTACACTCTGATAAGATTTGTGTTTCCTCATACAATCTCGCAGAATGTCAATCCACCGCTCCATAATCCAACAAAAATAAATCTCACTGTTTCACGTCTACTGCAAGGAAACAATGGGAAAGCAAAGTGTTGGAGGTGACAGATTTTTTGCTTATCAATAATGTTTCAGTGGAAGGAAGGCAGCGGACTGAAATACTGGGAGTGGGAAATAGGATAAATAAAGCTTTTTCCGCTTCCCTTTCTGCTGCTTTTTAATTAGTGTTTGAGGCTGGAAAATTACATGACGACCTATTTGACTATTCCCTGATGCAATGTAAACCTGAAACATGTAAAAATAAAATTCTTCTTTCACCAGTCACTTTGGCCCTTACTTCATTTGAAACTACCCTTACATGACTATATTGTGACCATATTGTTCTCCATCCATGTAGATCTCATAAAGTAGATGTCCACTTTAACACTATGACTTTAGGTTTATGCTTAGTACTTTTTAGTGTACATCGATCACCCATAACTGTCCAACCACCTTCCTAGCATTATGTAGGTGCTCTTATGCTTCCAGAGCCGCTCTGACCCATCAGTGCATCAACGCCACAAGACCTTCCAAACATGTCCTGTCATTAGCGGTAGTTCCTTATGTCCTATAAGTTTTGAGAAGTGGTCTGCATGGATCAGGTTTTTTTTTTTTTTTTTTGCACATCCCAAAGATACTAAATTGAATTGACATATTTGATGTTCCTCAAACCATTTCTGAACAGTCCACTGTGATTAGGATATATTACTCCTATAAGGGGCTATACCTGCTCTCCCACAGTGTTTAGGTACGTGTCATAGTAACATTCACTTGAATGTCACTATCCAAAGTCTCCCAGCAGAACATTGACTCGAGCATTACACTGCCTCAATGCCGTCTGTGTGTGACGCACTTGCACACGGTGGTCCATTTGATGTGACTTATCAGGCCAGGCCTCCTCCTTACATTGCTCCATTGTCCAGTTTACACCTCATGTGTCTGTTGTAAGCTCTTAGTAGTGGGCTCAATTTTTATGCCACGTCTGTTTTATATGTCACATCCTTGGCTACACCCCGCGTTTTCTACCATTGAAGTCTTTCTCTACGCTTCTGATACTGTTTTTTTAACCTTTTTAAGAGATAATAGGGTTGTGATACTACACAGCAATGTAGTGTTATGGGGAAATAAGTGGAGAATGTGTTAATGCTCCATTTTCCCAGCAATGATGGAAACCTATAGTGGCTATGATGACCTAGCGTCATACTGTGCTGTGTACTTCCTCCGACTATTTCCAGAAATACTTAAGTTCTGTTTTTTGTTTTTTTTTGTCCTGTAAAATACTGCTTGGATTTGAGTAATGGTTGTCTGCAGTGCAATGGTGGGGGACTTGGGCGGGGTCTTTCACTAATACCAATAAAAGGCAAAGCCTGCTGATCGCCTTTAATGTAGGCAATGAGAGATGTGTGTATGTGTAATCCTTGAACAGTAACTGTGCCTCTTTCCTTCACCAAACAGCATAAAGTAAACTCAGTACAGATTCTGTCACGTCCCTTTGCTCTGCTCACTTGAGACTTACTTAAGTGACTCCAAGTTTTGCTTGCTTGGTCTTGTAGTCTGCTTTTAAGATTACATCAAAGAGAAACTTCTCTCCTCCAAATACCTGTATTTTTAAGCTGCCGTCTGTTGACATTAAAGTCCTTGTCATTGTGCTCTGTGCATTGTAGTCCAGGTAAAGAATGTTTGATGCACAGCAGCGCAGGATTGTACTATCTAGAGCACAGGTTTCAAACCCAGGCCCTTCAGCTGTTTAAAAACTACAATTCCCATCATGCCTGGATAAAGCTTTGGCTCTCCAGGTATGATGGGAATTGTAGTTTTTCAACAGCTGGAGGGCCTAGGTTTGACGCCCCTGATCTAGACAACAGTCCCTCGTACTGTACATACTGTCATTTTTTATGTCTGCAGCACCAATTAAGGATTTGTCGTGTAAGTCTGATTCTTAAGAAGAACATTGACACTTTGGACTTTGAGTGATAGAGGAATTGTGTACCCTCATGTAGAACATCAGTTTTATTGTTTTGTTGCAGATTATTTCTCCATTTAAATATGTCTCCAGTACGGTAAGATGTCTTATATAATCTTTCCTTGTCTTGTGTAATTCTTGCTTTTAGATCAAGCATCTGAAGCTCAGATTACAATGATGCTGACAGAGAGCTGCAAGTTACGGGGTTTGCACCACAGGTAAGTGCCTGGATTCGTGTTACTTCCTCTCCTGACTGTTAAAAAAAGAAAGTAATTTGATTTAATTAGTAAATTATTAACTTGTCGCGACAAAGGACGTAACTGTACGCACATTTTTGCAGTTCATTAGCGCTCATGGACGTACAGTTACATCCTTGGATGAAGCTGACGCAGAAGCTGCACCCTTTCTATCCGCTGTGGGTCCTGGCTGTCAGTGATAGCCGGGCACCCGCTGCAACTGCAGAGAAGTTAGACAAATGCTAATTTTTTCTTTAATTTTTTTAATGAAATGAGGACATTTTTTTCACAAAAAAATTGTACGATTAGCGGCCAAAATTTACCACTAACCTTTTAAAGCGACTCTGTACCCACAGTCTGATCCCTCAAACCGCTTGTACCTTCGGATAGCTGCTTTTAATCCAAGATCTGTCCTGGAGTCCGTTCGGTAGGTGATAGTTATTGTCCTAAAAAAACAACTTTAAAATTTGCAGCCTGTGTCAAATTGGTGTGGCCTAGAGTACCCATGCTCTAGAATTGCAACACCAATCCGTCTCTCCTCCCCCGCCCTCCGAATCATTAGGAATGCCCCTAGAACATTTTCTTCTATTCCTCACCTGTGTGAACACTGCACATGGGCTGGATTGTTAAGGCACCTCTGCAGTGTTTAAACAGGTGAGGAATAGGAGAAAATGTTCTAGGGGCATTCCTAATGATGAAGAGGGCGGGGAGGAGGGACAGAGAGGTTGTGCCAACCTAATGCACAGACACTCTAGGCCACGCCAGTTTGACACGGGGCTGCAAGATTAAAAGTTTGTTTTTTAGGGCTTTCCGAAGGTACAAGCGGTTTGGGGGGGTCACATTGTGGGTACAGAGTCACTTTTAGTACAATCTGTCACAGTAAAACTATCTCGGAGACGTTGGGATAAGTTATAGCAACACAGAGCTATAACCACATAATGTGAGACAGGTCAGATTTCAAAACTCTGGTCCTGTGGGCTGTACATCAACTGGGACGTGACGTCAACAGTGCAGGAGATCCCAGAGCCCCTGATCCAAACTGACATGTCCAAAGTTTTCTAAAAGTTTATGTACACTTTAAGAAGACAACATAAGTTTACAATTGTTCTTTTATGATTGATACCAGTACAGATAGCACACTGGTTCCAGTACAGATGGCATGTAGAGTGGTTCACATGTTCTTTGCTATGAAGGGGAATTCTGGTGTCTTGACGCAGGAAGGTTTTCACGTTGGTCTGCTTTACAAACAATAAAACCAAAGCATAATCTCCCCTTTGTGTCAGGGAAGATGCATGAGCTCATACGTGTTTGGATCTGCTCAGAGCATATACTTCTGGTATTGAGAGAGGATTAAGAACTAAAAATGTGAACAGACTGTATAAATAGTACGATACCTCCCTGCTGTCCGGCTATGTGTATACTATGTCCCATGTCTTCCAAGTCCAGATCTGTCATCATTCTGGTTACTAGGAGGCCCTGTATCTGCACAACCAGTTCATAGTGACCTTCTAACCTGCTTACATTAAACACTAGTGAGATCATGGAAATTATTATGTAGCTAATACAGGGCTTTATCCTAATCCAGAGGGTGATAACTTACAGCCCATGAGATCAGTAGGTAAAAGGGACAATGAAGAACTAACATTCTGTCAACACTTCCCATGATAGCCCCCATTTCCCTGATCCTGTTCTGTCTCTCGTCTCAAGAGTATGATGGGAAGACAAAACCATGATGGGAAGTTACCCTGTCTGTTCCAGGGGTAGAGGGTGTAGAGAGAGGTTGTGCTACGAGAAGGGAGAACATTATTTTCCTTGTCTTGCAGGAAGCCTTGTAGACTGACTGTCTTCTATTACAGGAACACTCGGCCTAAATTGTATTGTCTGCCATGTTTCCTGTGTGCACCATTTTTTGGTGTCCCCTTTCAGGATGTAATGGTCTCTGCTTTAAGTAATTGTGTCATATATAGCGTGGTGATAGACTAGCGTACAGTAGGGAGCACGTGTCGGTGTGTTTGCTCTGCATTATACACTTGGACACTTCTAGTTCTCTTCCCTTCCTCTCCGCTCTGTTTGTGAAGCACGTGTCGTGTTTTTCAGTAGCCGCAGGCGACTTCGCTACCTCGGCACATATTTCAAAATCATTTTTCAGTACTGAGGACATATTAAATAGGGATTTGATTGTTTTACTCACTTGTGCCCTGTGGGGAGAGGTTTAATGTCAGTGTTCCTGGCTTCAACTTTGAAAGAACGCCAATTTCTCTTCCCCCTGCTGCAGAGTACATTTTGCAATGCTGTGTACAGCTGCAGATGTCGTATCATGCTCAGCCTTCATAGGGTATGGGACGGCCTGACTAGTAGAGAAGAACATTATATAGTAGCAGTTGTGTGTAATTCAGATTATTAATCATCATACAGGATCATATGTGCATCTACTGGAGTATTCCTGTTCCCTCAGCTGAGCACTTTGTCCTTTTTGATTCTGCTTGGCTCTTATTGGAGAGCAGTGTATGGATCCATAGAAAGTCCATGTGTGCTCACCAGGAGACCTGATCACAAACTAGAATTGTAAAGTGCTGCGGAATCTGTTGGCGCTATATAAATAAAAATTATTATTATCTATTGTTAAGGTCTCTGCGCCCGGACCCCGACAGTGAAAGCCTGTCCAGTCAAAAGTTTGTCTTGTAGGTATTACAGATGAGGGAATTTAACCTCAGTGTGCGGCATTTGATTTGTCTGCAGCCCTAGGGAGTCCTGAAAGAGATAGATACAGCTTATGGCTGTATCCTTGTTTCCCAGGTAGTGTGCATGTGGACATAGTTTGTCTAAGGAGCCGGTCTCCTGCAGCAAAGAAAAGTGAAGCACCTAGCTCAGAGGTAGGGAACCTTGGCTCTCCAGCTATTGCAAAACTATAACTCCCATCATGCCTGGACAGCTAAAGCTTTGGCTGTCCAGGCTTGATGGGAGTTGTAGTTTTTCTAACAGCTGGAGGGCCAAGGTTCCCCACCCCTGACCTAGCTAATCACGTCTCCCATACTCGTTGTTGTGATCAAGACTGATCAAAAGTATTGACTAATATGACAGTAACACTTTTAACGGTTCACGTAACAGACAATAGTCCCTCCTCAGTTGCCTCATCTGTTCAATCAGTGTAAATGCTCATCATATCATGGATGCATCTGTGGCTAATGTACTGTCCCTGATAACATCCCATATATATATATATATATATATATATATATATATATATATATATATATATAATATTATCTTCATTGGTGGCAAAGAACAGAGTAAAGAATGGGAGTCATGTGCACAACTGTAATATAGGATGGATTTTGTGTCTCTATATTAACTCTATTTTCTCTTTTTGCTTAGGAATCTTCTTCCTATTGGTCATGTCTGTATAGAGGATGGGGAGAAGCCAATGGTGCTGCTGCCTTTTATGAATTGGGGGAATCTGAAGCTTTTCCTGCGGCAGTGTAAGCTGGTGGAGGCCAACAACCCACAGGTAACCTCACCTCTGACCGTCACTAATAAAACTACTCTTCTGAAACAAATATATCTAGCTTCCTACGACTATATATATATTCTAGCTATTGTTTGTCTTTTTTGTGCTTAATATAGATTCCTCTCCAGCAGTGTACAATCCTATGAATGCTTTGCTTTATTCATCCCGTCCGGATTTGCAAAGTGTCCTCCTAAACCTGAATTGGGAACAAATATGCTTTCTATATTAGCTACAACATGTCCAGTTCTAGGAACCGCTGACGTCCTATTTTGTTACAGCATAGTCTTGTGAAGCGTTCTCTCAGAAGAGAATGTAATATGTCCAATACAATGTACAAACAAACAGGGTATTTCCTGTGCATTGTCTCCTATTACTATGTGGTCCATGTAGGTAAACATGACCAATAAGTGCAGGAAATGGAGACTTTCCTGTGCTCACTGTAAGCGCACCTGATTTAGTGTCGAGGCTTCATGGCCTGACTCGTACAGGCGGCTACTTTTCTTCCACCGGAAAGCAATGCACAGTAGCATCCAATGTTAGAAAAGGAATAGTACTGTATTATTGGGAAGGATGATGGAATCCATAAGTAGCCTGGCTGATGGTGCATATCTTTTCAAGAAAGGGACCTAAGCTGCTGCCAGACACCTCATCTCCAGATATGGCATTGCAGTTCAGCATGCCCAATCCCCCTGACAGTATCTGTTGCTGGATAGTCAAAAGGTCTCAAATGTGTATACACTACTTTAGAACTGCCTTGTCTTACTACGATCATTTACTCTGATTCACAGCACGCATGAATGATCTCTCGTTGGTCATTTGGTCAATGCCTGCATTTTTTAGAAATGATTATCGTTTAAATTTGAACAATATAACGATTTTTTTCCCACCATAATCGTCCTGTGTAATAGGGTCTTAATAGTAAATCTGTTTCAGTAGTCCTTAGGAAAAAAAATTAAATGCTTTATATATTTTTATGGGAGCAGCTATATGGGAAACAGACACATTGCAGCAGTAAGTGTGCTTTATGGCAGCAGCAGTTATGTCATAAATTATAGGGAACTTTGTTACCAGTTTCATGCTGCCAAACCATGGGAAGCATGAAACTGATAAAAGCAGCAAGATGTCTGACACTGATTTACTCTAAAACACTCGGGGAAATCGTGTTAAAAAGTAGTTGTCACTGGTGGTGGTCCCAGATGCTGCGCCCAGCCCAGCCAGCCTTGAACATCTCTCTATACACTCCTGGGGAGAGATGTCACGCAATGCCAGTGTGATGGGAAGGAACCCCCCAATGACCAGTCACCCAGGTCCCCAGCTATGTTTTGGCTGAAATGCCTGAGCTTTTCCAAGTAAATCCGTGTTTTGGCATCCCACTGCTTGTATCTGTTTCATGCTTCTTGTGGTTTTTTCAGCATGTAACAGGTGATGGGTTTCTTTCAAAATCTCTAGGAAGGGAGAGGCCAGACAGTGACAGATGTATACCTTGTCTGCCTTATGTAGGCTTCTACCAGTAGAATAGAGTTGTCATTTAAATAATCCACTTTATCCATACTGCCCGAGCCTATACATCTTGGACATATCTGAGTGCCAGCATATGCCTTGCTGAACTTGTTTGCTTTGCTTAGGAAGGTGGATAAGAGGCTGTACAAGTGATGGTGGTGTGCACAGGAAGCCGTCAGCCTTGGCCGTGCGTTAGTAAGTTCAGCGGCGTGCCTGAGCAGGAATTTATAGTGTATGGATCTCTCTCCGGGAACCTGAACAGGTTTTCTCCCTGTGGGCCTTCACTTTTATTTGTATGACAGATTTTCCCAGGTTATGAAACTGTAGACGTCACAAAACTATCCCTGAAGCTTAACCCTTAAATAAAAGTGTCAGCATGTAGAATCAATGGTCTGATTCATTGCTGATCCTCTCCCTTATGAGCACTGCTATCTGCATGGTGCTAGGCCCAGCAGCTTCACTATGGCACTTGCAGAACTCTGGATAAGCGTTATTTCACTCTGCCTAGTCAACTTACATATTCAATTATACATAACTTTACCATCATTTCAATTTATCAGCAAATCTGTGTGTGAACATACCCCACAGATAAATAGATATCTGTATATATGACAGCGATGGTAGCATACAAAAAAAGCCCTAAATTAATATTGATTTAGGGCTCGTTCACACAGAGCAAAAGCAGCTGAATTTCTGCGCTGAATCAGCGCTGAAATTTCAGCCGTTAAAATAGGTGCAGAGCTAATTTCCATTGTGTTGAATGGAAATTCTGCTCTGCAGTTCACACGGTGGAATTTCCGCACTGAACTAATCCGCTTTCTGTCAGTAGAATGAACATGTTCATTCTTCCGCTAGCGGAAGCCTATACAAACCAATGGGACTCTGATTTTCTGTTTCAGCGCGGAATACAAGCGTAATACAAGCGGAAATTACGCGCTGAATCAGCGCGGAAATGGGGAAAAAAGGGGGGAGGAGGATTCTAGTATATATTCTGGTATAGTCTAGTTTACTCTCCAAATACTCGCTGAATTTCAGCGCTGAATGCATGCGGATTCAGCGCGGATTCCTCGAGTATTCCTCCCTGAATTTGTCAAGAGCTGATTACGAGCTGAACACTTTCCTAGCGGAATAAGCAGGGATTCTTCTACATTCTGCTTAAATTCTGCTCGGAATTCAGCGTCAGTTGATTTCAGGCTGAAATATTTCCTCTCGTAATCCGCCCCTTTTGCTCTGTGTGAACGTAGTCTTAGGCTGTAAGGGCTTGTCAGGGTTTGTGACCTCACAGCAGGGGTGGGACATGTCTTCTCTGTAGTGAGGGTGGAGCCAGGGAGCTGCTGAGACCACACTGTAAAAGAGGTTGTGTATTGCATTATCAGCAGTGAATCAATAGAAAAGAAGCTGAAGCCAGTACTATTTGTGGCTTCACTCTATTAGTAAGTTATACATCTTAAGGTGAGTTTTATTTAAATACAATTTTCTCAATTGAATAGCCCTTTAAGGCATGTTCCTTTTCACCGCTGCATCTTTTGCTGTAAGATGGTGCAGTGAAAATCCTAACCTAACATTTAGCACAAATTTTGAAAGTAAATCCTCAGCGTGGAATCTGCAGTGAGAATATGTAACAATCTTTAAGACTTTCTGCAAATTATATAGAATTTATTGCCTCTTTCCTATAGGCCACAGTTGTCAAACTAGCGACCCTCTAGCTGTTGCAAAACTACAATTCCCATCAGGCCTAAGCTAAAGCTTTTGCTGCCCAGGCATACTGGGAATTGTAGTTTTACAACAGCTGGAGGGCCATGGGTTTTTACACACCTGCTATAGGCCACAACAGCTGTGGATTAGTTTACCTCCACTACAAAAGGAAAGGCCAACTATCTCTGACCCTAGAACGGCATGTACGTACTAATAAACTGATGTTTTATAGGGTTGCAGTCCCTTTTGGGCCCTGTGAAGTTTTATGTAGTGATGGAGAAGGGTGGGTGTGCTTGGTATCACAAGGTACGGCGGTCAGGTCAGTCTTTGTTGGCATATAACACCCACACACTGAGTCCTCTGTATTTACAATGCTCCTGGCAGCTTAATGTATTGGTGCTTTTTGATGAGAGACACACAGCCCGGAGAAGTCCCTCTGTTGTAGGAGATGCATACTTGAGGTACTAGAGTATAGACGTGTTTGCCTTTAGAGACGCACACACCTGGACGTAGCAGGCGGACATTCTTTACTTTTCTCTTGACGTTCTTGCATACCAGAGCAGATCAAGTTTTTACCCCGTAATTTCTTAAAAGCCAATATTGTAAATGCTCCACAGATCCACTCCATAAGTAATGTGCATCCAGTTATCTTTACATCAACTCTGTTAACATTAAGCCCAAGAATGTAAACCATCAAATGCATTTACCCAGACGGCCTACAATAACAGCAGGTTTGCTGGAAGGATTAGGCAGATGTGGATGATAGGGATGCCAAAAAGTCCCTTCCTGGGATCCATCTATAAGCTTAGCACTACATTAAGAGCAAGTCTGAAGTATGAGACCTCATTTGAGACCTCATATTATGCTGATGTGCTCCAAGTGCCCTGTCCTGTCCAAAACAGGGAGGGCCCCTAACTTGACCCTTGGTTATCTGGTGGAGCTGTGGAGTTGCCAGCTTACAAAGGAAAATGTGAACATGAGGATATGAGTTGCGGTCTCAGGAGATACCAGAGGAATGTGTGTATATTTTTATTATGATAGTGTTCTTTAGCACTGCCCTATCGCTCGGTCTGGGTCACTCAAGGAGCATGCACAATCATGGCTGATTATTGTGTCCATTGCTCTCTGATGGTTGGAGCAGCTGAATTCTGAATTACAGGAACATTTCAGGTTCTAGCGGAAAGCCAATCATTCAGAAGGAAACTGTGATTTTATTATGATAACTTGTAGGTTGCTATAAGAATTACCAGTTGTGGGCTTGAGGCTTTTGGGCTCTACCAGGCTGGTCCCACACACTTTGTCTTATTTTATTGGCATTGTCTAGAGATAACTGAACTTGCCAAAAGTTCAGATTTGTACAAACCCGAAAACAATTTGACTTCTGCTGCCTGGAGAAGCTGGATGCAGCTTGAGGATCGACTGGAAAACGTGAATACATAGGCTATGTCTTTGTTTTCCTGGCAGTCCTTAGGCTGCATTCACCTTCTTATGGCAGCGAGATTCAAATACCAATCGTTCAGGTTTGTAGGAATCTGAACTTTTTGTAAGTTTACTCATCTCTAGGAAAAAGAGAGGTCCAACAGCACCAGTGGTCCCAATATCTCAGCTGTGCATTTGATGCTCGCTGGTTCGTCCACAATCCCAGGTGGAAAGAGAACTGGTAGGTAAGGAGTCCAACAGTATCCAAGTGGAAATTTACTTCAAAGATTTATTGAAGAATCAAGCATATACAATACGATGTTTCGGCTCACAATGAGCCTTTGTCAAGTATGCATACTGTCATTCTCCATATCAGTTAGTGAATCAAACCTTCATATAACTTCCCGTCTAGTCTTGTCGTTGACAGATCGTCCATGATGACTGGTTCTCTGACGTGTGGCCCCATAATGTGTTAGTTTAGGACTCATTTACAAAGCCGTGCATTAATACTTACCAGTGCATCGATGCATGGGAAGGCATGACAAACAAGTATAAGTTTTGGCAGAAACTGTTTAAGAATATTTTTTACCTCTAGAAGACAAAAGTTATTGCCAGGGACAGATCTAGATATATATATTTTTTTTAATGCAAAAGCCACTTGTCTGAACAGGCCAGACATATAAGGTACATATGTTCCCATTACATGGGATCTAGAAGTGCCAGTTGCTTAATATGATGCTGTCAGTGGACATGTCTGTGACAATTGTCAGTGTTTGGCTTAAATAGTGAAAATAATATGATTATGTAGACAGTGAGATCTTCCTGACAGCTATGTGGTCGTAAGAATCTGAATAGTCCAGTATAGAAGAAAGATGAGTAAGATGAGTTTCACACACTCTGATCTTGAAAGGCAAAGAGACTTATTACGTCCCTAGATGTGTAATGTCACCTGTGTCGGGCCACTTTAAAGGAGAAGTCCGGCGAAAATTTTAATTAAATTATTATATCGCCCCCGAAAAGTTATACAAATCACCAATATACTCTTATTAAAAAAGTGCTTATAAATAGCTTTTTTTCCCTGCACTTCTGCATCAAGGCTTCACTTCCTGGATAAAATGGTGATGTCACGACCCGACTCCTAGAGCTGTGCGGGCTGTAGCTGCTGGAGAGGATGATGGCAGAAGGATGCTCAGTGTCCCTCCAGTGCCCTGTGTCCCTCAGTGTCCCCCTGCCATCATCCTCTCCAGCAGCCACAGCCCGCACAGCTCTGGGAGTCGGATCGTGACATCACCATTTTATCCAGGAAGTGAAGCCTTGATGCAGTAGTAAGTGCAGGGAAAAAAGCACTTTATAAGCATTTCCTGTAATAAGTGTATATTGGGGATTTGTATAACTTTTGGGGGGGCAATACAATACTTTAATAAAAAATTTGGCCAGACTTCTCCTTTAAGGAAGGTGCATTATTAGGTTCTGCTGAAAATAGACCCTCCTTGCACAGGGATCCTGCCTGAGAGGTAAGGGCAGTCATGTTTGCTCATCATTGGTACAGACACTTTGGAAAAAACATAAGAGAAATAAGACAGGAATATCCTGATCTCTTCATGTTGCAGCATCCTGTACAAGGCAGAGCGTTCATAGCATTACCTCACCTTCTAAAGCTCTGTTCACATCATGTCATGCTTCCCATTGTGACAGATCTCTCACCTGACACTATCCCCCCCCCCCGATAAACCAGGATACATGGCTGTGGTTTATAAGTAGTCTTTTATAAGTATAATTTGTCAATAATATGACAATCTGCAATAGAGACCTACATAGTCTTCAGTTCATATGTAAGCAGAGACTTTATATAGGACAGTGATAAGTATGTGGTTGTCTAGTCGTCATTGTCTCGCCTTGGTGTCCTCTACATTCCATCTTTTTAATGTGTTCTTTTTCCACCCTTAGGCTATTTCCCAGCAAGATCTCGTACACATGGCCATTCAGATAGCCTGCGGGATGAGTTACTTGGCCAGACGAGAAGTTATCCACAAAGACCTTGCTGCTAGAAATTGTGTGTAAGTGGCTGACTTCTCAGAACTGACCTCATTGATCGTACGTCCGTATCCCCAAACCTTGCAGTCATTGATTGGATAAGAATATGGAGGATTATTCACAAGCTGCATTGTGTACAAGTTACTATTAGTAACTGAGGCCTTAGTCATTCTGAATGTTGCATTGCCTTTAAGATATCAGGGTTTTTGTTTTTATTTAGCTTGTTTTTTTTTTTTTTTTTTTTACCTATGTATACAGTCCTATAATATATTCCTTTATTCTTCCTATCAAAACCATTGGAATCCTTACCGAACTAAACCTGATGCAAGAAAACAAGATCTCGTTGGAGTTAATGACAAAGTTAATGGAAATATATCCAATTTACCGATGTCTTTGTTAGATAACCTTTTACTCATAGTGGTTTTCTGTTTTTGTAGGATTGATGAGTCTCTCCAGGTAAAGATCACAGACAATGCTCTCTCACGAGACCTTTTCCCCATGGATTACCATTGTCTTGGTGACAATGAGAACCGACCGGTACGCTGGATGTCTCTGGAGAGTCTGGTAAACAAAGAGTTCTCCAGTGCTGGTGATGTGGTGAGTCCCTATTTGTTCTTTATATCTTATAATAGAGATGGTAACTGTGCCAGGGATAGTTATTAAAGAATGACTATTCTGGAAATGTCATTCTATTGTAATTTTTTTTTTTTTTTCTTTCCAGGTCCCCATTGTACAGCACTCCCAGTTAGAGAGGGAATCTGTCACTGGGAGGGTGTACTGGGTCTGGTTAAACTACCAGCTGGCTTTTTACACTAGCGATTCCATTATTACAATAATATATACACATCTTGTGTGTACTCTCCTTGGTTCTTCAGGCTGACGTAATGTCTCCTCCTTTCTCTAACAGTATCTTAAATGCATGCCATAAATATTCATTAATGCACCAATGTAAATCTACAATTGCTGGGCCCTAAAGGGAAACTGCTAGTTATTAGACAGTTTTTGTTCAGGATCCTCACCATTTGGCTACTGTGGAGAGCTGTTTCAAAGAGTGTCTGTCTCTCCAGAATACCTGTTCTATACCTTTTCAATGGGTGTTATGTAATGCTTAAAGTGTACCTGTCATGACAAAACATTTTTTTTTTTTCGCGCTGTTAAAGGGGTATTCCCCCCCCAAAAAAAATTATTTTTGCATGAATACGTTGCCCACCCATAGCTTTCCATCTTTCCAATATAAACTTATTATGGATTCTGGACAGTTTTGCTGCTATCTATGCATTCACCCCCCCCCCCCCCCCCCCCCCCACACAGAATGCACAGAATCATCAGCTCTCAGTCCAACCCTGACGCACTCCGTTTCTGGCTCCCACCCTCCGAGACGGCATCACGTGTCTCAGTCTCTTCAATGGGCCGGGTTAACGCTTCTACCCCAGTCCACTGAAGAGAGGAGGATAGTGACAGTCACAGCTGCTGCTGCTGTTCACTGTCTGCCTCACTAACAGCACCCAGTGCCCACCCGGCGCGTATCCACCCCCCGCAGCTCACCCGTTGGCCTGTGAGTGCAGCCCCCTCTCCCCATCCCCCAAAGCGATCTCCCGGCGACCTCCGTCCCCCTCCCTACAGCGCGATCTCCAGGTGCCCCCCCCAGTATAGCCCGCAGCCACCCTCCATCGCCGATTCCTCCCCCCTGCGTCTCACCCGGCAGAAGCTGTGGCTTTCCCAGTTCTTGCAGAACTACAGCTCCCAGCATGCTCAGCCTTCTCTCCGTGCATGCAAAGAGTTGTAGTTCTGCCCGAGCCGGGAGAGCCACAGGTAGAAGAGCCGGCATGTAAGTGCATGTGATCCGGTCCCCGGTCGCCTGCCCCCGCCCACCATGTAATGATGTGGGGGCGCATCGCCACCCCCGCACCAGCGTCTCAACCGGGTGAGACGCCAGTGCGGGAGTGGCGATGCGGGCGGCCGGGTGAGATGCGCGGGGGCTTGATGCGATGAGATGTTCCAGTGGCATTCCTAATGATGAAGAGGGTGGGGAGGAGGGACGGAGGGGGTGGTGCAAAGTTAGAGCACAGATACGCCCGTAGGGCAAAGGGCTGCCAGTTTAAAAGTTGTTTTTTTTTTATCACAATAACTGCATCACCTGCCAAACAGACCCCAGGACAGATCTTGGATTAAAAGCAGCTATCTGAAGGTACAAGCGGTTTGGGGGGTCAGATTGTGAGTACAGAGTCGCTTTAATTCTATGTAGTGTACTATGTAGTGTAGTTGGAAAGTATAGCTGCAGATTATTGTCGAAGGTGTTGTGTAGGTCTTGCCTGGTGGTGCCAAGAATTAATAAGTCTTCTCAGTGTGGACATAATTGGACTAAAGAATGTGACTCATGACTTGGGAGTTCCATGAGGAATAGATACTAAAAAAAAAAAAAAAAAAAAAAGTTTTCAACTTTTTGCTTAAAGGGAATGTGTCATCAGAAAATGACCTATTTATTAAATTAGGTGTTTTAAAGTTAAACATATTTCAAAGAATGTTTGGTAAATTTTTTTAATTTTCCATTTTACTATCTATATGTAAAATCTGAAAATCTTGCAGTTTTCCTGGAAGCTGAGTCTTTCTGTTTTATCTCTGGGTATAACAGGGAGGCTGTTAGAAAGTAATCTGTACAGCATTAGTGACACCAGTAGATGGCAAAGACAATAAATGAAGCTTACAGCTCGGCCTCCCCCTACCTGTGGAACCTTCAAAGGTCACAGAGTATGCCCAGTAATGCTTCACATTGGGACGGTTTCTATCTGTTTGTGTCCATGGGGCTTGTTGTAACGCATACCTCTGTTAAAAACAGCTCAGGGAAGATGGATGCCCCTATGATGATGTACAAAAAATTAAATAAAAATAGCAGTAAGAAAATATACTGAAAAGATTTGTCTTTTTATTGAATCTGTTTCTTCGTCTCATCATTAAAAAATAAAAATGGTTGCAAATCGGACTCCTCAGTTGGCCCCTAAATAATAGATTTTTAGTTTATACCCATCTCACCTCATGCTTGGCTAAAATTCTTAGTAGTCTGCTTTTTGTCTTGTACAGTTTTAATGTTTATTCCTAGTGTTTTTGAGTAATGAAATCCATGCACTTTGTGTATAGGTAGAGAGATAGCGTATTGCAGTCTAGTAGGAAATGCTTACATCCCAATAAGGATATATACAGTGAATGGAGTGCTCCATCTCATTGCTCAGGCTTCTGGTAATGCATGTGTACATAAAGGGACAGACCTCATCTATCTGGGTTATAGCATTGTACAGGCCGGACACTTGCTTGGAATAAGAACAAAGGCTTCTGTGGTCAGGAGATGTTTTATTAGTCTTCATTCAAAGGATGAGTAAGACTAAGGGCCCTATTACACAGAGTGATGATCTGCCAAATCAGGCCAATTCAGCAGATTATCACTCCTTGCAATAAAGACAACGATCAGCCGATGTCAGTAATCATTGGCTGATGGTGTCTTTTGGTTCTGACCTAAAATCATCGGCAGCTGACTCTGTGGCAGTCTGTGACGACTGTGTAAAGAAAAAAATTAAGTATATACAAACCTGTCCACGCTTCCCAGTATATTCCTCCCTTCTGCCCGCAGTCTGAAGGCTGAGACTGGCTCTGAAGTTCCACCAGCAGCTAGGGACAGAAGACAGGAACAAAACTGCGTAGTGGGGACATGCATGTATATGCCTTATTATTCTACAATAAAGGCAAGGGCTGCACGGACATTGCTAACAATGCATATAAAGTCTTTGCTGCCCTAAAATGTATAGATGGAGGGAGTTAAGAGCCCCTCTTTAATGCTGATATGCTTTTATCCTTTTTTTATCAGACCATGATAGGTTTTCTGTGCACTGCAGGTGGGGCCCTGACTCATGCTCGTTTTCTCATGTCATTCTGGGTTTTGTCAGTATATATTTTAGTATAGGGAGACGTATCCCACTCCCTGCAAGGATAGACCAGAGAGGAGGGGAGCCATTACACTGGGTTACTCACTGGGATGCGGATACTCCTGGTTTCATACTCCACCTACACAGAGCAGCTCAGAAGTAGTCATCTCCCTTGCGTAACCTGCTCCTGGCTTCATGACTAGGACTGTAAAGGGAAATGCAATGTCTGGGCTCACAGCCCTACATACGACACAGCTGTCTGCACCATACATCAATTTATCCTTCACAATGCTGGTTTTTTACTTTGCTGCTTTTTATACAGGTTGTTGCATTGTTTTATTCTGTCACTAATCTGATTCCCATTATATCAAATGTGAAAACCACCATAGCTTATCAGACATGCCCCGTGCCCAGAACATTCCAGAATATCTGTTATTAAGAATTGTGAAATCATAGACTTCCTTCCATTGAAGAAACATTTGAGAGTCTCTTTCCCAGCACAGTGTAGAAAATGACCTGCTTCAGGGAGTCACTATTATTTATCATCATTGCTTTTCTATGGCCCAGTCCCTGGGGAATTCTCTAGATTGTTCCACAAAAAGGCTTTGTGCTTTATCTTTGACAATTGTTTGGTGGGGCAGGGGACAAAGTTTTGTAGAGGGTAACATAGCGGGCAGAGAGTCGAGACTTCATTGTAATACTGCTGGGGGCTGCCTTGTCTAGGTACATTAGGTAATCCTGCCCGCTGCCGGTCTGACCTCGGAGTGTATAGATGACTTCTTCTTACCAGCTTTAGTCACGTTATCCCTCCTGCCCTCCCCATACACATGTAGCACTGCAGACAACACAAATTCATGTGTGATAGACTTGCACGACATTTTAAATCCAATATCTGTAATATTCACCATCAAGTCTCTCAGCAGCTTAATGTGAAAAATAGAATGTGGGCGAATGCCTCACCAAACTGGACCAGATTGGCATCAGATTATCCAAATAGGCAATGGAGACAGCAAACTAACCCTCAGAGTTTATTACAAAGCAGTGCAACGTTTCTGCATAAATAGCGTTGCGCTTTAAAAAGGCTATTATGCTATTTATGCCAAAACCTTGCACTAGTGTGTAATAAACTCTGAGGATTAGTTTGGAAGTGCTGTCTCCATTCCCTTTTTCGATATCTGTAATAATCACACCTATCTTATATACACACAAGTCCGCAGTATACATGGCACACAGAAGCTTTGGGTCCTGTACCATATGATGCATTTGAGCCACAGGAGAGTCCAGTTTATGCCCATCATGCCCTATTTGTACATGCCTGACACACATTTGCAGGTTGGGTTCTTACTATAGTTACAATACTTGCAATAGAACACAATCAATGTACTTTTTCTTAGCCGTTGCAGTGTTTTTGTGTATTCTAATTTATGTGTTGCATTGTACTTTCTTCCAGTGGGCATTTGGAGTAACACTGTGGGAACTGATGACTTTAGGACAGACTCCTTATGTTGATATCGACCCATTTGAGATGGCTGCTTACCTAAAGGACGGCTACAGAATAGCTCAGCCTATCAACTGCCCCGATGAGCTGTAAGTATGAGTTCTGTAAAAGAACGTCTCTCACTTTGGCAATCCCAGTCCATGCATCCATTACTTGTTTGGCAATTGATTTGTACAAGCATCATATACAGTTACCTTTGGACATATGGTTAACAAAGGTGGATCTATGGCAACCTGGCCGGCTTTGTTTAAAACTGTTCTCCTCATGTGACCACTCCCTTAATTTATGAACAGATGATTAGTCACGTGAACTATCCCCATGATGTACTGTTTAGCTATAAGTTCCTCTCAGTCCTGCCCAATCTCTAGAAACATAGTAAATGAAGCATTCCTCCATTTTGGAACCATACTACAGATACTGTGCAGATTACCTTATGTAGCTCATGTTGATCTTGTATCATGGCCTGACTCCCTCCTACCCTTTTGTTCTCTAGGTTTGCAGTCATGGCATGCTGCTGGGCTCTGGACCCCGAGGAACGGCCCAAGTTTCAGCAATTGGTACAGTGTCTGACTGAATTCCACTCTGCACTTGGAGCATACGTGTGAGCGGGAACTATTACTCATCCGGAATAACACTGCATGGACTGTATAGAGCTCTCACAGCACAGTGCCTTAGGATACTATGTTAATCTTAATTTTTTTAACTTTTTTTGTAAAATACTTTTATAGCAAGTATTTTATAGCTATTAGACCTTGGTTTTTGTGGAACTGGGTGGATGGAACACTACACAGAAGAACACAACTTCATCCAGTCTCCGTTACAAGACACTATAAAATGTTTCTACAAAAGACGCTCAATGCCATGAAGACATTTTGTATTTTATAAATATTGGACATCTTTATTTTATTTTAAGCCTGGCCCTTTTGTTACTTTTTTTTTTTTTAATATATAGGAACTTTTTATTTTATTTTAATTTTTTTTTTTTTATAATTGGTATGTGTTTGGACGTCTTTAAGATGCATTGTTCCTTTGTAAAAGGGTGAAAAGATAAGTTATAACACTAGACAATGCCTCCTTATGTATGCTTTTGTTTACTTTATGATGCATCAGTTCACTTTGTATATAAAGGATACGTTTTCTACACCGCTCTCACTACATGAGTTTTACGGTACGCGCGTACATATATTTACTGGTTTTGTTGTTCGTTATTTTGACATAGAAGACCTTCCCGTCATGTGGTCGCTCGTCTTTTTGTAGCTTCAGAATGCATTGTGTACAGTTGGTTTGACGGATATTCAAGGACATTAAGTATATAAAGGAAGGTTTCACCGCCTAAAAAGACTGAACCTCACGTCACCTAGAATTATTGTCATTACATAGCAGCAACAGCGGGTTATCGGAGAAGGTAAAGGTACAGCATTAAGGGATTCTCTGGATAAGTAAATACCAATTTTTCAGCATTGTGATGGTGTTACATGTGCACTGGAGCAGATGGCTGACCATGTAAAGTACTTGTACCCTATACAGACTGTAAAGAGTCCTTAATTTCTGTATTCAGTCTGCCCACTCCATGCCCATTAACTCCATGGGAAAGTCCCACTGTGAAAGCTTGTCTTAAAAGGTGCATGTCACAATGGTTCTGTCAGACTGGCATGCAGTCACAGCTGACCCTGGAAGATTGGCCTGCCGTGAATATGTCCCACACTGTGCAAGAGCCATGTTAGTTGGGATAGGGCCCATGCACAGAACTTCCCATTTGTGTGACATATTCATGGCAACCCAACCCTCCGGCATCAGCTACAACCACGTGGACATATAACCATGATAAAAAGAACCACTTCTGTTGGAATGACTGGGATGTACCATAGCCAACCTGCAGACAGATGTTGATTATAATTATAAAGCCTAGTTTTTGACAACCCTTTTAAGGATGTACATTTGCATGGGTCTTAGGAGTCCAATACTCCCATCCTCCATAAGTAATGGCAAGGTTAACTCCCATTCACATTCATGGTATCACATAGGATTTCCTCTAAGAAAAAACAGTCATCACATCATCTCGAAAGAATGCAAACATGTTCGCTGTTCTCTTGAGAGCACAATCGGGCCATAAAGTGACACTGTTGCTGACTAGAATTTTATCGGCTGTGCATTAATAGTAATATTTAGTTTCACCCGAAACCTAATCTTTGCTATGCTAGTTTTTACTCATAGGAACTTTGTTACCAGGAGAACATTTTTTTTTTTTTTTTTTTAATTCTTGATGTATAAAAAGAGATTTAATCACTAAAGATAACATAGTTTTGCCTCTTTACAAATTACTGGTCAGAACACACATGGAATATTGTGTACAGTTTTAGTCACCTGTATATAAAAAGGACATGGCTGAAAAAGGTACAGAGCAGGACAATCTAGGTCATTAAGGGAATGGGAAGATTACAGTACCAATACAAATTATCAGGCTTTGGAGTCACAAATGATTTTTTTTTTCTCCCTGTAAAACAACAATTGGCATCTGCCTCATGAGTGTTTTTGCCTTCCTCAGGATCAACACTTTTTTTTTTTTTAAATTCTTTATTAAGCTTACCACTTATAACAAAACACATTAAAATTCACATCTGGGTTTTTTCTCAAACATATTGTTACCTACTCCCCTACAGATCCCTTATGGTAGAAGTTAAGGTTTCAGCACTAATCGACCCGTAACAAGGCAAGAAAGGCCAAACAGAAAACATACCCCCACCCCTACCCCAAATAAACCCTAATTCCACAACATCCCCCAAAGAAGGGCAGACCTGGTTCAGCATGGCTCTTCACTCTTTAGTATCCTATTTAGTAAAGCTACTTTACCCCCCCCCCTTCACCCAACCTTTTATTCTCTCAACACCTCGCAACACCTACCCACTCCGCCTTCTGTCACTTCTACATTCCATGCTATCCCATAACTCCCTCCCCCTCCTATTTTTACACTTTCCCACTACCCCTAGGGATCCCGTCCGAGGCAGGGAGGGCGGCAGACGCACACAGATTCCCTCTTGCACACTTCACTTCCACTCACCAACAGAGACCCATTCAACTTTAATCCCTCTAACTATCGTCTAAACCATATGGGGCTTCATCCCCTACTTGGCTCCACCTTCTCAGGAGGATACTCTTTGTTACCAGGAGAACATTTAGTAGGTTCTTCAGGAATCCTTGAGGTTCTGTTCCCATCTCTGCCATAATTCCCATTGCTTTACTCCACATAAGAGCAGAACAATGAAAATATGTGGCTTCCAGATCCCACCGACTTTAAAGGGTTTATCCCTTCTTAAAAACATGAGCAAGACCCTTTGTGGTCAATAACAGGGGGTAAGCTACAGTACCAGCCACAGCACAAAAGCTGCACTGTTTAGGCCAATGTTTTGGGGGGGGCTTTGCTCTGGATCTTACCCTAGTGAAACATTGACATCTGCAGAGTGAAATCAGAAAATGAGATATGAAAGCAGAGAAACCCAGACACCTTTTCTCAACAATTGTATAGACCAGAAATCAGGAATCTTCTGCCCTCAAGCTGTTGCAAAACTACAATTCCTATGATGGCTGGAGGGCCAAAGGTTCCCCATCCCTGGTGTAGACAAAACAGTTCCCAAAACTGGCTTCAGGCATGAAAAACAAAGTATATGAAGTAGAGCGAAAGTTTCCTGAACTTTTCTATTCCAGTAGTACAGAATTTGTAGTGTGGTAACCATGTGATGGAAGGAGGATGCCGTTATTTCAACTGTTCACCTATTATTGTTTAAAGGAGCAGTCTGGTGAAAATTTAAAGTGTTGTATTGCCCCCTCAAAAGTTTTATACAAACCACCAATATACACTTATGGGAAATGCTTATAAAGTGTTTTTTCCCTGCACTTACTACTGCATCAAGGCTTCACTTCCTGGATAACATGGTGATGTCACGACCCGACTCACAGAGCTGTGCGGGCTATGGCTGCTGGAGAAGATGATGGCAGGGGTCACTGAGGGACACAGGGCACTGGAGGGACACTGAGCATCCCTCTGCCATCATCCTCTCCAGCAGCCACAGCCCGCACAGCTCTGGGAGTCAGGTCGTGACATCACCATTTTATCCCAGGAAATGAAGCCTTGATCTAGTAGTAAGTGCAGGGAAAAAGAACTTTATAAGCATTTCCCATAATAAGTGTATATTGCTGATTTGTATAACTTTTGGGGGGCAATACAATATTCTAATAAAAATTTTTGCCTGACTTCTTTAATCAAACCATTGGGGCTTTTGGGTTGTCTGTATTTTCATTCATTTAGTAGGTTGCCCTATCAGAATGTATAAAACCAATATGTGTAGGCTCTGTCTAAGGTTATGTCCCCATGGGCAAAAGGCACACTGTTTAAAAAAAAAAAAAAAGACAATTTTTGCATTTAAAACAGCGTGGTAAATCCAATAAAGGGGTAATCCCATCCAAGCTTGTCCCCTTACCCATAGGATAATGGATAACAAGCTGATCCTTGAGGATCTGACCGTTGTGCTCCATTTATTCTGTATGTGTCACCAAGCGTTATAGTGCAGAATTCAAAAACGTTCAGCGGTTCCACAGGGGGTGAATGGAGCGCAGGCCGTAATGGACAGGCAACAGCCATGAGCATTTCATTCATTCCTGGGATGATTGTCTTGAATCGCTGAGGATCCCTGCAGTCAGACCCCAAGCAATCTGCCTGATATCCCATATTGTATAGATAGGGGAAACTCTGCTGAGATGAGAATACTTAATTTAAATGTTTCTTAAGTATTTCTTCTGTTTTCATGTAATTCAGTGCTGAAGCTGCTCTTTAAAGGGCTTACCAAGCACTACGAAAACATGGCTGCTTTCTTCTAGAGACAGCACCACTCTTGTCTCCAGTCTGGGGGGGTATACCTCGATTCCATTGAACTTAATGGAGCTTAGTTGCAAACCCCACCTAAACTGGAGACCTGAGTGATGCTGTCTCTGGAAGAAAGTGGCCATGTTTTTGTAGTGTTTTAAGTCAATGGGAGCTTTAGCATTGCCTCCTTCCACACTGGTTACAGCTCAGAAATGGTGGTGCACAGTACCACATTGTTTGACCTTATGAACATAACCTAACAGAAATGTGTTGGGCTGTATAGTACTCTGTGTCACAGGTGCTGCAGCTACCATAAGTCCCAGTGCACACAATGCAATTTTTCAGTATTTTAAACAAACCTGAGGTGAACCTATGAAAGAAAGCAGAAGATTCCCCTTATGTCTCCTTGTCATATCCACACTGATTTGGCATCAAATACAGTGTAATGAGAGTGGGGACTATGGGGAGTTCAGTCCCTCTTCCTCCATTGATGCAAAAGAAAAAAAATGTGACTAATCCATAATGGTGAGCGCTGCCCAAAGAAATCCTGAAAATAAAAACAGACACGTTTAAAATATTTATGAAAATATGTGCAATTTACGTGTTTCAAGGAACAAATCCTCTTCATCAGAATAGCAGTGTATGTTCTGATGAAGAGGGCTTGATCCTTGAAATGCGTAAATTGTTCATATTTTCATAAATATTTTAAACGTATCTGTTTTTATTCGCAGGATTTCTTTGGGCAGCGCTCACTATTATGGATTAGTCCCTTTTTTCTTTTGCACCTGGTTTTTGCATATCTGTACGGGCCCCTACCTGAGAGTATCCCATTCAAACTAGTTGCAGCCCCAAATTCTCCACTGGAAATATCAGCATCTTGCCAGTTTAAAGACTTGATACCCACTTGGGTGATATACATAATGCCCAAGGGGCTTAAAGGTGAGCACCCCGTCAGCTCTCTGCCTATGAATCTGACTTGTTTGTACGGTATCACACGAGGCACTGCCGCCTGGCTTTCTTCTCTCCCTCTATCCATTGATGCTTGTCACTTGCAGTACAGTCACAGTTATGGTTGTATTTAACAGGCGCAGTCTTCTAATGAAATGACAAAGAATTATCCAAATATATTTTTGTAATATGTTGTGAAATAAAAACAAATATATTTAAATTTGCTGTTGGTCTCTTTGGAAACTGGTTTATAATCTACATCAATCACGCTTAGGCTAGGTTCACACTGCGTTTTCAGCATCCGTTTAACGCATCCGTTTTTTGAAAAAAACGCATGAAAAACGGATTGCAAAAAACGGATTCATTTGTGTGCATCCGTTTTTCCATTGACTTCCATTATAAAAAAAAACGGATCCGTTTTTTTTGACGGACCAAAACGGACAAAAAAACGTTGCTGACCCTATTTTTCTGGACGTTAAAAAAAACGGATCCGTTAAACGGATGCTGAAAACGCAGTGTGAACCTAGCCTTACTGACACATTGTCTATCGAGAGAACCCTTCTTGCTGACAGCTTACCCTATAGAAAAAACTACTCTTACGGACAGCTTGTCCTATAGAAAAAAGGGTATCGGTATCATTTCTTTGTACAAAGCTTGAAAAAAGATATTAGTGTATAGTGTATACACTTGCAACTAGGGATGGTCCAAACCTGCCGAGGTTCAGGTTTGTGCGAACCCGAACTCTCGGCAATGATTCCCGCTGTCTGCCCGCTCCGTGGAGAGGGTGGATACAGCGGGAGGACCGCCTGGAAAACTGGGATACAGCCATAGCCATAGCTGCACGGAGCGGCCAGACACCGGGAATCTGATGCAGAGCGTTCGGGTTCATACGAACCCGAACCTCGGCAGGTTCGGACCATCCTTACTTGCAACCCATCAACCCTAAGAGCAATGTGTTGTCAGACCTATTGTTTTAAGGGGTAGTCCAGAGAAAAACAATTGTTTTTAACTTCGCGTGTCAACTCAATTTATACATATCTGTAAATTATTTCCATTTAAAAACATAAATAAACCTTCCAAGCTGCTGTATGCCCTGCAGAAAGTTGCGTTTTTTCCCCCAGTCTCACACAGTGCTCTCTGCTGCCACCTCTGTCCATGTCAGGAACTGTCCAGAGCAGATTTTTTAATGGGGATTTTCTCCTGCTCTGGACAGTTCCTGACATAGGCAGGGGTGGCAGCAGAGAGCGCTGTGTCAGACTGGAAATAATACACAGGACCATTTCCTGCAAAGTACTGGAAGTGCTTTTGTGCAGTGGCCATAGGGTGCCAGCAGTCAAACCTTGTTCCAACTGTATGTATAAAGATAATGGCTGCAGCGCTCCCAAACTTGTGAACAATTGCAGGTGAATTTATTTGCCAATAGAAAAACTGCTAAAACCTTTCAGACCATTCAATGTAGACTTTTCTCAAGCCAGTGATTACAGAGTATACATACACGTATGTCAGAACGTGGTAAGTACAGATCCCATGTGATAACATCTTTACATACAATTTTTTTTTTTTCTAATTTTTCTAATCTCAAGAATGGATGGACGGTCAACACCAACATTCATTCCAGTTATTTGCTGGTTTGTTATACATGTCCATAGAGAAATGCCTTTTCATATTCTCCCCATATATGTGACTAATTGATCTTTATTATAATCTGCTTTATGACATGTATCATGTCACCCTTAGCAGAACAGTGTGGTATGATTGATCTTGTTTGGGCTTATTGTGACAGTACCCACAGGTTTCAGCTTGTTCTTTTCGCCTGAAGGTTTTGGTGGGTTAGGACTGTGCGATTTGGTTGCTGTGACCTGTGAACTTTTATTTCCGCTTAGGGCTATTTCCCTCCTTCATCTGTATGTCAGACATTGGACACTGTACTCTCTAATTATATATATTGGTATAGCTGTAGCCGAATGGGTTGGCCACACCATCTAGTTGCCATAGTACATACTTTCTCTTACCAGATTGGTTGGTCTATGAGATACACATCCCTTTACCATTATGACCCTTCTCCCATATTACTGCGACGTGACGTTTCTCAGATGAGCTGTCTCTATCGGTTCACTTTCGCACCTGCACACTAGCAAAGGAATACGTTCCATACAGCAACTACCCTCGCAACGGACAAGACCCTTCTCTTCACATGGTACTTGCAGAGTGGACTGGTGACAGGGTTATATGGGTGCCCATAGCTCCTTGATACACATGAAGGCTGAGATGAGCCTGTGTGTCCTGATATTACAGAAGAACTACTGAATCACACTAGGACTTCTAAAGAAACGTTAAAACTATCTCTAATTGATGTCAGAAAGCCTATACTGAACCTGGTCTATTGCTGAATGGACTGCAAGTTAGACTGCACCATGGAATCTCAGGCTTTCCTTTATGACCTGGTCTCTGTTTATAGTCTGTTTCTAGCTTTGGCAGATAAATGGACCCTAACTGTTCAATGTATCAGTACTTTGTGTGCAACCTGCTGTTCTCTAACAAGGAACTTGGTGATGTTTCAGTGTACAGGGCAGGTGTGTCTAGTCCACATTGCATGCTTGCACTAAATGCCCTACTTTCATGATATATTATCATTGAAGCGGAAACTTTTTAGATTTTTCATTTTTGTAAATAGTGTAGGTATTTGTTGCACTTCTATTTGGGAATCAGTCTGTGGCACATAGTGGAGCCCTGGAAGCAGTGTGAACCTTGCCTAACCTGTGATTTGATTAAAAACCCTTGAATCTTAAAATGTCCTCATAAACACTAACTCTACATACTTATAGCCAACCAGAGTATTGGATTATTATGTAGATATATATATGGACAGCTCTGGAACATCACATGTTCCTGTTATATATTACTGCAGAATCCTAAATCTCTTATTTTCAGTATTTTTAACCAAAACCAGAAGTGGATTGAAAACATTATTTAAAAATGGCTGTTATTTCATTAAATGACGGCCATCCACTACATTTCAACAGTGTGTGAACATAGCCTTTCTGTGTTTTCAATCCACTTCTGGTTTTGGTTGAAAAATACTGAGCAAAATACTGTGTGGGAACATCGCCTTAGATTGTAATTAAGAGTAACTTGAGACTTCAGAAGATTCTTATGCTGGGTTTACACGGAGCGATTATCGTGCGAATTTGCACGATAACGATAGAATTCGAACGATAATCGTACGTGTAAACGCAGCGAACGATCGCACGACGAGCGAGAAATCGTTCATTTTGATCTTTTAACTTGTTCTTAAATCGTCGTTCGCAAAAAATTCGCCGATCGTTCCGTGTAAACAGTCGTTCACTGATTTTACCTATGTGCGAGATAGGATTAAGCGATCGCAAAACGAATTTTCTGTACGATATATCGTTCCATCTAAATGCGGATCCTTATAAAAGAAAAATCGTTACTTGGAAATCGTTAATCGTACGATTGGGCGAATTATCGCTCCGTGTAAACCCAGCATAAGGTAAACCAATTGTAAGGAATTATGGGACAGTTTGAATGGCCAATGTGCATTACCGAGTGAAAGTCTTCAACCCCTGGTATCTGTAAGAAATAAGAAATAATAGGTAACAAATACCTCCACCGATACCAGATGTGCTTTACCTGGTTTAACTGAAAGAAAAGATGACATTACTACATTGTGGAGGTCAGCCCCTGGACCCCACCCACCAATCTGAACTTCTGACATGTCCGAAGGTGTTTTTTTTTTTTTTTTTTTAAACGTTAGATTCCTTTTAAGATGGCCACTTTCTAAATAATTTATAGTCCATGGTTTATTTGTGGATGACAGCAACAAAAGTTAAAATGATGAATTGTTAACAATGCAGATCAATACCTGCTTAAGGGTATGTTCACACGTACCGACTCACAGCGGAAATCTCGATGCGAGATCCACTACGAGTTAAGGTCCTGGCAGGTCCCTGTGACTACATACTTTCAGACAGCTGCACCTTACCTCTTAACAGATCTCGCTGCAAAGCTCGCAGCGAGATTTCCGCTGTGAGTCGGTACGTGTGAATGTACCCTTAATCTCTGGTCAGGGTTTCTATTGATAAGGGTCAAGTATTTCCAATGACTGCACCAGATAACAGCCACAGGGTGAGCTGCGTCTCTCCATGCTGAATGGTGGAGATTGGAGAACACATAGCTGTGAAGCTCAACCCGTCATGTAGAGTTAATAATCTAACATTAATAGTAAAACCAACGTGAGTCCGAGCACTGATCTGCGTAATGCAGCTACCCCATGGTGCAATGCAAAGCCTACTAGCAGCCGTAACACTGATTCTGATGTTATACAGAAGCTGGACGTGTAAGTGGCCGTGCTCTCCTAATGGTTAAACATTGTCAGGTTGTTATTTGACATTCGTCACCTTCCTCGGGAAGCTGAAGTAAAACTGCTGAGGCCTTAATTCCTAGAATGATAGCACACATAAACACCTACAATAAGACATCCATTGAAGTTAACAAAGAAGACAAATCTCTGGACTCTAATGGCATAATCCTAGTTTTCCTTAGGTGTTTTTGGTATATGACCGGTAATAGTTCCTGGAATATGTCCTTTAAACTATGATATAGACTTTGGGTTATATAGAAAAGCCTATGAAGCGGAGAACCACACGAACGCATGATGAAGTATAGTGGTCTATGGGTGATGTGTGCAATAACTGTAGGGCGTACAAGTGGTTCCCTCAGACAGACACATCAGAAGCATTTCCAATCATATACATCAAACAGATGCCGTGAAGCCGACATTTATTGGAGGCCAGAAAACTCCCCTTCACTGACCACAAAAATGTGGAGCATCTCGGGTCTTCTCAGAGACTCAATTCACACTTCTCTTGGCCTGAATAGAGGGTTTGTAGCCTCTTCTAGCACTTTTCCTCAGTTCAATCAATCCAAGGACCTCCAGGTCTTCTCCAGCACTTGACTATTCTTGTTTACATTTAGTGACTGATCACCCGCCTTAACCACGTCCCTCCGACATCCGACGGTGTGTTACATTAAACCGGACAATTCCTTTTAACGAGTTTTTGTTGTACTACAATCTCCACACTGTTTATTTTCTTTAAGCATTTTCCATTTTTATTATGCATTGTTTGCTATTCTCAATGTGTCGCCATAATCAGATTCTTCACTCAACACATTTCCTGGTGCGTACAGCTCTAAAGCAGCGGAGGAAAGAGCTATTTACCGTAGTGTGCACCGCCGCGCTGACATATAAATTACTGGAGGAAGCATTTCATTTAAGCAGCTGGCTTCCTGTCCGGTAACCATGTTAAAAGACATTGAAGTCAGCTTTTTGGAGCTGGGTTGATGACTGAGATTTTATACATCTCGATTGTAGATGGTATTATGCTCAGCCATATTATATTACATCAGTGCATGTGTGATACTTATATGATGTCCTTGTACATAGTCTCTTCCCATTTTCTTTCCTTTGGATGTTCAACTTAGAAGCCAAAATGTTATTAAGTCAGATAAGCCATATACCGCAATGTATTTATAGCCAGGCGATCTGAGGGCTCAGAGTTACAGAGTCTGGACCAATGGGGTTCAAGGGCAAATTAATACAGTATAGTAGTTTTACTAATCTTTATTGGATGGGAAAGATAGGGTTTTTCTAACCGCTAATGGTGGTTATTGGTGTTATATAGCCTCCATCCAATTGGTCTTGTTGGAAAGATAGGGTTTTTCTAACCGCTAATGGTGGTTATTGGTGTTATATACCCTCCATCCAATTGGTCTTGTTCCTTTGTTGCTTCTTGTTGAGTACCCCTATTGTCTTGGATGCAGTGATAGCCTGAGATTGGTCACACCATAAGGAGGATTTCATGAGTCAAAGTGATACTGGTCTTTCTCCTGGGATTATATGTGGGGTGGCATAATATATGATAGTCGCATCCTTCTAGTCTTCACTGTAAATAGTCTTACACATTCGTATTACATTGATTTGGTCGTGGTACCGGTGGTACAGCCATTTCTCCTACGTGTTCCAGAAGACATTTCTAAACACAACAATGAATGTGCAAAAAAAAAAAAAAAAAAAAAAAGAGCAAGTGGAGCCTCGTTTAAGACCATTGAGGTACAGGACTAGCCAGATATCCCTCCAGGAAGGATCCAGCCAAGGGGTGGCTCCTGTAGGGAAACCACCAAAACCACCATTAAGTGGCCCTATAAGTCTATATTATGACAAGGAAAAAACCTAGGCCAGGTATCCCTCCACAGACAGCTGTTTCGGGGTGTTGTCCCTCATCAGTGTGGAGCAGGATTCTGGCTAGGTGGGAGCAATGCCTGGTAGAGTCATACGGGAAACAGATCACTGATCTCAGGGAGACTGCTACCAGCAGTGTTATCTTTGGCTGGTCTCCCTGAGATCAGTGATCTGTTTTTCTTAACACAACAATGTCAGGCTTGCAACTTATGTGACCTTAATGTGCTACCATGGTGTGCAGAATCTCCAGCCCTATGTGCCATCCAGCACCTCTTTGCCATCATTATTCAGCAGTTGTATAGGAAGCAGCATTCTGTGCATTGCACCTATACTTGATACTGAGTATATCAAGATAGTTTATATACATATAGTTTTTCATCATTTGCATATCATTAACATGTCTATTGATCCTGGGCGTTCCAGAATTCCAAGACCTTTCCTTCTAATGTTTAGTGTTGAGAAGTGTATTACTCTACACTGGTAAGTGCTGCAGTTTCTATACTACTTTTTATGGAATCTACAGAGTTTCCTTGTGTACATACTTGAGTATATTTACCTTCTATAAGAGCCAGAAATATCTGAATGCACAGAGCAGGAATGCAGCATTTGGCTGCGGTAAACATCTCGCACAGCGTGTAGTCAATCAGTGATGTGCGGCCATAGGAACTTGACTATTCCTAAACAGAGCATGTAAACATACAAAATGTAAAATATAAACATATAAAGCACAAACATATAAACTGAGCACATAGTATATATTTACGCATACTGAAATAGTACAAAATATCAATCACTAACTATTCCGTGGAATAGAAAATTGAAAGCTACAACTTTGTTTCTTCCCTTACCAATTTAAAATAAAATAAAAAATGATGCCTATTGGTGTGTTTTTGAAAGTAATTTGTGTCAAGGGCAAATTGTTGTGACTTTTCTGCTCACTTGTTACATTTGAAAAGTAACTCCTTTAGGTTCCATGGCATACCTGTATGTCATGGTGCCACTAATGATCCTTTTACACGGAGCGATCAATCGATCATTAAACGGTTTTGAAGCAACAATTTTGTTTTTTTATGCTGATCAGCGTTTAGACGTAGAGATAAATCATTCAGGGGAAAAAAAAAAGTTTTTAAGATTGCTTAAGGCTATCTCACACACTAGGGCCACTAGGAACCATTGAAAGACTGTTTAAACTAAGCGATCTGCAAACTATCAGCAAGCGACCAGCGATGATTTGAGAACATGTTGAAAGATCACAATGAACGATTTCTTGCTCTTGCATCTTAGCTGTGTTTACACGAGCCAATTATCGCTCAAATGGGATTTGAACGATAATCGCTCCATCTAAATGGACCGTTGGGCTGCATTCACACGTTCCGTGTTCCGCACGGAACATGGAAGTCGAATGCCTGTAACGGACTCTCCCCCACCCTGGCAACATCTGTCATTAGATGCTGGGAGCGGAGGAACTGTACAGATATGCGCCGTGCTGTAATGAAGCAGCCGCGCCGCGCTGTCATTACAGCACGGCGCATATCAGTTACAGGCATTCCACGCCTGTGTTCCGTGCGGAACACGGAATGTGTGAATGCAGCCTAAGGTCATGTTCACATGCAGTAAGAGACTGTCCGTCCGTGACCTGGCCGGATCACAGAACGGACGTTCTCTGAAAAGATCATGCCGGTACTGATCTTTCCTGCCGCAGAGTTCTGATGCGGGCACATCCGTGCTCAGCTGCATCAGAACCTCCTACTGCACACGATTGAGCGTGCGGCCGCAGCAGCTCGCTCCACAGTGTGCACTAACATGGTTTTCTGCGGCTGCTATTCACTGAAATGTCAGTTCTTTGCGGCGCCGCTAGGGATCCCAGGCGGAGCGTATGCTATGTGTATATGCTCCGTCTGGGATCCCATAGACGGCTATTTAACGTATATTTTCGTTGTACAATGCCCATGGTTTTACGAAAGCATACGTTGTGTGAACATAGCCTGAGAGTGCATGGTGTAGGATTGGGAGCCAAGAACTCTCCATACCTAATGACTACCAGCTGCTGACAGCCACTGCTAATAGTTAGCACAGAGCGATCTCTGTTGCTGGTTATTTTTTTATTTTATTTTTTGCAAATAGGTTCTTAGCCGTTAATCTTTTATTTTTCTTTATACACAAATCCCATGAAAACAAACAGGAAATATACCAGAATACATAAAGTACATAAAATGAAATCAAAACCATATCATATAGTCTTCCCAGTCCCACCCATGCCCTCCCAAGACCGGACAGCAAAAAATAATAAATAAATAAAAACACAACAAAAATATCAGTTGCTGGCTATTTAACGCCTCAATGGAGCTAACAATACAAATCATTGGGCAGACTCATCCAACGGTGTGGCACAAGATTACACATGCACAAATATGGAACCCATCTGTTTAAAAAAAAAAAAAAAGCACAAAAAAAATTCTATTTTTTAATAACCATACCAAATTGAAAAATAAATTTGTGCGTGTGTGTGTGTATATATATATATATATATATATATATATATATATATATATACACACACACATACATACTGTATATATTGGAAACCTTGTGCTGTCGCTGACTAGAAGGCTGGCGTTCCCTTTGGTATTGCACTCTGCCCAAATGTTCTGTCCTCCCCGATCAGGATAGAGTATAAGTTTTTATATGTGATATATTGCACATAACAGACAGGTTGCAGAGCTCCCGGCCTGTTGCTATTTCTAGTCATTTATCTCCCTCCTTACATTTTACAGCCTACAATCTAAATGGAAAACAGAATCCCAATGTTTACATGTAATATTAGGAGGAGGTAAAGCCACTGGTATAGATGTTTACTTAGCACATGCTGCCCATTCCTGTAAGGATGTCTTCTACTAATGTCATACTTCTCCAGAACCAAGTCATGGCTAATACAAACCTCCGCATCCTGTCCTCAGCTTGTCCTGAGGAAATGTTTAATACAAGTCATTGGAATAAGATTTCTTAGTAGACATTAAAAATGACGTCAGCTCCTGTAACAGTAGAGATTTCTTTATTTGGCTAATACATCCACAGGAAACAAGGGGATGAAATACTGAACTGTTTAATGCGGCCATTCATTGTTACGGGAAAGTAAGGCGCCTGTCATTACACCTCCACAGGGATTGTCACCCACATAAAGAATACTAGAGCTACTGCTAAATTATGCTGCTTAATGCTAGATTATACATTTATGGGAATGTCATTGCTTTTTGTATTCTTACTTCGGCGGCTATGAGGATACAGGTGATAGAACCATGGGAGGACGTAAGGGCCTTTTACATGTTACATGGGTTAATTATTGGCTAAACAAACATTGTTGATTGTTTAGACAGTGGATGGGCTGCTAACATTACTGAACTGAATAGCCACATCATAAGTTATGAATAGTGTTCGGGTTTAGCACTTCCCAGCGTCTGGAGAAGTTAGATGCCGCCCTAAGGCTGCCAGGAAAACAGCCTTAGGCCATGTTCATGCATGGCAGAACGGCTACTGTCTGAGATGTTCAACCTGGCCGATACTGCAGTATCAACTGGGTGAACATCATATGAACTAAATTGGAATGTGGGCACATTAGTACGTGCCCGTACTCCAATTAGCCATAGCAGACAATGTTAAGTACGGCTCGGAGCCGTACTTTACATTGTGTGTCTAGTCTATTTTGTGCAGCCCCTGTTCACTGACAAAATAGACATGGCAGTTTTCTGTGCAGCCGCATGGAATCCTGGCCGTAGTGTATACAGTGTGTATACACTGCGAGCAGGATTCCATAGGGGTAAATGCGATCGACCGCTCTCATTAAACAATGGCTGTTGTTTAATAAAAAAAAATATATATATATAGTGTGTGAACCAGGCCTATGTCTGTATCTATTTTTTCTAGGACTCCTTAGGGCAGCATCAAACTTCTCCAGACACCAGGGATGTCAAAGACCAAGCTTTCGGGTTCGGACGACGTTGCCAAACTTGAACAGTTAGGCAACTACACTCAACACTAGTTATGAATGATCTTCATATGCTATTCACTATTGCCCTATACCTTCCAGGGCCGGACTGGGACTGAAAATCGGCCCTGGCATTTCAAAGCACACAGGCCCACTTACCGTACGGGGTCGTCTATGCATCTTCTATGCAGCATCTACCAGACAAACATTATAGGCTCTTAGCTCCAGCACCATCATCACCTCTATACAACCTCCCCATCTATATTGCTCCACGTTGTTACAGCGCCCACGTTATGCCCCTTGTAGTATTTAGAGCCAGGTTCCCTCTATGTAATAGAAAGGCCCCCTGTGGTCTAGTGGTCTAAGGAGCATAATGGTGGGTGTAGTAGTGGTCTGGGGGCATAATGGTGGGTGTAGTAGTGGTCTGGGGGCATAATGGTGGGTGTAGTAGTGGTCTGGGGGCATAATGGTGGGTGTAGTAGTGGTCTGGGGACATAATGGTGGGTGTAGTAGTGGTGGGTAATGGTGGGTGTAGTAGTGGTCTGGGGGCATAATGGTGGGTGTAGTAGTGGTCTGGGGGCATAATGGTGGGTGTAGTAGTGGTGGGTAATGGTGGGTATAGTAGTGGTCTGGGGGCATAATGGTGGGTGTAGTAGTGGTCTGGGGGCATAATGGTGGGTGCAGTAATGGTGGGTGTAGTAGTGGTCTGGGGGCATAATGGTGGGTGTAGTAGTGGTCTGGGGACATAATGGTGGGTGTAGTAGTGGTGGGTAATGGTGGGTGTAGTAGTCTCTGGGGGCATAATGGTGGGTGTAGTAGTGGTCTGGGGACATAATGATGGGTGTAGTAGTGGTCTGGGGGCATAATGGTGGGTGTAGTAGTGGTCTGGGGGCATAATGGTGGGTGTAGTAGTGGTCTGGGGGCATAATGGTGGGTGTAGTAGTGGTCTGGGGGCATAATGGTGGGTGTAGTAGTGGTCTGGGGGCATAATGGTGGGTGTAGTAGTGGTCTGGGGGCATAATGGTGGGTGTAGTAGTGGTCTGGGGGCATAATGGTGGGTGTAGTAGTGGTCTGGGGACATAATGGTGGGTGCAGTAGTCTCTGGGGGCATAATCGTGGGTGTAGTAGTGGTCTGGGGCCATAATGATGGGTGTAGTAGTGGTCTGTGGGTGCAGTAGTGATTTAGTGAGAACCCATACATAACACCTCCCCCAGTGCCTCCATTACTCACACACTCTGCTGCTGATGATGATGATGATGGTTCCTCCTCTGTCCCGACTGCTTCTGCTGGCAGGGAGGAGGAGAGTCACACACAGACACTGCCCCTGGCTCCGGGCCTTCAGTGAGGGAGGTCATGTGATCTCTGCAAAGAAGGTCATGTGATCTCTGCAGGGGAGGTCATGTGATCTCTGCAGGACCCAGAACTTAAAGAGTTTTTTTTGCAGAAATCAATAGTCCAGGCGATTTTAAGAAACTTTGTAATTGGATTTATTAGCCAAATCTGCCATTATCTGCATGTAAAAAGCCTTTTCCCAGGTCCCCCCCTCCTTCCTCTTTTTCATCCACTCCAAAAAATCTGAAAATTGTGACTTGTTGCAGGAGACGTCCCCTGTCTGCTCTAGGGAGAGGGGAGGGGGGAGGAGGAAGGAGGGAGTTAGCCGGCAGCAGAAAGCAGATAACAGAGGATTACAGGCAGGGAGCTGGGTGACAGCTGTAATCCGAGCTCAGACAGGTCACTGGTGATGGTCAGAAGAGATAACGGGTGAGGGATTTGTAGATTAACTCTTTGTTGTCCTGTTTTGGTCTGTTCTTTAGCTCTCTCCATAGGAGAATAATGAAGACAGGGCGGAGAGCTTCAAACTGCTTTTTCATGATAAAAATGCATTTTTCGGATAATAAACCCAATTACAAAGTTTCTTAAAATCGCCTGGACTATTGATTTCTGCAAAAAAAAATTTCACGACAGTGACACTTTAAATGTAAATGAGCATGGCCCAGTCAATGACTGCTCATTCTGCATGTCAGTGACAGGGGCGGCAGGGGCGGCAGGGCTTACCGGGACAGGAAGAAAAGGAGGCTGCACCGCACTGCAAGTGAGACAGACAGCCTGTAACCTCCTGATGCTGCAGGGCCGTGTGATTGGCTGGGCAGCATCAGGACTTGGGGAAGGAAATAGCCGGGTATGGAGGGGGTCTGGACTGGCCCACGGAGGGGGCGGCCCCTCTGGCATTTGCCAGAACTGCCCTATGGCCAGTCCGGGCCTGATACCTTCCATTCAAAAAATGCCAATTGGCTTTTTATAATGTCAAGCAACTTTAATAAGAGGACTTAATCTTTCTGTTGGAGTATTTATTTGTACAGATGTTACCATGGTAGGATTTGAACCCACAACCCCGCTGCCTTAAGGTGCAGAACAAACCATCAAGCTCTTTGCCACCCAACCTCTTGGGCTTGTTGGTAGAATTTTCAGATTCGTTCAAACTTGAACCATCGGATTTGAATGGAAAGCCGATGGTTTGCCTTCGAATGAACCTGAAAATTCCCGCTGTTCGATCATCACTACTTTTTGGACCTGTTTTACTGCTGCCATTAGTGTATCGTGTACATACTATTCAGACATTTTGGTCAATGGAGATCTGTGTGTTGAGATAATGGTTGATGTTCAAAAATGAGCGGAATAACCGCTCCGCTTAGTGCTCTGCCCATCCGTATCTGCTTGGCTGAGTAGTATACAGATTTAGGCTACGTTCATATTTGTATTTTTTAAGACAAAAACAGCCCTTGTTCGCAATTAAAACAGCAGCTGTTCTTGCCATAAAGTAATGCACTGTATTGAACTCTATGAACATAGCCTTATTGAACGGCTACAGACTTTGAAACGTCAGACATTTAAAAGTGAGAAGTAAGAACCGCCACATACGCAACTATAACCTCCAACCTGTTGAGTTAAGTTCTGTGCCCCGATTAAGAACGATTATGGGTGGGTTCACATTGAGGAATCTGCGCAGAGAAGTTCCCACTGATTCCGTCGCTCCTTCATGCTCAAGCCCTACAGGCAACTATATTTCCAATGCAACTGCATGAAATAGACGGTAACCATCCATTGCAACTGCATAGAAGTACGACTGGAGTGTTTGGTGGAACCCAATCCCTCTATTCACAAACCTCAGTGTGAATTTAGCCATAGTAATATCATGCAGGGACAGCTGTGCTCTACTTTTTAATGTTGTCATAAATACTGTTAAAAATGGTTTTATGACCAACAGGAAGTCAAATACTTCCCATGGCTTTCCCGCCTCTCTCCTGTAAACATCACTAAACCTTAAGAGCGCTCGCAGAATGGCTGTATATTTCTAAGAAAAAATAAAATGCCTCTTGTACTATTTACTATTTAATATGAAGAAAAAATGTCATGGGTTCCACAGATATTAAGCAAATATTTAGCAAATTCCATCTATTTTATTTGAGCCTAGAGAAGGTGCCTTATAAAAGTCCAAAGTAGGCCCCCCAACTTGGAGCGTGGTTAGGGCCCAGGGGGATCCATTAAAGTGCTTGTTCACCAAAATGTTTTTTTTTCTTTCAACTTAACTAGCACCAGAATGTGCCAGAAATTTGTAATTTACATGTATTAAAAAATCTCAAGTCTTCCAGTACTTATCAGCTACTGTGTGTACTGTAGGAAGTGGTGTATTCTCTCCAGTCTGACACACTGCTTTCTGCTGCCACCTCTGTCTGTGACAGGAACTGTCCAGAGCAGTAGCAAGTCCCCATAAAAAAACTTCTCCCGCTCTCCAGAGTGGAAAGAATACACCACTTCCTGCAGGACATACAGCAGCTGATAAGTACTGGAAAACTTGAGATTTTTAAATAGAAGTAAATTACAAATCTCTGACACTCCCTGACACCAGCTGATTTGAAAGAAAACATTTTTGGGTGAACTAACACCTTAAGGATTCTATTGCAACAAAAGGAAACATTTTATACAGTTTACCTTAAGCTGCCAGTACACAGCAAACAGGTTCCAGTATATAAGAGTACACGATGTAGCCAGTACTTTTGTTCAGTTGCCTTCCTTTAGAATCTATAAAAAAAAAAAAAACCTTCTCCAGCATAAAGTAGACATACAAGGTATAATAGGTAATTTAGCGAAGGAATAAACCAATGCTCTTGGGGAAAGTGTACATTGCTCATGGTCATTCTACTAGCTCACAAAGCCCTGTCTGGCTAGTTAGAATACCTGCTGAGCTGGACATAGAGATTCTGACCCAATTAAATCACAAAGTATCTTGGTCCTACTGTATCTGTTATCTGCTAGGTGTGTTCTGGAAGATGCAAGGGGCTCAGGTTCTGGGTAGTGGTGGCGCAGACTTCTCTGGGTTAGGCATAAAGCTCCTTGCCCAGGAAGTTTTACTAACAGTAAGTCAGAGATGCATAAAGCATTGCTGGCTTACTGTTTAGTAAATGCATCAGGGTATTCATGTCAGATTTTGACAGTAGTCTCTGCTCCACCTGTGGAGTTTTTGTTCTATGCTGCTTGTATAGTGACTGGCAATGTGTATGCATCACACACCTGTGCACAATATGCATAGAACTACTATATAAATCTAATGGCTTACAACCCATGTCAAGGGTTCTTACACTAACATTACAACCTACCACAGGCAGATGGATCCAAAGTGTCGAAATCGGTTAGACAATCATTGCGTAAGTCGGTGTTTATATTTTTCAGCCACATTTCTACCCCTGACATCATGTTATGTTTCATGTTATCACAGTGCTTATAATACGGATAGCAGCAGTAATCTCTATGGCGTTATCTTATCACAGAGGATGTCCCTGGACACTGAGAGCGGCCCTTCCCTTTCACTTATGTCATGTGTTCACAATGCGGCCTGGGAACAGAACATTAATGACGAGAATAGTGATGATGCAAGAAAACAATTACCAACAAAGCAAACACATGGACTGTGCGGAATGGGGAGGTACCTGCTGCTTACCAAAGCTTAAAGGTACAAAACAGCGAGCAGTCTCATATGATGCATACGGCAATACTAGTGCGTCATGTGACATCTAATGGACTCGTTCACACATACAGTAGCTGGGCTTGGGAAATGAGAAGTGGAACATCACATGGTAGATATCGTCAGCTCATTCTGATACCATGACTCATTATCAATTTATTGGCTTTATATAAAAGCACATGACCATGATAGGAGTCATTCGGCCATCCCAGCTTTTTCATCAAAATGATATGACATATGAAACATTCGTTTTTAATTATACTTGATCCCTAACACCCCAATACCCCAAATAAAATTCTCCCTGAGACCAAGAAAGCCTTCACCATAGCATTGCCAGGACATGCCAATCCGTATAATTTGGATTGATATTTTCCTATGAAGCCAACCCATGGGACCTGGCTTACTGATGGTCATCAAACCTCAAAAAGACTTCTTCCCAACAAAACTATGGGCACCAACTTCTACCACTAAATACAGTCTTGTTACCGACAAGATGCACGTCATCCCATGAACACTTATGAAGGCTTAAAGGGAACCAATCAGCCAAATTGGGCTCATATGGATCCCTGAACCGCTGTATACAGCTCCTGCAGCACATACCGGCCGAGGCTGCAGCAGGAGCTGTATACCCCAAAAAAGCAGTTTAATCCCCTGGAAGGCAGCGGCGGGGAGATAGTCATCTGGGCAAGAGGCAGAGAGGCCAGTAAGGGACCTCTCTGGCTGTCAATCATCCCTCGGAGCACGCTGACAGGCAGAGGGCGGTGACTAGATACGGGCAGAGAGCCGCCCAGATGACTACCTCCCTGCCGCTGCCTGTCACATGCCAGGGGGATTAAACAGCTTTTTTTCGGGTATACAGCTCCTGCTGCAGCTGCGGCTCAGGGAATTATATCAGATTGGGCTGATTGGTTCCTTTTAAACTTAGTCTAATCCCCACTTAAACTTCACCTAAATACTTTTACCCTTTGCTTCCCTGCTCTATCCACTGCTTTTAAGACCATAGGAGACGCCATTGGGGGTGGGGCATGACTATATTACTCCTGCTAAAGAGTGAATCACTTGCTTGCAGTATATTGAAATGCACATTTACATTGCTTCTGCATCTCTGAACTGGGTTATTAAATCAAGACTCTTCTGTCCATATATACTGGTATGAACCTCATAGGAAGTTTTGGACTCAGGCCAGTGGAAATGAATAGATTGTTTGGGTGTCACCTTATTGCTCTGTATCTCAATCCCTAGGCCTGCATCCATCTTCTCCAGGCTGTGGGATTCTAATGCCGAGCAATCAGGTTCACGTGAACCCGAACTTGCTGTAAGTTCACTCATCCAGTGAGCTGCTCCCGGATTGTAGGACCCAAAGTGATTTCAGTGGATGCTGTAAAACTACAAGGTAGGTAAAAGGAAAATAATATTTTCCTAAGCGCTCCCAGCTAACATCTGGATGTTTTTAATGGAATACAATGCGCCTTGTAAATCTAGTCCCACTTGTCGCCAGCAGGGAATGAGTTAAATGTTAACAAAAAAATTACAGAAAATCAGTTTTAGCAGCAATGGTTTTCCATTATTTTCCATGAAATAAATGTTCTTAGTATTTAACTCCTGTGCCCCAGTATGGACGTACTGCAGGCCTCCTATCATTCAATACGACTGTTACCATGATCATTGTAGAAAACAAGATGAATTCTTCAGGATCTGGCTAGTTCTGTATTATTTGAGTTACCAAAGAGATGGCTTTCTGTATGGTCCTATTCACACTTCGTGGTTAACTTGCAGCAGTCAGGGCGTGATTATAAAGGAAACATGGCCACTGGCCCTCTAACATTCCCTATCTAAAAAGTCTTCAAATAACTATCTTTAACCCCTTAGTGTCAAAGAAAATGTTCAGAGACACATGAGGCCTTGTTTTTTTCGCAGGATCAATTGTACTTTGTAATGACAACCTTAATTTCTTGAAAGTACATGAGTGCATGTGTGGTGTCCCACTAGGGGTGTTACTATTATCCACACCCTTTGTAAAAGTCTGTACTTTTGTGGTCTTATTGCAGCTGAAGTATTTCTAAAGATGACCACTAGATATCGCTGTATTGTATAACTGAAGTGTGGAAGCTGCACAGCTGAAGTGTCTCAAAGGGTTATTGTATTTGTGTATACCAGATTATGTGAACCAGTAGGATCTCTACTTTCTTCTAGCCTATCAGATTTTCTCTTTCTGCTCTTCTATTGGACTCTCTCCAGCCAACCACAACGCGTCTCACACGCTGGTTAGGAAGTTAGTCCCTTGGGTGAAGGAGGAGTCTTAGTTTAGATCCTGTTGAGAAATGGCACAGCTTAGATAGCTCTCCACAGTGGTTCTGCCTGGGCCCTGGCCCTCTGCCAGGTCCCCGCTAAAGTCGCAATCTTAGTGCCCCGCATGGGTAGGACGCAGGACAGTCAACTCTTACAAACTTCTTTCTCGAAAACTTCTTTCTTCTTTTGCCTGTACCCTGCACGATGCAGTGCTAAACCCTTCAGGAGAGGACTAGCCAACAGATCATCTCAACCCACGCCAAGGACTAGGAGTACTACAATGCAGGACAGTATCCAATAAAGAGCTAGGAACTGATCCGGGTGAAGCAAAGTTACTGGAAAGTCTATGAACTCCATCTCGCAGTGCGAGTGTCAGCCAGGGAACCCTCAGAACTCTGCTCATCCCAGGTAACAAGGTCTGGGGCCTGTGTCACCCATTAGTACGGTTCAGCCAAAGCTAGTGGGCATAAGGTGGTGTGAAGACTATAGGAAAAGGTCAATACATGGGCACAGGTTGTTTATTCTTCTTCTTCTACAAGTATCCTTCTACACACTCCAACATCCCAAGCAGAGCACATTACTACTTGGGTTGAGACTCTCACGACACCCTCCTCTCCACTACGCTACCTCAATACAACCTTATCAACTCTACTATATCCTACTCAGCACTAATCACACAGATTTGGTGGTTTTATGTTCGAGTATTTGGTGGTTTTATGTTCGAGTGTGCCCACCAGCCACTGGTGTCATGGGACAAAACCGACTGACAAGGTCTGGCTGTATCTCAGCCATCCACCACAGTAGTGGCGTCACACTTCCATCTAGCAAGTGACCGACCGTCCCACCGCTATAACATCCTCCGGGGGCTCACCACACATGGTGCTCGAATAAACCAATAAACGTGTGGGGGAATAGACTGGGAGGTCCTTCTAGGTAGCAGCTATATTGGCTGCTGGCATAGCAGTGATTGGCCGGCTGCATCAGGTGACCTGAGTGTATATAGAGCCAGGTCTCGAATTGCTCGAATCACTTGGGGCTTATAAGCTGACAGAAAAAGCTGCTGGAGCAGGAACAGAGGTAGTGCAGAGCTTAGATTATAGAGTTAGGTAGGCAATTTGCTTACATATCCAACAGTCCCTTAATGGTCTACTAGTAGTAATAAGTGAGTGTGAGTGAACTAGCTAATACAATATACCAATATTGGAAGGAACAGTATTGTGGATATAGGTATTAGTAGTTGTCAGTTATATCCACATTGCACAATGGATCTGTAATGGGGCCCCAAAAACTGTCAAGCCATAGTGTGGACCATAACTGCGGCAAGGATTCATCCATGGGAATCATTGGAGGTCTATAAAATACAGAGGTCTTATCCTTATTTTGTCTAAAAAAAAAAGAAGGAATTGTGGACTTTTTTTTAGCAGGACAAACAAATGCAGACAAACAAATACAGACGTTTGATCAATGATTATACAGTCAGCAAAAAAAAAAAAAAAAAAAGACTGATGTGTGAATGTGGCCCTACATAGGCAGCTTGATTTCTAGATATGGACCTGAGTAGGTGTCTGCAGTCAGAATAAACCTTAATGGGGGGAAGGGGGGTAAACCACTTCAAAGACTCCAGGCAGGAAGACAGGAACGAGGTTACTGGAAATAAATTGCACAACATAATCGAGAAACTAAGCAATTGTCATAGCATGAACAGGATGTTTAAAAATATTTTTACCTTGTATGAAGATAGGAAGAAGACCTGAATATTACACACAATCATTTTTTACTACAGGGATAACAAACATAGGGGCATCCCAGCCTAAAGTTAGTAAACACAGTGACTGCTATTGGCTGCTATATTTCAGCTATTTGCATATGTGCTGTGATTGGCTGTTAGTGCTTTACTGTGTGGCCATTATTTTCTAAAGGCCATTATTTCTTATGGGAAATTAGGGGTCTTTAAACGTAAATTTCTTAAAAATGACAAATCTGATCAAAACCAAAAATACTTAGCACACTTGCCACCACCTGTTCTTCGAAATGCAGTTTGAACCAAGTCTGTGAGCAAAGCGGTCCGGGCTGTATTAAATAAAATATGTATCAACGCAACTCGACTCCAGAAGTTAATTGCTTATCAGTGCCATCTTTATAAAAATAAAAGATGGCACTGTTAAGCAATTAACTGCTGGAGTCAGGTGCGGTTGATACACATTCTACTTATGATTTATTACACAACCAGCACCAAAGAATACTGAGTGCACGGACGTACTATATCGGGCTGTATTATTGACAGAAAAATATCTGGAAGACGAAGAAGCGGAAGAAGAATACGGATTACAATGTAGTGCTTTTTCAAGCACTATAATAAAGTCATCACAGCAAAAACTCACACTACAAAAATCATACATATACTGAAGAAGTCACTGTACAGCGATCAATGCAATGATTTTCCAGTACAGAGAGAATTAAAAGGATTGTACAGGAATTGTACACAAAGAGCGGTCACGTGACACAGATAATAAGAATAGTGATGTCATAATAGAGAAAAAATTAACAAGGTGATGTCACAGAACAGGGATAATACATACAGTGATGTCATAGTACAGGGGTAAGGCCGCATTCACATTGTAGGCACAAATTGATTAAACAGACCCTATAATCCTATGGACCACTGAATAAATACTAAAACTATTTAAAAACAGCAAATATTTGGCTATGTTATAATACAGAGCTCGATTGAAACCACAACCCTCCAGGCAACATTGTATAGAACAATGAATACACTAGCTCGGTGCCCCCAATCAGTCGTGGTCGCTGCATCTGGCGGTATGTTGGAGGCTTGCATCAGGATACCAGCTAAAAGCTATGCTGACAAATACCACAGTGTACTCACAGCAGGCCCACAGCCATTAATGGAACAAACGTAGTCTGCTAGTTACTATGTTTGGTCCATTTTCTGAACATGTGCTTTTAATAAAAGTCTACGAAGGAAAACAGACTGAGTGTAGTCACTAGTAGGTGACATCCAGTCCATTAAACTCAGTAGGTCCACTTTGGGTATGCTGCCGTATATGTCAGTATATCCTTGTGCTGGTATCCTAATGTGCTCTATATAGCGGATGTATTGCTGTCTAGGAATATAGGTATGTCAGTCTACGGAAATGATAAATACTGTGATGTCACAGCACAGGGATAATACAGTGATGTCATAGCACAGGGATAATACAGTGATGTCATAGCACAGGGATAATACAGTGATGTCACAGCACAGGGATAATACAGTGATGTCACAGCTCAGGGATAATAAATACAGTGATGTCACAGCACATGGATAATACAGTGATGTCACAGCACATGGATAATACAGTGATGTCATAGCACAGGGATAATACAGTAATGTCATAGCACAGGGATAATACAGTGATGTCACAGCACATGGATAATACTGTGATGTCATAGCACAGGGATAATACAGTGATGTCACAGCACAAGGATAATAAATACAGTGATGTCATAGCACAGGGATAATACAGTGATGTCACAGCACAGTGATAATAAATACAGTGATGTCATAGCACAGGGATAATACAGTGATGTCACTATACAGGGATAATAAATACAGTGATGTCACAGCACAGGGATAATAAATACAGTGATGTCACAGTACAGGGATAATAAATACAGTGATGTCACAGTACAGGGATAATATACGCAGTGATGTCACAGTACAGGGATAATATACACAGTGATGTCACAGCACATGGATAATACACACAGTGATGTCACAGCACAGGGATAATAAATACTGTAATAGACAGATTCCACCAACTGCGGAATCTGCTGGAGCACGCACAGAATGTATTGTTATTTGCGTGATTTCCATAGTGTGCATATACCCTAATAGTAAGTCAGTGTGACTGAATGAGCTAATTCCATTCAATATACCAATATTGGGAGGAATAGTATACTGGTATATAGTTAGTAATGACTACTGTCCAAAACTTGAATACATTTCTCCTTCGGGAAAACAAAGCACAAAAAATCATCTACCATACAGTATAATACCATTGAGCACTGCACTTTAACCAGCAGCCAAGTTTCTTCTTTGGCTGGTCTCCCTGAGATCAGTGATCTTTTTCCTGTATGGCTCTAGTAGGCATTGCTTCCACCTAGCCAGAATCCTTCTCCACACTGATGAGGGGCAACACCCCGAAACAGCTGTCTGTGGATGGATACCTGGCTTTGGTATTTCCCTGGTCATATCATCAGACTTGTAATTGAGTTAGATTATGACTGAAAGGGCCACTTAATATGGTAGTTTTGGTGGTCTCCCTACAGGAGCCTTCCCTTTGCTACGTCCTTCCCTGGAGGGATATCTGGCTAGTCCCGCTTTTTGAGACTTGTAAGGCTTTTTTTTTTTTTGCATACAGTATAATACCAGTGTTATCCAGTCTAACCAGTGTCATAGTGTGACAGTCTAGGGGTGGTAACTAAGTATACGCCGCTGTATACTGTGCTACACTGGTTCCTGTACAAGTAAATGTACAGGAAAGAGTGTTTCACAACTTTTTCCCACATTAAATAGGACTTTATCTTGGGGTGGGTGCTCGATATTGTCAGTCTGTAAAAGTGGTGTAATTCAGCAACCTGGGAGTGTTTAGTGGATCCACGCATGCTCCCCCTACTGTGCCAGTTCCTCTTCTTTGCTGTTTCCATCACTTTCTGAGGTTTTCAGGTGCTGACTAGAATGCTCTTGAAAAAATGCACGAGTCTCCCATTAATTTTGTAACTTTGTTACTCAAATCAAGCACCCGAGTATCCATGCCCCTAGCAACCAATCAGATTCCACCTTAAATTTTTTAAAGAGTCTGTGAGGAATGAAAGGTGGAATCTGATTGGGTGCTAGGGGCAACTGAGCCAGTTTCACTTTACACCATGTTTGATAAATCTCCACCATAGTGTGGATGGAAAGGGGGAAGCCTGGTCTTGTTTATTCAGATCACAGGGCTTTGGTGGAACATAGATGCAACATTTATGGTCCTATTACATAAGGGATAATCAACCACATCGAGCTGATCTGGTTGATTATCGCTCTGTGTAATAGAGACAATGATCAGCCGATGAAACTATCATCTGCTGATCATTTCTTTAGGCCCTGACCTAAAATCGTCAGGCGTGCATTTGAACAAACAGTTAATAAATTACCCATCCGCCTCCCGGTCCTCTCCTTCTACACTTTCTTCCTGGGGTATGGACCCCTTAATTGTTTGGTTTATAAAATTGTATTATTTATGTGGTAAATAAATGCCACCGCGGCCTCTTGTTATATCCACAAAGAACAGTGTAATGTTGTATTCTGTAAAAAGGGTCATTGGGTAGGAGGCGTTCTGCCACTGTGGAAATCATGGATTATTTGGGTTATTTTTGGGTTTAGTTGTTGGCATACTTGGAAAGTAATTTATGACAACCAGTAGATGTGTGGTAGCCCCTTAAGTCCCACTCGGTTGCAAGTATTGAAACATAAATAGGGAAACAACAGGGTGGCCCCTTTTTGTCAATGTCTAACTCATGGTGCGAGTTTTGCAATCACGATGAGGGCTTGCCAAGGCAGGCATCTATCCACAGACAGCCTATTTATTTATTTTCCAATACTTGCAACCGAGTGGAACTTAAGGCGCTACCTATCAGGGTGGTGTGGTGCTCTCCCCATCATGGAGGCGCCCCGTGGCAACAGGCTAGAGATATCTGGCTATCCCATGTTTTGGGACTCGCAACCGAGGCTCCACGCACTCTTGTTTTGCATATTTAAATTTTGGGGGGCATCAGTGGAGACTCTTGATTGAGTACTTCATTGGAATTTTTTCACTAATCTCCTTGAGTTCTGTGATTACTGTGTTTTGTTGGTTGATTTGTCATTGCCCCAACCAGCCAGAATCCTGCTCCACACTGATGAGGGGCAATTACCCCGAAATGGCTGTCTGTGGATCAGGGGCGGTCTTGGCATTTCTGGGGCCCCAAGCGAAGTTATGTCTGGGGCTCCTTCCCCTCGACACGTGTTCCAAAACAATTGACCGCTGTATGTTGCCCCCAGTAGTATATACCCCTTGTGTGCTACTGCCAGTAATATATACCCCTGTGTTTTCCCCCAGTTATATATAGCCCCCCGTGTGCTCCCCCAGAAGTATAAAGACCTCCTGTGTGCTGCCCCAGTTGTATATAGACCCCCTGTGTGCTGCCCCCAGTAGTATATACCCCCTGTGTGCTCCCCCACTAGTATATAGGCCCCCGGTGTGCTCCCTCAGGGGTATTTAGCCCCCCCTGTGTGCTCCCCCACTTGGATATAGACCTCCTGTGTGCTCCCCCACTTGGATATAGACCCCTGTGTGCTCCTCCAGTAGGATATAAACCCCCTGTGTGGTTCCCCCAGTAGTATATAGACCCTCTGTGCGCCCCACCAGTATTATATAGACCCCTTGTGTGCTGCCCCAGTAGTATACAGACCCCTGTGTGCTCCCCCAGTTATATATAGACCACCTGTGTGCCTCACAAGTAGTATATAGACCCCTGTGTGCTCCCCCAGTAGTATATAGCCCCCCTGTGTGCTCCCCCACTTGGATATAGACCTCCTGTGTGCTCTCCAAGTTGGATATAGACCCCATTCTGCTGCCCCAAGTAGTATATAGACCCCCTGTGTGCTGCCCCCAGTAGTATATAGACCCCTCAGTGAAGCCCCAGTAGTCTATAGCCCCCCTGTGTGCTCCCCCTGTTATATAGCCCCCCTGTGTGCTCCCCCCATTCATATAGACCCCCGATGTGTGCTCCCCCAGTTAAACAGACCCCTGTGTGCTCCCCCTCCCATATAGTATATAACACAATAAAACAAACACTTATACTCACCTGGGTCCGGGCGTCTCCTCTTCTCTTCACTCTTGTGGCCGCAAGGAAGGGTTTTCCCTGCAATCACAAGAGGCCGCACTCCCCTTGTCCTGGCGCCGATGCTCCAGTGATGTCACTGGAGCGCCGGCACCACAAGGACAAAGCTGCCACTTGTGACCGCAGGGAAAACCCTTCCTGCGGCCACAAGAGTGACTGACAGGAAGGGGGCCAATGTCTCCCTCCCTGTCAGTGCTGCTGCATGTAACTATGAGCGCTCATTACGAGTGCTCATAGTTACAGTTCAGATGGCGGCAGCGAGCGGGGCAGCGGCCCTGTCCAGCGGTGTTGAGCACAAGAGCGGGGCGTGGGGGCCCCCCTGGATGTTGGGGGCCCCAAGCGATCGCTTGGGGTGCTTGGTGCCAAAGACCGCCACTGCTGTGGATGGATGCCTGCCTTGGCAAGCCCTTGTCATGATTGCAATACTCATACCTTGAGTTAGACGTTGACAAAAAGGGGACACCCTGTTGTTACCCTATTTATGTTCCAATACTTGCAACCGAGTGGGACTTAAGGGGCTACCTATCAGGGTGGTGTGGTGCTCTCCCCATCATGGAGGCGCCCCGTGGCAACAGGCTAGAGATATCTGGCTATCCCATGTTTTGGGACTCGCAACCGAGGCTCCACGCACTCTTGTTTTGCATATTTAAATTTTTGGGGGCATCAGTGGAGACTCTTGATTGAGTACTTCATTGGAATTTTTTCACTAATCTCCTTGAGTTCTGTGATTACTGTGTTTTGTTGGTTGATTTGTCATTGCCCCAACCAGCCAGAATCCTGCTCCACACTGATGAGGGGCAATTACCCCGAAATGGCTGTCTGTGGATGGAAGCCTGCCTTGGCAAGCCCTTGTCATGATTGCAATACTCATACCTTGAGTTAGACGTTGACAAAAAGGGGACACCCTGTTGTTACCCTGTTTATGTTCCAATACTTGCAACCGAGTGGGACTTAAGGGGCTACCTATCAGGGTGGTGTGGTGCTCTCCCCATCACGGAGGCACCCCGTGGCAACAGGCTAGAGATATCTGGCTATCCCAAGTTTTGAAACTTGCAACTGAGGCTCCACGGATTCTTGTCTTGCATATTTAAATTTTTGGGGGCATCAGTGGAGACTCTTGATTGAGTACTTCATTGGAGTTTTAACCAGTAGATGTGGAATGATGTAAATCCCACCTGATCCCAGAACAGACATCAATCTACTAATTGTAAAGTTTACAAAACCCTTCAAAGACCACCCACGAAAGACGACTCATTCAGAGAGCAGCCGTCTAATATCCATTGTTCAACTCCTCCAAATAATCTTTTCATCTCTGCCTGAAACTCTATTGTCAATCTGTGTAATCCTCACACAATATAAATGCCTAAGGTGTGTCTGAGCTGGAAGGAGTATTAGTGACTCTCCAGATCTCATAAAATGTGGACAGGACCAATATGACAGCCATATATGAAACAGCAAACACTACAACAATGCTCTGAGCAGATAACCAACATAATAAAAGTGTAAGGTGTGCACAAAACCAAGAAACAACTCAATCTGTTTTCTACGGTGCGCTTTAAGCTGTGGATGTACACATGAAAGAACACGCTGTGAGCACCAGATGAAAGTTGTTTTATCATCCCACATAAACATGCACATTGACCGAATATGTAGGATCACTCTTATAGATGAGGGCGGAAAAGATCTAAGTAAAACAATTCAGAAGTGTATTGGAGTCTAGCAATATGAATATTATAACTATAATAATTATAGTAATATACAGTACAGAAATATAAGGAAGCAGACCATACAAAATACTGGACCTGTTTGGCCCATGACTATATAAGAGCCTGGGATCACTGGAGGATCAGATGGTACTAACCTTGGATACAACTTAGTAACATAGTAACATGGTTAATAAGGTTGAAAGAAGTCCATCAGGTTCAACCTAGAGGAACCCAACTGGGTTGATCCAGAGGAAGGCAACAACTTTCTTAATATTAGTTCCATGTTAAGGGTTGGATCCCTGGCATGTTGTTTGGTTCTCTTACTTGAGTCGTCTTCTGGCTTCTGGCTATGAATCCTTCCTCAGAGAACTGGACAGTCCCTAATTCTAACTGCTCACTATTAGTGCTGAGCGGACCTGTCAAATTGTATGGGTTCGGCAACATTCACCACACTCGCCGTTTGATTTTCCACGGCTGCAGGAGTTGGATGCTGCCCAGGGCTGTCAGGAGAACATGGATACAGCCTATGGCTATGTTCACACTTAGTATGAGATTGGCCGTTCCATGACCCAACCGGGTCACGGACCGGCCTGTCTCAGAAAAGATCATCCCGACCAGTACTGCATTACCGGCCGGATGATCTCTAGCGCCGCTGAGTTCTGATGTGGGTGCTTCCATGCGCACCAGCATCAGACCTTCCCACTGCACACAATGGAGCGTGCGGCCAGAGCCGCTCGCTCCATAGTGTGCACTGACAGGGTTTTCTGCAGCCGCTGTTAAATAAATAGCGGCCGCAGAAAAATGACATATCAGTTTTCTACGGCGCCGCTAGGGATCCCGGCCGGAGCGTATACTATGTGTATACACTCTGGCCAGGATTCCCTCAGCCTGCAGCACAACGTAGGTTCCATACCAATCACATCCGTTGCAACAACGGCCGTGATTAGTACGGAACGTACATTGTGAGAACATGGCCTATACCTGTATCCATATTTTCCAAAACTCACTAGGGCGGCATCCAACTTCTACAGCCATGGGGAATTAAACGGCGAGCATTCGAGTTTGGTGTATGTTCCTGAAACAGTTTAACAGGTCCGCTCAGCACTTGCTATGTCTTTTGTTCTGGTTTTTCTGCCAAGTCCATGCTTATTCAGGTCCCACCAATTAGACTCTTCTACTGGCAATAGACATAGTTTAACTGTTGGCTGACACCTTTTCTAGACTAACAGAGCCCATTGGACTCGTCTGTCACACTCTTCTGACACCCCTTTCTCTCTCCCATCTCTCTCTCTAGGGTCTGGAGAACGTTGCCGAACCTAAACAGTTTGGCAAGTTTGCTCAACAATACTTACACACATTGCTTTGGGTTTGGCAACGCCTTCTTGTGTACAAGGTGTCCAACCATAACCGTGAGTCCATAGGAGCAAACATCAGAGAGGACTCACTGTCCCTATTACCTCCGCCGTTCATCTGTACAGCTGCCAAATGTCTCCCTGGTTTTCAGGGACAGTCCCTGCTTCTTAAACGTTTGTCCCTGGTGTCTGCCGCTATCAAACACAATGTTGCTTCCTTTGTTTTTCTTCTTCTTGGATTATTTATTGCTATTTTTATGACTGCTGGAACATGTAACCAGACTGAATTTTCACTGTCCTTAACCTCATTTACTTTGAAAATGTTTAGTCTGACAGTGAAAAGCCCATATCTGCAGAAATAAAAAAATAAAAAAAGAAAGAAAATAAACTTCAAAGCTCCGCTTGCTATCAGTGTCGTAATTGTAGTCCATGGCCATGGGGGCTTCTGTCGGGTGAATTGGTTCCTTTTCTGCAGCCAAAACTTATACAGGTACTTTAGAGTTCGGCTAGTTACTGTTTGTTATGTGTGAATTTATTACTGTGTATTAAAGGGGTACTCTGGAGTAAAAAAAAACTTTTTAAATGAACTGGTGTAAGCAAGTTATACAGATTTGTAAATTACTTTTATTTAAAAATCCAGTACTTATCAGCTGCTTTATTTCCTGCAGGAAGTGGTGTCTTCTTTCCAGTCTGGCACAGTGCTCTTTGCTGTCACCTCTGTCCATGACAGGAACTGTCCAGAGCAGTAGCAAATTTTCGTTGAAAACCTCTAATGCTCTGGAAAGTTCCTGACACAGACAGAGGTGGAAGCAGAGAGCACTGTCTTAAACTGGAAAGAATACTCCACTTCCTTCAGGACATACAGCAGATGATAAGTACTGGGAGACTTAAAAGACGTGAGATTTTTTTTTTAAAGTAAGTTGCAAATCTGTATAGCATTATAACACCAGTTGATTTAAAAAATAAATAAATAAAAATAAAATAATAATAATAATCATAATAATAATAATAATACTTCGCCGTAGTGCCCCTTTAAGCTTCAAAAAGCCTTTAAATGGTCTGTTTTTGGGCCTTGACCACTGTAGACATACCCTCTGGGTTCTTTAAAGCTAATTTATTTTTTATTTTCAGCCCAGCAACTAAAGGGGCCCGTTTCCATCCAGAAGGGGCTCAGTATGTGATGTGGATGTGGATACCAGGCGTAACACTACTGTTAACCTTCAAGCACCAAATGGAGACACACAATAAGCAGAATGGATCTGTCAACAGCAGCTTATTGACATTTCCAGATTTTATTTCATATATAGTGAAAATGAACTAAAAAATATGCAAAAGCAGCACAAAGGAAATGAAATGATATAGCAAATATGATTCCTATGAACCTTATATTGGAATTTTTCCAGTGAATCACTGTTTTAGTATCATTGGGTTGCTGGCTGTATAGTATCTGGTATACCAACAGGATGCTTCTGGGCCGTATACTTTTCATCCTAGGAATTTGATATGTCAGCTATGCCTTTTAGGTATAAACATCTCACATCTGTAGAAAACCAGGATGGAAGGATATAGACATATGATGGGGAAGAAATGATAGAAATCTGTATTTTTTTTGCAGAAAAAATTGGAATTCCCCAGACATGATAAATTATAAGTGACAAATAACATAAAATAGCCCCCAATGCTGATATCATCTTATTACAATATTCCTGATTTATTATTTGCTATTATGACTGGCAGTGCTGAATACTCTGCAGTCTCCTGTTAGAAGATAATTCTTTCTAAATCCTTCTATTATATTTATCTTCCCTTTAAATTAAAGGGCTTGTCTGATGATGAAACCTATTTTCTAATAAATGAACATATATTGATAAATAAGGTTATTTACTACCTTTATGTTGTCTTTTGCTTTGTCACTTTGCTTCCAATGCAACTTGTCTGCTCTGTTGTCTTCAGCTCAACATCCTGTCTGATATACATCCTGCAACAGACTTCCTGTTCCTGCTGTACGCTCTAGCTGTATGCTGTAGTTAACTCTATCTCGCTCCCACGATATCAAGGATTTTAAACCTTCGGACCTTCACCTGTTTCATAACTACAACTCCCATCATGCCTGGACAGCCAAAGCAGTTATCCATCTAGACTTATATTATATCTTATTTTATACCCAATTAATTTCCAATCTCATCATAAACTTATAGAAATTTAACACCAGAAAAAAACTTGTTGTCAGCTGGTGTCTAAAGTTATGCAGATTTGTAAATTACTTCTATTTGAAAAAAATCTCAGTCTTCTAGTACTTATCAGCTGCTATATGTGTAGTGTCCCGCTATGGGTGGTTTTTCTATCTTTACACACCCAGGTAAAACTAGTTCTGTCAGGTGCCACAGTTAGTTGCTGTACCCTACTCCAGCCACTAGGTGTCTCACTCCCCCTGTGCACAGCTGCAGTGTAGGAAGGAAGGTTTAGCCTGCTACACATACTCTCACACCACTTCCTAGTGAGTGAGTTAGTCTAGGAAGAGACAATACCTGTTTTCCCAGTGTGAGAGACTTCAGCAGTCATGCACTGCTGAACCCCACCCTGGGGTAACTGGAGTTACAGGAGTAACCCCCTTGCCTATGTTCAGGACAGTCCTCCCCTTGAGAAGGATAGGGAAAAAGGCTAATCCGCAGTAGAGCACAGATGCACGTTAGCCGCTCTCTATGGACTACGCTCGACTATGTAAGAAAAATTCTACTAGTTAGCTTCATCCAGAGACCTAGGACTCATACTACCTCGCAGGGCGGTCAACAATACTGGAAGACAGAAGGTGGTCCGATAAGAAAGAATTATCTAAACATGAGTACAAGGAGTTTTCAAGTCACACACTTCACAGACATCCTGGCAGAGTACAAGGCTAATAGGGCAAGGGCTCCTATCCGGTCCCTATATACTGCTATAGATTTCTTCTACTTTCCTTCACCTCAAGCTGCTTTTGTGATATCAACTACTGTTTATTGCACTAAGTATCAAAGAACTGTATTGCACTAAAGATATTTACAAGTAAAGTTAAGTATTATTTAAGTGGGACTCTGTCATCTCTGCCGCACCCTGCACCTCACACTACTTCTACCAAAGGTCTGGTGACCGTGTGTCCAGTGCCCGTGTTACCACTCCTGGCCACTGTGTCGCCCCAAAACACCGGCTGATTCAAAACACTGGTATCCAGCACCCCGAGCCACGGCATATGCTCTGCAGGACACAGTGCTCTCTTCTGCCATCTCTGTCTGTGTCAGGAACTGTCCAAAGCAGGAAAGGTTTTCTATGGGGATTTGCTACTGTTCTGGACAGTTCCTGACATGGACAGAGGTGGCAGCAGAGAGAATTCTGTCAGACTGGAAAGAATACACCACTTCCTGCATGACATGCAGCATCAGTTAAGTACTGGAAGACTTTTTTTTTTTGTTTTTTTTATTTTTTTACAAATCTGTTTAACATTCTGGTACCAGTTAATTTATTTTACCTGTGAAGTACCCCTTTAATTTTTTATGCTTTTATTTTCCAAATGCTCATTATGCTATATAAAAGCTGAACTGTGATTGGTTGCTATGCGTAAAACCAGACAGTTTGGGTTTTAGGCAGATTAATACTTCTGGACCAACATCTTTATATAGGGCATATGACTAAATGACTGTGTTTGAATGGAGATCATTGCACTAAATCCTGCTCTTTGTCAATCACTCTTAAGAGTTAAACACTGCCTGGCACATAATCCTTTTATTCCCGGCAACATGAGGCCCGGTGACACTTTGGGTGTGTGATCTCTCTATCAGGACACTGGCCTGACACTAATCACTGCCAATATGAGGAAGAGAGGTGTTTGTGTTAGTCTTGAAGGAAAGGATGCTCTACACAGCCAAGTGACTCAGGTTCTCAATAGGGTGGAGGAAATCTTCAAGACACTGAACATCACTCCAGGAACTCTTTCGGAGCCTAAGTACAAGTAATAAAATACGATTTGAATATTGTTATGTGGCATGTAAAGGATTAGAAAATATATTTCTTTTTTTTTCAAAAAAACAGCAGCATACGTGTCTATAGGCTGTGTATGGTTCTGTGGTCCATGTCCATTCATGTGAAAAGGGCTGAACTGCAATATGGACACAATTCATAAATGCTGTTTTTTTCGGGGAAAAAATACTCTACACCAAACCCAAAACAATTCCTTATAAAACCTTACAGACAATATGTTATTTTGCTAAATGAAACTGCTGTAGTCGAAAAAGACAGGAAAATAACATCTACTAGTGATGTGAAATTACTATTCTGAAATATACATTATTCTAGTGGAATATTATATTGATAAGGGTGCCTCTCCAGCGTCGGATTGCCACTCTGGGACCTCCACAGGGCTCCGGGATCTTCTCCTAGCCAACGTCACAAACTGGTTGATTGACTGCCCGCTTAGCCAATCAGTGACTGGGGCGGGACACTGCTGCTATCACTGATTGGCTGAGCGGGCAATCTATCACCCGGGAATGCATTTTCCCCCTCGTCGTGACATTATCAGAACTTGGGGGAAAATTACTTCCGGTGGGGGTGGGGGTAGCGGCGCAGGCACGTGGAGAGGTAAGTTAGCGTTCTCTAATAACTTCCCCCCTGCCAACTGCCAAAAGATAAAAATGCCCGGACTTCTCCTTTAAATGATTACTATTGGTTCAGTTTTTTAACATAATTGAAAATTTGGGTGTATGTGAAGAGTTGATAATGTGATATATATATATATATATATATATATATATATATATATGATGTTTTTTGGAAAACCCATGAAAGTAGTCTGGTTTCACTGAGTTTGATGTGTTGTGTCTATCAGATGAAAGAGAACTTTTATAGGGTTAAACAAGCTTTTTACCTTCCATAGTTCTGGGAACACCCTGTAGCTGAAGCCCTTAATAATCTTTTATCATTGAAGTAATTCAAAATGTAAAGCTCACTAAAAACTAGGTGTGCTCCTCCGTCTAATGCTCAAAGAAGACTCGTCATACACCTTCTCTCTCCTGGGACATATCTTTTGTCTTTTAGATCAGTTCTCCAGGGAAGATGTTTGGTCTGGGCACTTGGCATGGAAAAGGATGTGATTGGAAGCATCTGATGGCTGTTCACATGTAACATCCACTGTTCACAACTATTGTGACCATGGAACTGATAATGGCTGACACCATAAAGGACCTCTATGGCAGTATAACAAGCTGCACATACTTATTAGTGGACTAGTGGTCTCCAGGATCTTAGAAAGTGCCAGAGCTTCATCAAACAAGTAGATTGCTCTGCCTTATATACAACAGCACAGAAGGTTTAGGCATGAGCGTTTCTCCATATTGGGTGCAACCTCAATATGTGTGTTTTGTAAGGTCCTCTACACCTTAAAGGGGTTGTCCAGGAAAGGGGTTGTCCAGGATAAATTCATATTTGGGAATCCTCTTGGGACTGTGGGGGACATGACAGTGATGTAAACTGCCATTTCCAAGAGGCAGGTAAGTAAACACCACTTCCATAGTTTCACGATCATTTTCTCCGCAGCCCAGACAGGATCGCTAATTACCAGTTTATCACAGACAACCCCTTTAAGAAGGGACAACCTATATTTTATTATGTATATTATATTGTATTTACCCAAGTGTGACTACAAACAAGCCTTCGGAACAACAAAGGGGTTGTGAGATGTTCTGTATTTTTTAACATACTGTTGCTGGTGCATATAAAACAATAAACATGCTTACCTCCATGCGCTCCCCTGGTGTTGCCGCCGGTGTCCCCCACTGACTGCAGAGCCTCCACTTCTGAGATAAAAGCATCTCTGGAGTGACAGCCCGCCCAGCCAATCACTGCCCGCGGGGCTTTCCTGTCTCAGCCAGTGATGAGTCAGTGATGAGATGAGTTTGTCTAGTAAACAGAGGCTCTGCAGTCAGCGAGGGACACCGGCAACTCCAAAAGAGGACACCGGGGGAGCGTGGAGAGGTAAGCAAAGGATGTTTGTTGTTTTTAATGCAACAGCAGCAATGTAGTACCTGCTGACAGCTATATACAGAGGTTGGGGAGTGCAATGATACCTGGGGTCTCTGATTTGAAATGCTAATTACTTCAGTAAGTGCTTAAGAGACAGGCTCTTCTACTTAGGTGCCCTAAACTCTCTGTATTGTATACTTACCTGGCCTCTCCTCTCAACAGCTCTGTCTCATGATTGGATGCTAGAGCTGTCAATCATTGCTGGGAGGAGGGGGCTGGAAAAACTCATTATAGTAAGCAAAGTAAGGAGAACTGGAAAGAGTGAGCAGGTTACCAGAGTAAATGGAGCACAAGTATTTAGCCTTTGTGTAAAAACTGATATGTTGATGTGCCGAATAAATATGACCATGGCCATGTTTTTCTGACGCTGGATAACCCCTTTAAGCTTCATGTAATTATGTGAATCTGGAAAGTAAAGCGATCTTAAGTTCGGACGAAGAAATATGGATTGTGTTGTCTTTTTTGGGTCATTCAATCTGTCAGGGGGTCACTGCTGGACCCCCTTGCTTTGCCAGGGTTTCACTCTGTTTCGGTAGAGCATATTTGCCATTGATAAAGCAGAAGTTAGTAAGATGTGCATTTCGGCTCCTCCCCCATCAGGCTCCGCCCCCTGAGGACACCATCATTTCTCTGCCTACCCATATAAACATCTCAGCTGCTGACAACATGGTCTAATCTCATAGGATTGTTCAGCATGAAGAGCATGAAGCTCTATAAATGTATTGTCTTTCTGCAGAGACTACAGGAGAGAGGAGCTTAGTGATGATTATAGTACTAGGATCATTAAACTAAGACATTAAGCATAGACAGGAAAGTAAAGAGGCCATTTCCTTTTGATGAGGCCCAGGGGACCTGACTGTATTAATCATAATTTCTGCAGGATTCCCCACTCGGAGACGGGAATAGTGGAGGGTGGAGAAGACACCGCCATTCATTGTGTTTACACAGATTTACTATCAAAGGAATCGTTCTCGAGGTGTCTTCAGGAAATAGACACAGATGGGTCATGGCCTAACAGTGTGAGGAAAGGGGGTTATTATTAGAAAACGATTAGTCCCTTAATGTTTAATTATACCGCCATCAATGCGGCAGACAGACAGGATAGGACAGGCGGGAAAGAATGGGGATGGCAGACAAGTAGGCTTCATGTAGAAATAGTATACAGGAATTAGGTTTACAGGAAAAATCCAAACAATGAAGAAGAATAAGACAGGCAGACATGATGCAGGACTGTCTCCCTGCAGTGGACACTACAGATCCTGTAATGTTAGTGTGGTGTCCCACCACTGGTGTTTCTTTCTCTCCTATGCACCCGTTAAAAAGCTTTTTCCTCATAGGTTAAGTGGTGGATGAAGTTTTAAGTTTCTCCACTAGGTGCCACTATTTTGTATCCTTCTATGTATTGTACAGCTGAAGTAAGTCATGGGTTAATGTTTATCTGTGTACCATGTGTTTTATGTTGACCAATAGGAGGTGCTCTTTTCTTCTCAACCTATACTCTCTTTTCTTTCTTTTAAGAACACTCATCCCCACCACTCACAGGCAGGCATACAGAGGGCAACTGTAGAAGAAGTTTTACTGGTGGAGGAAATACAGTGAGTCTTATCCAGATTCTCAGTATGATAGGACACAAGAGACAACGGTTCCTGCAGAAGTTAAGCCAGGGCCTGGCTGATGCCAGGACCCCTGTCAGGGACACAGTTCAGTCTAGCCACGAGTAGATGCAGTTGGAGACCAACAGTTCTTCCAACCAAACTAGTATCTTCGCTATGCAGTGCTAAGCACACAACAGGGAGAGTAGTCACCAAGGAACACCCTGACCCACGCCAGAAACATATCTAAAAAGAGCAGGGCAGTATCCTGAACAAGACACCTCGGACACCTAGCTACATCCAGATAACCACGGCTGGGGCTCGTACTACCTTACTGGGACCGATTCTAGGCTACCAGAGGGTGAAAGGCGGTCAGACAGTATCTAGATGTGAGTACGAGTATAACTTCACTCAAGATATTCACTAAACTTTCTGGCAGAGTACAATGGGCTCCTCTGGCAAACTCCCCTCCTATGCTCTACTCTCTCCTCTACAAGCACCGCTACAACTACCTCTCTTAATTCTCTCAAGAACCTCCTTCAAGCACTAAGGTCAAGCATTCAAGTGTGCTAAGATTTATTACTTGTAAAACCGTGTACTATAACCTGCAAAGTTCTACAGTAAAGTTGCTATATTTTTATACAACGCACGGGGTCATCTTCTGTCTTCACCTACACACACACCTTGGGTTATTCTTCCCCTTTCTGTGGTTACAAGTACTGACAGTCCGGGTGGGTTAGTTGCCACTCAGGACTGCTGTGATAAGAGCTCAATGGACCCACGACAACCCGGCAGGTTACCGACCATTTGGGGAACACAGCCAGCTGTACTACAAAAGCAGGTATCAACATAACACCTGTGTGCTGGACTAGCACTCGCATCACGACTTATAACACCTCTGGCTGAGCTGAAACACCAATACCAACATAACATCTGGTAATAAAAAACCACACTAGAAAAAAAAGGTTAATGTGAATTACAATGTGACAGAAGAGACTAATGTGAATCCCTAAAATTTTAGAATTGTTTCTTTTGAATCAACTGGTACCAGAAAGTGGCAGAGATTTGTAAATTACAAATTACAAATTACAATTAAAATATCTAGTCTTACAGTAGTTTTCAGTTGCTGTATGTCCTGCAGGAAGTGGTGTAATCTTAAAAGGAGCGGCTTCTTCTTTAGAGGATGCAGTTTTTACTTTATATACATAGACTGCCCATTGATTTTAGAAGCCTATTCTATGTATAACTGCTGATCTGAATAAGGGAAAGTCACATGAATTAGATATAGTGAGTATTGGAGTGCGGGTTATGCTTACTTCACTCATGTAGGAAATCATGACTTCTTCATGCCATGAAATATTGTAGATTATGGATGGTTTACATTGTTTCTTGCATTAGCAGTCATTACTAATTTATCATACTATTTTTCTAGAATGTTTTAGAACACAAGACTAATATAGCACTTTACATTTTAAATGGCCGCTGTTGTTTCAGTGTTCCTCCATTTTATAGCCTAGATGATTCATAGCATATTTGTAAATCACTTAATTTACTAAAAAAAGACTCTTTAACCCAGAAAAAAAATCTAAAAGCTCCAAGCCCGAAGAGATGTCTCACTTCCCTGCAATCTGCTCTGCACTGCTTGTTGTTAGGAGAATTCTGTCTTTAGCAGCAGAGAGACAACGTTAAAATACAGGAAGCAGGGGTAGGATTAGAAAGATTAATAAAGGGTGGAATGTGTATATGTATAAATATCTGCCTCCATAGAATTCAGGCTGTGCCGGAAAGGTAAATCAAGGCTTCCCCCTTATATCTTATGGCAGAAAATGTCTCTTTTTCACTTTGCAAACCCAGTGCATCAATAACCCCTAGGCCCTTTCCACTAGGGATGAGCGAACCGGCCAAGGTTCCCGCTATCTGCCTACTCCGTGGAGAGGGTGGATACAGCCTAAGGACCGCCTAGAAAACTGGGATACAACATATGGCTATGGCTGTATCCCAGTTTCTAGGCGCTTCTCAGGCTGTATTCACCCTCTCCACGGAGTGGGCAGACAGCGGGAATCAGAAGCCAAGAGTTCAGGTTCATACGAACCCGAACCTCGGCCAGTTCGCTCATCCCTACTTTCCACCATATAACATCTATAGAGGCATACTTTGTAAGTCATCCAGTAGCACAGTGCCAGTCTGCTTGGTTCAGTGCATTTTCCAGCATTATGCACGGCATAGAAGAGGAGGGGCTTGTCAATAGGTGTTCTCTGGTAATTGTAATTGAAAAGTAAGGGAAGGAAGTCTAGGTGTGGGTACTGCTGACAAACAGCCCAGCTCTGGCCCTGATTCCTGGAATGGAGAATAAGAAACAGCTGACATCCATAGAGGACTCTTGGGGACTGAATAACAGCAGTGATAACACTAATATCATTTGTCACTAGAGATGAGCGAACCTCAAACATGCTCGAGTCCATCCGAACCCGATCATTCGGCATTTGATTAGCGGTGGCTGCTGAAGTTGGATAAAGCTCTAAGGTTGTCTTGAAAACGTGGATACAGCCAATGACTATATCCATGTTTTCCACATATCCTTAGGGCTTTATCCAACTTCAGCAGCCACCGCTAATCAAATGCCGAAAGTTCGGGTTCGGATGGACTTGAGAATGCTCGAGGTTCGCTCATCTCTATTTGTCACCACTCTAAAGGGTTAATCTAACAATAACCTGCAGATTTTTTTTTTTTTAACTCTTCTGAAAGTACAGGTGCGTTTAAAGCTCCCAATTTTTCTTCTCAAGTTACAAGCTTCTTACCTCTAGCATTTGACGTAGATATATTGAAAATTTTGTGATTCAGGCGGAATATGATAGCTGTGATACCTGATACTTTTTTTTCAGACACAAATTTTAATAAGAAACTAAACACAAGAACGGGGGGAGGGGAATAAAGCACAATCTTAGGTTATTGGGGAAAAGATTGGAAGCAACATGAAAAAATATTACCTTACTGAAAGAGTAGTAGATGCTTGGGACAACTTCCAGCAGATGTGGTTGATAAATCTATAGTAAGTGAATACTAGCCTGTCTAGAATAAACTATAGTATGAATAATTCCCACTAGGGGGCGCTGTCTCTGTCTCTGTCTCTCTCTCTCTCTCTCTCTCTCTCTATGTGTATATATATATATATATATATATATATATATATATTCCATAAATTATCATTCTCTTCCTAATTTATTAACAAAAGGGGATGCGTGTAGTTTCCAGAAGATGACGTTCTATATACAAAGCTGTCCCTGTATAAACCTGCAGGGTTTATGGTCGGCACTTCTGTCACTTTTGTGTTAGGACAAGTTGAGTCACACTATTTGCCCACAATACCATAACACCGTTCTAGCAACCAAAGCTATTCATTCATTTATATACAGTACAAATGGCATCATTCCTATTGGCCTGGATGGTGTGATGGAACCACTTACACATCTCTGTGAGACTGACATATACAGGTTAGTCACAATCTGAAGGTTGGACTCATGCTCTGATATCTGACTTGCACACAGTCTATTACCACCCTGTGAAAGCGTCACTATAGGCATTAAGTCACTAGACAAGGATATGTTATAAAATTTTCTTCCCTTAGTGTGAATGATCCAGCTGATGTCAAACGCCCAGAAATCAGAAAGGCGAGCATTACTCACCTCGTCGTAACGTTTGTAGCCATTTTTCCCAAAATAGAATAAAAAATGGGGAACTGTCACATTCTGCACAGTCACTGTAAGTCTGTGTAGGTTGTCAGACAAAAACCACACAGGCTATGTGCACACTCAGTTTTTTAGTCTGCCTGTTAAAGCACAACTACTTTCTTCCAAAAACAGCTCTGCTCCTGTGCACAAGTTGTGTGTGGTATTGCTACTGATCCCCATTCACTTTAATGGTCCTTTTACACGGAACGATTTATCGTTCGTTTTTGCACGACAACGATCGAATTCGAACGATAATCGTACGTGTAAACGCAGCGAACCATCAAACGACGAGCGAGAAATCGTTCATTTTGATCTTTCAACATGTTCTCAAATTATCGTTGGTCGTTCGCAAAAAAATCGCAGATCATTCCGTGTAAACATTCTTTCAACGATTTCACCTATGTGTGAGATAGGCTTAAGCGATCGCAAAACGATTTTTCCGTACAATGTATCGTTCCGTCTAAACGCTGATCTTTATAAAAAAAAACATTGTTCATTCAAAATCGTTAATCGTGCGATCGGGGGAATTATCGCTCCGTGTAAAAGTACCATAACTGAGCTGAGCTGCAATACCATAGACAAGCCATGGGCAGGAGTGGAGCTGTTTTTTTTATTTTTTTTTTAAGAATGTAGCCATGTTTTTGAAATACTGCACACCCCCTTTAAGCAGTAGTGTTTCATGAAAAAAATTGCTCAAAAGTCTTTTTTATGATTTTTTTTTGTCACAGCAGATGCTATTAGGCAATTTGTAAGCCAATAATAGTACCAGCAATAGCTGAATAAACAATGGTAGAAATCCTGGTGGATAAACAACCCCTTAGAGGAATTAGAGGTATTCCTAATAGGCTCATATAGAGGTCTTACAAACTGCTTGTATAGGCAGGCTCCTCTTCCCAGCCATATACTATCTAACTATCTAGCAGTAGATCCCTACTTTTATTCCAAACTGATCAGACTTGATGACACTTTTTCCCCTAACACCCCACTTCTATTCCATATCCTGGCCAATGAGGGTATCTTGGTTGATGTGGTAATGGGGGGGGGGGGGGGGGTAAAATTGCAACCTTTGACCAACTTAGGAAGAAGTTTTCAGTCCCTATGAACCTTAGATTTACTCTACATATTTTATTTGTATTTTGCTCTGTGATCTCAATTTAAAGGATTTAATGTTAGATTGTGCACCTTGCCGTTACAGGCATGGGTAGTCATTGAGCCCCTGGTCAAGTCCCTTCCTATGTTCTACGGCCACTTCCTCAGATACATAAATTTGAGCCATGGATAGATGGAGTAATATAATTATGCTGATGGATAATGGGGATACAGAGGAAATGCTCAAAGCCTTCCATGATGCCCTCATCTCTGCTATTGGCTGGCTGCGTGGATTTCCGCCCGTGCCATAGACTCAATTCTATGCACGGGTGGATTCCACTGTCCGTTCAAAGAATGATCCTGTTCTACCAAGCTTTTTAAAATGCATAAAATATATTCTTCCTCCTGCCCTAGATCCCTACAAGCAAATGGAGACTTTCTGCATATGTTTTGTCATTTACCGGCTCCTGTGACTGTGTTCTCTGCTGGAAATTGTGGTGTAAATGTTCTTTTAATAAATCTTACTTTAAAAATAAATAAATATATATGCAGTGGTGCCTTGGATTACGACCATAATTTGTTCCGGGACTGCGCTTGTAATCCAAATCAACTCTGAAACCAAAGCAAATTTTCCCAGAAGAAATCATAGAAATGCAGACAATTGGTTCCACGCCCCAAAAATAATGATTTATTATTCTGCATAACATGTAAAACAGATGAAACAAACATTCAATAACAGCAGAATATGTAATATTATAAGTTACTGTACAGGAATGGAGAGGATGGGAAAGACAAGGGCGGACAGAGACTGCAGGGAGTATGAAGGAATGAGCAGGGCAGATGTGGGCACAGTATAGCAGCGCTCTCTGTCTGGGGAGAGAGGGGTTACAGCTATGAAGAGATTACCTCCACAGTCCAGTCCCCTGATGTAAGCCCCAGCCTGAAGTGGATCTGCTATGATTTGGAAGGTGAGGGAGACTTCCTGGGTCAGAGAACAGGGCTGTAGACCCCGCTATGCAGACCATGCCCCTCCCCCACTTGCGCTCCCACCCAGTACAGGAAGCTCTTAAACCAAAGCAATGCTCTTACCAAGTCACAATTTAAAAAAACTGTGAGCTCTTAAACCAAAACGCACTTAAACCAAGTTACTCTTAAACCAAGGTACCACTGTATATACATTTACCTTTCTTAAAGGGGTATTCCAGTAACAACAATTTATTAACTCTAAAGAACTGCTGCTTTGAACATTTGAACTGAAGAGCACAGGGCCTGCTTGCTTGACTGCCACCATTTATTTGGCAGACACTGGACTACTATTCAAGCGACCACTGCAGGTCCCAGTGATCAGACCCCATGATTTAGCATTTATTACCTATTCGGTGTATTATTTGACCATCCATATCACACGCGTATTATTCCATCTCCCTGGTATATTCTGTGATATAACACATGATGTTGCATGCCATGACCTTAAAGGGGGAAGTATCTTTGTTCACAAGTCCCCCCAGAAACAGCACCAATCTTTTCTAATGGTTGTACCTGGTATTGCAGCTCAGCCCCATCAATGAAATGGGAAAGATTGCAATACCAGGCAAAGACCACAAGCAATAGAGATCATGCTTATAACATTATTATTAGTTGCTATGGTCAGCAAGGTCTTATGTTCCTTTAGGTACATGAGGCCATATTGATGGGTGGTATCCCACCACGGGTGTTGCTATTGGTTACACCCTTCGTAAAAGCCTGTACTTTTTGAGTGTAAGTGGTGATGTAGTAGTACCAAAGTTTCGCCACTAGATGTCGTGTATGTGTATTCAGTTATTGCACAGCTGTAGTACTTAATGGGTTACTGTTTGTTTGTGTGTCACATGGATCTGTCAGCCAATCAGAGTTCTTTCCTTTTCTCACCTATCCTCTCTCTCTTAACTTCTCACATATGCACTCCTCACCCACTCACAGCACACCTTACAGGGGCTGTAGGAAGGAAGTCACATGGGTAGAGGAAGTGTAGTGTCTTTTGATGTTAGACTCTGTAGAGGAAGGACACAAGTCAGAACACTCTACAGCGGTCTAGTTGGGCCCTGGAGCCTGCCAGGTCCACAGTATAAGTGTGCAGTCTTGATGTAGATCAGAGCACATGCAACTACCTACAGTTTCTTCTCAAGTAACTCCACTCAAAACTATGCAGTGTTAAACCTTCACTAGATAGGACAAGTCAGGGATCATCTCAACCCACGCCGTGGACAAGGAAAGACACAGTGCAGAACAGTATCCATAAAGAAAGTAAAGGAACTGATCCGGATAGAGCTAAGTTGCTAGAAGCCTATGAACTCTATCTCGCAGCACGGGTGTAAGCAGGGAACCCTCAGCATTCCGCTCATCCCAGGTAACAAGCTCTGGGACTTGTGTCACCCTCTAGGACAGGTCACTCGACACTGGTGGGCAATAGGTGGTGCAAAGACCAAAGAGTCAAAACACAGGCACAAGTATTCTCTCTCTTCAAGTATTCCTCTATTTCTACCTCTGAAGTTCTGGCAGAGCACAGTACTACTTGGGTTGGGACTCTCTCAACATCCTCCTCTCTACTCTTCTGATCCTCTTTCCAGGGCCGGCCTTTGGGGTGTGCGACTTGTGCAATTGCACAGGGCGCATCACTCCTGGTCAGCTAGGGGGTGCTCTGGCAGACAGAGAGCTGCACATCTAACTTAGACATAGGAATCTCTAGGTTAGATGTGCTGTGTGTCTGCTGGAGCGCCCCTCCAGCTGGCCGCCTCCCCTCCTCCCATGTTGGTTGCTTTGGGGCGCTCCTGCAGACAGGCAGCACATCTAGCTTAGAGCTTGATATGTCTAAGTTAGATGTGCAGCCAGTAGGGAGGCGCACCTGGGCCGACCGAGCCTACGGGGACCCGGCAAATTACTGTTCCGGGTATGTCCCTGTAGTCTCTGCCCCCTGCCGACAAGCCCCGCCCCCCGACGCCGACCGTGAGTGGGACACTGAGTGCACAGAGCCTTCATCGTCCTGCTGAGGGGCAGCAAGTGAAGGGGGGGGAGATCCAGGAGGGAGGGGGCAGTGAGAATAGCAAAGGGAGATAGCAGCAGCCACATCCCTCAGTGTGCTGGGAACAGGCTAGTGGCTGGAAGGATTCTTTCCTGGGCTACTAACATTATATGGCATTTGTGATTGGCAATGATTTATTTAGCAATCATTTATTGTAGTTATTATGATGGAGGTCACCCAGTTTTTCCAGCATCCTGTATGTCAGTGTAATGGAGGTCACCCAGCTCTCCCAGCATCCTGTATGTCAGTGTAATGGAGGTCACCCAGCTCTCCCAGCATCCTGGATGCCAGTATAATGGAGGTCACCCAGCTTTTCCAGCATCCTGTATGTCAGTGTAATGAAGGTCACCCAGCTCTCCCAGCATCCTGGATGTCAGTATAATGGAGGTCACCCAGCTTTTCTAGCATCCTGTATGTCAGTGTAATGGAGGTCACCCAGCTCTCCCAGCATCCTGTATGTCAGTATAATGGTGGTCAACCAGCTCTCCCCCCAGCATCCTGTGTGTCAGTGTAATGGAGGTCACCCAGCTCTCCCAGCATCCTGTATGTCAGTATAATGGAGGTCACCCAGCTTTCCCAGCATCTTGTATAGTAGTCAGTATAATGAAGGTCACCCAGCTCCCCCAGCATTCTGTATAGTAGTCAGTATAATGGAGGTCACCCAGCTCTCCCAGCATCCTGTATAGTAGTCAGTATAATGGAGGTCACCCAGCTTTCCCAGCATCTTGTATAGTAGTCAGTATATGGAGGTCACCCAGCTTTCCTAGCATCTTGTATAGTAGTCATTATATGGCGGTCACCCAGCTTTCCTAGCATGTTGTATAGTAGTCAGTATAATGGAGGTCACCTAGCTTTCCTAGCATCTTTTATAGTAGTCAGTATAATGGAGGTCACCCAGCTTTTCTAGCATGTTGTATAGTAGTCAGTATAATGGAGGTCACCCAGCTTTCTCAACATCTTGTATAGTAGTCAGTATATGGAGGTCACCCAGCTTTCCTAGCATCTTGTATAGTAGTCAGTATATGGCGGTCACCCAGCTTTCCTAGCATGTTGTATAGTAGTCAGTATAATGGAGGTCACCCAGCTTTCCTAGCATCTTTTATAGTAGTCAGTATGATGGAGGTCATCTAGCTTTCCCAGCATCTTGTATAGTAGTCAGCATGATGGAGGTCACCCAGCTAGATAGAGAGATAGATTGGCATTGTAACCTGCTTATGTTCCATATGGGTAACATAATCGGTTGGGGGCCCACTCAGACACGCTCGCCCCTCCCCTAGGCTGAACCCCTAGCTACGTCCCTGTGTGCAATTGTCTGCAGGAGCGCCAATCAGGAAGGCCACGGACGGCCGCGGAGGCACCTGTCCCTCTGTGTGCTGGTAAGTACCTTTATCGGAAGTCGGGTGGTTTAGGAGGCTGGGGTTTAGGGGTGGCGTTTGTTGTAGTAGGATTTAGTCTATCATATCTAAGTCCTTCAGCCTCAGCCTGGTTTGATTGTGGAGATTGTCTGGAGGGGTGGGAGGCTGTGGATTTAGTCTATGTGACTATTAGGGGGTACCAAGGGGGGGGGGGCGCCGAAGGAAAGTTTCGCACAGGGCGCCATATACCCTAAGGCTGTCCCTGCCTCTTTTATACCTCTTTGCACTCAGCTCAGTCAGCACATCTGTACCACTCTTTCTACTCTCAATACAGATCTGGATCCTAAAGTATCAAGGGTCTTATCAAGTGTAAAGTATTATATCAAGGCAAAGCTGTATGATCTACTGCCTACCTCAAGAATCTTCAGAGTAAATAATATTTTATTTATGATAAAGAGACTTTGTGGTTCCTCGTCAAACACCGACACAGTACACACACATTCCTTGGGTCATCTCCCCTTTCTGTGGGTGGCAGTACCAATAGTCCGGGTGGATGACTATTCCACTCCAGACCACCATGATAAGTACCCAAAGGACCCCGCAACAACCTGGCAGGTCACTGTCCACAGATGAACAAGGTATATCCGGCCTCTTAAAATTAAAAGCAGATGTGCCACCATACCTGAGTGCCCAACTGGCACTGGTGTCACGGCATAACACCACTGGGCACAGCTATATCTCGGCCAACCACCATAGAACTGGCGTCACACCTAACGATCTGGCAAGTGACCGGACGTACTGCCTCACCACATACTGCCTCACCACAGATGCATATTTCTGTTCCTAATCTAGAGAAACCACTTGAAGTTGAGTCGAAACTCAGGTACATCTAGTGTCCTGAATGAAGTGGATACTTTATATGAGCTTATTATTTGCTATTGTGCAACAAGAAAAACATTACAGAAGAACATTAGTAACAGTTCATGTGATAGACACAAGCAGTGGTGATGTTCTTGTATTATTGACACAACACAGTGTAAAACTATCATTACGACGTGTTAATAAAGTTATTAAGTTATTAAAGTATAGACAGAACACCAGCATCATGTGAGGCTTGGTGCAACAGGCCAGATTAACCTCCTTTCCAAATTAAGGCCACGTTCACACTTGTGCGGACAGTTTTCGTTGCAGTCACTAGGGCGGCTGTGATTCCATAGACTGCAGCACAATGTAAATTTTCTATTAATCACAGCTGTTGTTGCAATTCGGCAGCAACAGCCGTGATTAATAGAAAATTTAAGTTCTGTGAATGTGGCCTAAACCTGGACCAAGCCAAAGTAGACCCCAGTTGATGAATTGTCCTTGGCCAAACTATAACCCAGGGTGTAAAATAGCCTAGGCCAAACTATACCCCTTCAGGCCAGAATATACCCCGGGGAATAAACTCTACACATACACCTGGGGGTATAAAACAGCCTAGGCCAGACTATATCTTTCCGGGCCATAAAGTTATCACTTCACTGGTTTTCTAACCTCTGGTCCAGGCCACAGTATACCCCAGGAAATAAACTCTATACCCGGAGGTGTAGCCCAGGCCACATTATTCCCCTAGGAAATATCTATACCCGGGGGGGTAAAACAGCTTAGGCCATACTATTTCCCTCCAGGCCATAATGTTATCACTTTACTGGCTTTCTCACTCTGGGGCATATTTACTAAAGATGCACCCCTGGTGTACGCCACTGAGAAGGTGCAGATTGTGGCCCTTTCTGTGGTGTAAACCTGCTGTAACCCACGCTCACCTGATGGGCGGGCAGGGGCAGCGTGGCATGGCAGGGAGGAGGTGTGGCCTCCTCCTCCTGCACATCATTTATCAAGCTCTTTGCCTGTAAACAGGTGTAAACCAGGCCAAAATGTACACCTTCTCTGGAGCAAGCGCAAATTTTTGCGCAATTTCTGCGCCAAGTACAAGTCCTACCGGATTCCCTGAAAGACAAACACCTCTTAGTGAATCCTGCGGGGTGAATGGGGGTTGGCTTGATCTAAGACTGGCATACACAAATGTCAGTCTTAATGAATTCCCACCCCGCCCATATCTCTAAATTGTTGAAAAGTGGGCAGATCTTTTACTCAGACACACAGCTGCTTCCTCTTGTTGGAAAACACAGTACAGTGCTAACAATAAACTGACAGTAGATGGCGCTGTCCCATTAGTGCATAGATGTTATGTATTATACCTTGTTATGTATGTTTCTCTAAACTATATAACCGGGGGTGTAAAATAGCCTAGGTCACAGTATACCCATCAAAGCCATAAAGTTATCACTTCACTGATTTTCTCACTGTCTCTAATTTGTTGTAAAGTGCGCTGTCTCCACAGGGATTCCAGGCCACTCGATTAGTGTATGACACTTCATATGCTGATCAGCTGACCCATAAACGTTCAGCCGATAATTGCCCTTTGTAAATGACCTTCAGGACATTTTGACTTCTTTATATTATGAACAGTCAAGTTTTTCTGGTTGAAGTAATAAAAGTCAATGGGAGAATTTATCATCTGCGACATTTTTTTGAGCAGGAGGAGCTTCTAATGAGCTGCTCAAAATTTTACGGTTGCTACACAAAAATTATCGCTAGGCGCAAAGGCCTTGATAAATCTTCTGCAATTTTTGGGCCATATTTTTGCCTAAAACAGCTTGGATAAAAAACTACGCTATGGTAGGAGTGGAGTACTGCAGTGAATTATTTTGTGCAAAATCTAACAAAGCTGAATCCCCAATAAAGTGGTGAAAGATTAAGTAATTCTTGTTTCTATCACTCAATGCTACTGATTTCATGGTGGTATAATATGGCCTGAGGGGGTATGGATTGGCCTTGGCTGAAATATAGCTGGGTTATAATCTAGCCTAGGCCAAAATATATCCAGGGTATAATCTAGCCTAAATCACTTTAACCCCAGGTACAGGTATAGTTTGGACTGAGGGTATACTCTGGCCTGTTACACTGGGAGTTTCCTATATAGGTTGTAGGTTACACTTGGCGTGAACCTGTTGTGTTGTTTACAGTCACATAATACTACTTTTTTATATTTACTTTTTGATGCTATTATCTCACTTCTTTTACTTCCATGTTTTGTCAGGTTATCTCTAGGCTGTTTTTGGCTTTGCTCTATTTTTCCATTATCTCTCTCTTTTCCTTAGAGTTTGTGAACTGTTCCATCCTGCCCTCACAGGCCATACATGATCAACTCAGCCTAAATATGGCCTAAAGGACAGGAAAGAACAGATCAGAAACACGTGAAACCTGGTGTGCAGACTCATAGACTAGATGACCCTTCACCCAGGGTAAAGATTCACTGGCCTAGTGCATTATTAACATTGTCAGGCCCAGACAGGGTCAGGGGTCTGCAGGTCCTCAAGCAAACATGTGTAGGACCCAGTGGCGGTCTTTGGCACCAAGCACCCCAAGCGATCGCTTGGGGCCCCCAACATCCAAGGGGGCCCCCATGCCCTGCTCTTGTGCTCAAGACGGCTGGACAGGGCCGCTGCCTCGCTCGCTACTGTCATCTGAACTGTAACTATGAGCGCTCATAGTTACATGCAGCAGCACTGACAGGGCGGGAGCCATTGTCTCCCTTCCTGTCAGTCACTCTTGTGGCTGCAGAAAGTGTTTTCCCTGCGGTCACAAGTGGCCGCTTTGTCCTTGTGGTGTCGGCGCTCCAGTGACATCACTGGAGCATCAGCGCCAGGACAAGGGGAGTGCGGCCTCTTGTGATCGCAGGGAAAACCCTTCCTGCTGCCACAAGAGTGAAGAGAAGAGGAGACGCCCGGACCCAGGTGAGTATAAGGTTTTTGTTTTATTCTGTTATATACTATATGGGAGGGGGAGCACACAGGGGTCTGTTTAACTGGGGGAGCGCACATCGGGGGTCTATATAAATGGGGGGAGCACACAGGGGGGCTATATATAACTGGGGGAGCACACAGGGGGGCTATAGACTACTGGGGCTTCACAGAGGGGTCTATATACTACTGGGGGCAGCACACAGGGGGTCTATATCCAAGTGGGGGAGCACACGGGGGGCTATATACTACTAGGGGAGCACACAGGGGGTCTATATACTACTGGTGGGGCACACAGGGGGTCTATATACTACTGGGGGAACAAACAGGGGGTCTATATACTACTGATGAGGCACACAGGTGATCTATATACTGCTGGGACAGCACAAAGGGGGTCTATATACTACTGGGGCAGCACACAAGGGGTCTATAAAATACTGGTGGGGCACACAGGGGGTCTATATACTACTGGGGGAACCACATAGAGGGTTTATATACAACTGGAGGAGCACACAGGAGGTCTATATCCAAGTGGGGGAGCACACAGGGGGGCTAAATACCCCTGAGGGAGCACAAAGGGGGGCTATATACTAGTGGGGGAGCACACAGGGGGTATATACAACTGGGTGTAGCACACAGTGGGTATATACAACTGGGTGCAGCACACAGTGGGTATATACGACTGGGGCAGCACACAGGGGGTCTATATACAACTGGGGCAGCACACAGGAGGTCTATATACTTCTAGGGGAGCACACGGGGGGCTATATATATCTGGGGGAACACAGGGGTAAGCACACAAGGGGTATATACTATTGGGGGCAGCACATGAGTATATATTACTGGCAGTAGTGCACAAGGGGTATATACTACTGGGGGCAGCACATAGCGGTCTATTGTTGTGGAGCGCGCGTTGAGGGGGGGGGGCAGACATAACTTCGCTTGGGGCCCCAGAAATGCTAAGACCGCCCCTGGTAGGACCTGTTACTCTAGAAGGACCTTTGCATATATGATCACATGACCAAAACTGTGCAGGTCCTGAAGTCAAGGGGCGGCATTTATTAAGTCCGGCGTTTTTTACGCCGGACTTAAAAATGCCCCCGCAGCTCCGGAGATTTGTGTAGAGGCGGACTGCCTCTACATAAATCCCGTGCGCGCCGATGCGCACCGCCGAAAACCTACGCCAGCTGAGAACTGGAGTAGGTTTTCGGCGTATATTTGGGCGGAACGGATGGCAAATCGCGCGGACTCTGAGTCCGCGCCCTCCGTTCCGCCCACTACACGCCCCCTTTCCGCCCCAATACAACATGGAGAGAAAGGAGCTATTGCACCTCACACCTATGGCTGACACTAATGCCTCTCGGCTACTTGCCGCTCTCCTGGTTCACATAGGTGTGATGTGCAACAGCCCCTTTCTCTCCAGGTCATATTAACCAGTGCAATGCTCTTAAAGTGTACCTGATGAAGAGATGGAAAAGGAAACAGCCCTACTGACTTATAATGGAGCTTCCTAGATGGAAATTGCTGCGAGCTGGAAAGTAAAAGGTGTCTACAATTCACCTATTTTGGCTCGTTCTTCTGATAGGTGGGGGTTTCCTTGTTGTGACCCCCACCGATCAGAAGAACAAGCTAAGAGAAGTGTTCAGTAGCGCACTTCCCATCTCAATTTTTTTTTATGAAAGGAGTTCTTATTAACCCTTTCACTTCTGTAGAACCCTAGGGATGTGGCATTAACTCTTTCACAGAAAGTTATATTGATTTGTAATTTACTTATTTTTCTCCAGTACTTATCAGCTGCTGTTTGTCCTGCAGGAAGTGATGTTTTCTTTCCAGTCTGACACACTGCTCTCTGTTGCCACCGTTGTCCATGTCAGGAACTGTCCGGAGCAGTAAAGGTTTTCTATGGTAATTTGCTGCTTCTCTGGACAGTTCCTGACATGCACAGAGGTGGCAGCAGAGAGCACTTACAAATCTATATAACTTTTGGACAAACTTTTGAAGAAAATCATCGGAGTTCCCCTTTAACCCTTCTAGACCTGGATGCTGTTTAGTAGTGTTTGTCAATGCTGGTGGCTTGCAGGAGCTCTGTGCCTTTAGCGATGACCAAGTAGAAGAGATGAGGAGGCTCCATACTTGCTATGTTTATGTGACTGGCCCCAGGTACCATACTTTCCTGTTCTATACTATATATGAATCATCTATCATTGCAGAGGAGCTAACCACAGAAGAACAAATACCCTGAATACTGTTATAAACCACAGAGCGCACCTGCCAGGTAAACTTGGATACAGACTGTAAATATACTCCAATAGCAACACCTGAAACTACTTCGACCAGGACACAGGAACAAGGACACAGGTTAAAAAGTTGTTTGAGTCTAGAAGAGTGTGGCTACTTTCTTCCAGAAACAGCACCACCGCCGTATATGAACGGAGCCAGGAATTACAGCTTGGCTACATATAAGTAATAAGGACTAAGTTCTTATACTAGACACCTTATGGGCCAGGTTGGCACTGTTTTTTAGCCAATTGAATATGTCCAATCTCAATCATTTCTACTATTTTCCTGTATAATTTTCTGTATTTGACATAGGCTGAATAGGAAGAATGTTATTTCTATGTCTAATGTTAGATGGGGAGCATAAAGTCTCTTGATGGTCTCCTCCCCCTACCTATTTACTTAGAAATCTATAAGCTACTGACCATGGTCTCTCAATAACCTGGGTCCAGAGGTTCTGGGGCACATCTATGTACTGAACCACCAGCATAATATATGGAAAATTCTGTGTTGATGAAGAATGATTCATACTATGGGATTTCTGGGAATACATTAATATAGTTCAATTACCAAAGCACAAGGTGTACAATGATTTTTTTTTTATTATAACATGTTATCACTGGGATCAGTGCTTCAAGGGGGTTAACTCCTCTGCATATGCCTCATCCATGAATCAGGAATATTTACATACCATCTATGTACATCTATAGAAGATGGGAGAATTACCTAGATCGTTGGGGAAATAGCCTTCATCCATAGATGATGTGTAGAAAACAATTTATACCTGTGGTCCCAGAGATCACCTCTGAATTCCATCACAGAAAATGTGTTAAAGGAGAAGTCCGGTGGATTATAAAATCCAGTGGCCGGCAGGGGGAAAATTCATTATAAGTACTAACTTACCTCTTCCCATGCCCGCGGTGAGTGGTGGGACGAGCCACGGGACCCCCGCCGGGCCCCAGGATCTCTGGCACTGACATGTCACGATCTGGCTGATGGACTGGCCGCTCAGCTAGTCAGTGACTGGGGAAATGCCTTCTGGCGGGGGTCCCACGGCCGATCCTGCTGCTCACTGCGGGCACGGGGAGAGGGAAGTACTTATAATCAATTTTCCCCTTGCCCCTGCCAGCTGTCTGATTTTGTAATCCACCAGACTTCTCCTTTAACTGAGTCCTACCTCTATTGTTCCAGGGGAGACCCCTTTATTCCATTATCTAGTTAAGAAACTGGATAAAAAGATTAAAAGTAAAAAAAACAAAAAACACACACACACATACATATATATATATATATATATATATATATATATATATATATATATATATATGACTGCTGTCCCCTACATATTTAATGCTACTACTAGAACAATGCTACATAAATGACCCCTAAAGTGTTATTGGCTTTGGTAGTATTGATAGTGTATGTATGTACAAAATAATGATACATCATTCACAGTGGGGGTTGTGTTATATCACTTGCAGATTTATTTACTTAAAGTGAATCTAAACTAGTAAACTTGTGTTAAAACTTTTTGCTGCACTCCATCACTTAGGAGCACCCCCTGGAGGAAAGGTGTGGAACAGCACATAGCGCATTCTATCCAACTTGTTGCTTTTATGACAGTATCAGATGCTCATAATGTTTATGGATTTTCTAGAATTTAGATACAATGTATTTCTTACATTAGGACCTGTTCCCGGTTGTCTTCCTTAGGCTATAGGTCATTTTATAGGTAGCTGGAAGACCTAGTCTCCTGGATAGGGCCATGTTTGTGTTTCTTCTCTATACATTGTGTAGCATATGGCATATAACTATAGGGCACTGTGGGAGTTGTAGTTTAGCAATAGTTATAGGATAGGATGCTATAGAATGTAGCTAATGTGTAAGAAATCATTCATCCTGTTATTCTTCACAAGTCCAAGGTGCCTTATCCATTGCAGCATTGCCAGGAATTGTGTCAGGATAACAGGACTTTGTATTCTGTCCTCCCAGGCGGCTTTTATTTTTACGTTTATTGTCTGTCTCCCTTCTACACTTCTGCATTTCTCTCTTCTCCCAATTGTTTGAAAAGTGGGAGGAGGGAGAGCGAAGGAATCTGTCATAGTGGAAAACTTATAAATCCTCCCACTTTTTACTTAAACCTCTGCAGACACCTGAGCTGAGAGGAGAAAGCTCTGCTGCCTGGGCTGGAGAATGCACAGGAGACCCTGACTGAAGCCCACCAGAGACCCCACACATCTGCAGGTAGAGGGCCAATGACCTGTCCTCCTCTCTCTCCATAGACACATCTACTGGAATACTTCACCCAGCTCACCACAATGGGAGTGAAACTTAGAGATAACAAGTCCCAGGCTAGGTCCATAGGAGGCTGCTGTAAGGGGGTCTTCAGCAATATCAAGGTAAGAAGAAGTACAGATTTCTCATAGATTTCAAAGTTTGACATGAAAGTTGCAGATGTAGCAGAGCTGAGGAATATCATAGCATTGTCTCTTTTTCTACAGGACTGTGTTATACTATAGGCAGGTATATTGTAGTACACTAAGGTCCCTATAGATTGAGCGGCATATTACATACTATACATATCAGCAGGAATCTCAATGGTCTCAGCTCTTTATCGTTTCAATTTTTATAGGTTCCTATAGATTGAGCTGTCCATAACATACTACAGATATCAGTAGGGGGTCCCCATTGTCCCATTTCTTATCATTCTCATTACTGCAGGTCCCTATGTACTGAGCTGTCCATAACATACTATAAATATCAGCAGGGGTCTCTATGGTCAAATTATTTATCATTCACATTACTGCAAGTTCCTATATATTGAGCGGTCTATTACATATTATAGATAACAACAGGGGTCTCTATGATCGAATTATTTATCATTCACATTACTGCAGGTTCCTATATATTGAGCGGTCTATTACATACAATAGATAACAATAGGGGTCTCTATGGTGTAATTCTTTATCATATTCATTACCGTAGGTTCCTATATATTGAGCGGTCTATTACATACAATAGATAACAACAGGGGTCTCTATGGTGTAATTCTTTATCATATTCAGTACCGTAGGTTCCTATATATTGAGCTGTATGATACATACTATAGATATGAGCAAGGGTCTATATGGTCTCAGTTCTTTATTGTTCATAATACGGCATGGTCCAATAGATTAAGCTGTCCATTACATACTATAGATATCAGCAGGGGTCTCTATGGTCTAATTCTTTATCATTAACATTACTGCAGGTTCCTATGTATTGAGCTGTCTATAACTAAGTATAGATATCATGCAGGGGTCTCTATGGTCTAATTCTTTATTGTTCACAATACTGCAGGTTCCTATATATTAGGCGGTCTATTACATACTATAGATAACACCAGGGGTCTCTGTGGCCTTAATTCTTTACACTTAACATTACTGCAGGTTCCTATAGTTTGAGATATTACATACTATAGATAGGTCTCATATGATATATGCTATACATGGGTCTCCATGCTCTCAATTCTTTATAATACACATTAGTGCAAGTTCCTATAGATTGAACTGTCTTTAACATACTAAGGAGGTCATGCAGGGGGTCTCTACGGTCTAATTCTTTATTATTCACATTACTGCAGGTTCCTATAGACTAAGCTGTCCATTACATCCTATAGATATCAGCAGGGGTTCTAATGGTCTCAGTGCTTTATTGTTCATAATACAGCATGTTCCTATAGATTGAGCGGTCCATTACATACTATAGATATCAGCAGGGGTCTCTATGATCTTATTCTTTATGCTTCACATCATTGCAGGTTCTTTTACATTGTCCATTGTCCATTTCATTATGTACCATAGTTTTATAGTCTCAATTCTGTACTCTTCACATTACTGCAATGAACTGTCCATTACATACTATAACTATCAGCAGGTTGTTCCTACAAATGGTCTTATTCTTTCTCGTTCACATTATTGCAGATTCCTTTAGATTGAGCTGTCCGTAACATACTACAGCTATCAGCAGGTTGTTCCTACAAACCTATTCACTATAGTGCAGTGATCTGTATTCAGCATGAATTGCAGATCCTGGGCTGGGGAACACATGGGGATCTGCTTTCAATCAGTTTGGCTGGAGTTTTCATCTACACGAGGAGGAGAATAAGTAGTAACAGGCTGATAACCTCATCTGTTTTCCTTCGGATGAAGCAGAGCTCACAGGGTTGATCTGTTTATTTGCCTTGATGACAAACCTTTATGGGCTTCTAATAAATAGTGATAGATTCATAATCAGATATCCAGAATGATTACTTCCACTTCCATCCATGACAGCGATGACATATGGGTAATATTTCCAAGACCTTGACAAGCTTCTTGGACAAGGTGTGGGTGTACAGAAATAGGGCTCCATTAAAAGAGCAGAAACTATTTGCACATCTCTTGTAGGTTGCAGCTGCAGGCTGTGGGTTGGCTGTTTACTTGTGTGCACGGACTGGGACTGGGAATGCATTTATATATGACTGTATATAAACATACAGTATCCCGTCCGTCCAGCTGTGGTTCCTGGGATGAACTTTCCGAGACGGATCTGGAATTGTGGTTTTACGGATCAGGTTACCTTATTTGCCATGCAGACAAATCAGTGCGTAGATGGCGCTATAAGGTTTCTTGGCATACGTTGATCGGGTTATGCCCATGCAAACATGTTCTCTCTATATTCCAACATGAAAAGTGCAAAGTTATCAGCCTATGTGTGCTTAGTGATAACACATTGTGCCCTGGTGACAGTCACTAGTGCTCAGATAAGAGACTGCTGAAACCTCCCTGCTCGGTGATACTTGCCCTTGGATCACTTACACTTGTGGGTCTTGCTTCACACCTGAGTATTTATAAGTGACATCAGATCCAGTCAGAGGAATGACACATTGGCACGCCAAGGATTCTATAATTACCTGCCTTATCTCTTATAGTCACGGGGAGGAAAAATAAGGCATGGAAGGGGTTAACCTTGCTGTGATTAATAGGGATAGGAAATGCTGAGTGTATATCAAGATCAATGACATGTAGGAGGAGCAGGTAATGTAAATGTATCGGCTGTAAATAAGGGGTTACAAATATGTCTGCTTTTGTTCTCCAGAAACAGCGCCACTCTTGACTATGGACTCATTATAAGATTGAACCTAAATCCTATTCACCTGAATGGGGCTGAGCTGCAATACCAGGTATAACCTGCAGGCAAAAGTGGTGCTGTTCCTGGAAATAAATCTTTCAATGTAATAGCATTATTTGAACAACTTCAAGTGACTCTGTACCCACAATCTGACCCCCCCAAACTACTTTCAGATAGCTGCTTTTAATCCAAGATCTGTCCTGGGGTCCGTTCGGCAGGTGATGCAGTTATTGGCCTTAAAAAAGAATTTTTAAACTTGCAGCCCTGTGTCAAACAGCCGTGGCTTACAGTATCTGTGCCCTAACCTTGCACCATCCCTCCGTCCCTCCTCCCCACCCTTTTCATCATTAGGAATGCCACTGGAATATTTTTTCCATGCTGAACACTGCACAGGTGCCTTAAATCCAAGCTCATGTGCCAGGCTTACACAGGTGGGGAATAGGAGGCAATCTGCCAGGAGCATTGCTAATAATGAAGAGGGTGGGGAGGAGGGACGGAGGGGTGGTGCAAGTTTAAAAGTTGTTTTTTAGGACAATAACTGCATCACCTGCCGAACGGGCCGCAGGACAGATCTTGGATTAAAAGCAGCTATCCGAAGGTACAAGCAGTTTGGGGTGGGGGGGGGGGCAGATTGTGGGTACAGAGTCGCTTTCAACAAAGGTATCGGTATATGCAGCAATATATATATATACATATATTTGTTTAATGGTTGAACAATCGTAACCAGCTTCTGTCCTCCCTATACACAGGAACATTCAGCATGGCCAAACATGTCTGCATTCTCTATGAGGAGGGTTAAGCTGCAGCCAGAGAACGGCTTATCACTCTCAGAACAAAGGGGCCGGGTGGTGATTTTCCATCATGCCAAACCCCTATCACCAACAACATGATCTATAGATGGACCATCGTGAAAGCCCCATACACCTTATACCCAGCGTTGTGTATGGGGACTCTAAGGAGGGCAGAGAAAATAAGAAATATGGGGGGGAATTTATCAAGCTGTCTTATAATAAGAATCTACCAGAGCAATCTGAGAAATAAAAGCTAAGGTGTTAGTAGTTGGTACAAGCAACAAAGAGGATCTTCTCTATAATAGGCACAACAAATTTCCCCAATAGTCCGAGCCAGTGCTTTATGAGTAGTTGGTCCATATTCTTCCTATTGCACATCAGAGTCTATTGTAACATGGACTGCAGAGAAGCTACAGGCAACATGAAGTGTGTTCTTATTCTATTCTGGAAAATCCCCACCCAACCCCCATAAAGCGAGCAGTGCTGACGCTAGACATATTAGATCACACTGCATAAAGTCTAAGCTTTGCATTAGATGCAGAAGACGTAGCAAACCAAACAACAGGTTAAACATGAGATAAATGTGTCTGGTATATTCCACTGCATTCTGCTTTGTATTTGTACATTATATATATATATATATATATATATATATATATATATATATATATATATATATATATATAGTGATGTGAAGGGGATATCCAGTCTGTTGTCATGAGGCTTTCCATCTGGTACATGCATGGCATAGCCATCTACATCTGATATGTACCTAGAGCTATCTCAAGAATAGGGGTTCCCTGGCCCTGTCGTCTGCTCTGCTTGAGTTGGTTAAGAAAATAAAACCAGTCAAACTGCATGTTTTACCCACTTTATAAAACTGTAAAAAAGGGAATCGTGTAAACAGCATTACATTACAATCTGTAACCCTATCAGCCTGTTTAGCTGTATTCCACTTCAGAACCACCTCTGGCTGCTGCAAGCAGGACATGTGGGGATGGGGAGCCATTGTTCTGGACCTGTATCTATGAGAAATTTACAGTGTGTCCTGTAAATATGTTATATATGTGCAGATGGGAATATCCCTTCAAGGGTAAGTTCACACATACTTAAAGGAAAAATCTAGCAATTTTAAAAAATTGTCAGCTGACAGGGGCAGGGGGGACATAATAAACAATCATTGCTTACCTCTCCCCATGAAGCCCATGAAGCACTGCGTCAAAGCCCTGTGGGACCGAGTTCCCTGTGGGACTCGGGGAAAATGCCTGATCTAGCTGATGGCCCGCTCAGCCAATCAGTGACTGCAGCGGTATCCTGCCCCAGTCATTGGCCAGCTGAGCGGGCAGTCCATCGACCGGGTTGTGATGGTTAAACTAGTTAAAGCTAATGTACCATTAGGTACATTCACTTTAAGTGCAGCAAATCATAGAACGGCATTGGCACAGGGAAGCTGGTGCCACGGTAATAGACCACTGCCGTGTGCGGGAACCAGGCTGTGGTTCAAAAAAAGGACCGCGGCACCAGCTTCCCCATGCCGTTGTGTTCTATTGATATGCTACACTTAAAGCGAATGTACCTGATGGTACATTGACTTTAAACTAGGACTGGGACTCGTCAAATCAATTATTTTTACAATTTATCAAATTCTTCTCCTGATCTTAACCTTCAATTGTTGAGGGCTCCTTGCCTTGGTTACCGACCACCAACCTGCTCTAAAAGCAGTGGTCAGGCCAGTGCATATAAAGCTAAAATGTATGTGCATATACTGTATGTATATATAATATAAAAAATATGTAGATATCAAATATATCTCCTTCCTTATCACCAGGCTGCTAGCCAGAGGTACTCCACAGAGAGTCTCGCTTTCCTTTGGGTCCTGCGCTAAATAACTTTTGCCTGAAGTCATAATTTAATAACAGCAAAACAGGTTTCCTACTACACAAAACCTGCTCCTGCCCCCTTCTATAAAACCAGGGGCTTTAGTATCATGTGTAATAGCAGAAATCAGGCCCTATAGAGAAAACCTCTGCATTAGTATATTAGGGTTGTATATTATTTATTTCCTGTTACCTCTATAATACCAACATATTCTGCAGTGTCGTGCACAGACTATCATTGCTCCCTGTCCCCCAGGGCTCACAATATATACTCATGCAGTATAGGAAGTCAATCAATCTTCCAGATCTGTAGATCAGCACAAGCATAGAGAGAAATATGGGCTTCTTACAGATCTTGTATAGAAGTGTGACAGGGCTAACCCCCCAGCCTCAGTGACCAGGTGAGGGGCTTCACCTCAGATACCACAATGTTAGGATGCAGAGAAGGGGAATCATTGGAAGGATGTTGGAGATAAGTCAGTCCCAGACAATTTTGGCACTGGCATTAAAGTTATTTGCGGTTTACATGATTATGGATTTGTCTTGAAAGGGTCTATCTATTTAGTACCCATAGAGATGATAGGTAGAGAAGTCTTTAGAAATGGGACCTGTAGTCTTGTGGCTGGCTGACCATGTAGATCCCTCCCTTGGTACCTTGTTGCTTTTGTCATTGGGATCTGCACAAGGTAAAGTCTTTGATTATGGGGTACGCTTGTGTAAGGAGTCTGGGGGTGTATCCATGATGTGTGCGACCAAACAGTCCAGACATACTTATAACTAAGAGTGGAAAACTTTACTGAGAGCAACAATTTTGGCAATGACTTCTCTTACAGGGCTGTGAAGTTACAGTACTTAGGATAGATGGTTGGAATTTGGTCACAGTTCCCAAGCAGTTTCTCTTTATGCAGTTGGAGTGTGAAATCTTTCAATAAAATTTTGAACACTTTAAAGGGGAACTATCAGCAGTTTAGACAAATTTAACCTGCTGAAAGCCCCCTATTGCCCTATTGCGCATGGGGTACCATGGAGGATGGCATGTCTCTTACCTTCCTCCTTGGCGCTGCTCCCGTGCTGTTAGTAGTGTAATCCTTTATCTGGATCACCGTTAGGAGCACCAATCCGGCCCATCTGCCCTATTGATTACCATTAGAATGAGCAAGCCGGCTCGTGCGTTGGAGGTGGACAGTGCTCCTAATGGTGCTCCGGACCAAGGATTACCCTGCGGACAGCATGGGAACAGCGCCGAGGAGGAGCGTAAGAGACATACCTTTCTCCTCTGCGTCCTGTGCGTAATAAGGGGCTATCAGCAGATTTGATTAGTCTAACCTACTGATAGTTTCCCTTTAATCACTTTAGTGTTGCTAGTAGAGATATTCACATGCAGTCCAATTGCCTTAGACTCTGCTGTTGAGGACACCCACGTATTTGGTTAACTGCAGAGCCATTTCTTAAAGGGGTTTCCCAGAAATATACTATTAAAGCCCTACACCCAGCACCCCAGCTGTTTTGTTAAAATGGATAAGTCATAAATAGTTTATTGACCACAATGACATAGGTTTCTGAATGTATTGATTTCAATAGCGTCCGTTGTTGTGCGCACAGTGCATCAACTATGGCTGTTGTTCACTGCGGCCGTAGAAGGGGAGTAGAAAATAGACTGTTCACATACTGTGTGGTCATATTGTAAAAGAGAAGAATAAAGAAGTACGTGTGTAGAAATGTGCACACCAAAATTAGTAGCAAAAAATGTATATACTTTATTAGGGATACAGCCCAACCAAAAAACATCAAAAACATTTAAAAACATGCCAAACAACACCCTGAGATAAAGGGTGTACACCCCACTGAACAGGGATCAAATTCATCCGCAATAAGGGGCCGGGTATAGGATAGATGTATACAAAAAATACACATTGATAAATATTTAATCTAAATAAATGCATGAGGGCAAATGTATATAAAAAAATTGCACAATAATAAATATATAATCAAAGTAAATACACGAGGGACTATACAACCTGTAATAGGCAATACCCGGGTGGTCAGAGGGTTGGGAGAACCCCACGTGTTTCGCTGCCACCTTGCAGCTTCGTCAGGAGTCCTGACTTTCTCTTCTTTTATTCTTTTGCTAAGGAACTGTTCCAGTTTCTCATAATTATGGCTATGTAACACATATTTGCTCAGCCATTATTTTGGGGCTAAAACACAGCCATATTATGCAGATGATGGCACCAAAAATACGGCTGTCTAAAAATACGTCCATTAAAGGGGGGGGGGGGGCAGAAAGCATAGCCAGGTTCTGTAAATGTATTTAAGGTAGCATTCCCTATTAGTGAAAAAGTTGTCTTCTCCTACAATCCCAGCTTCTTCATAACGTGGCAGCTTTCCTATAAAGTGTCAGGTGTCTCCGTTCATGCTTCTGTATACATTTATTATCAGTATTAGCTCAGGTCACCTAATCTCCACCTCCTTTAGTTCTCTTGTAGTTTTGCAGGTCTTTTCTACTCTAGGAATAAGTTATCAGCTCAGGATACAATCTATTTACTGAAAGACTAATCTCCGTACTGGGATTGCCTACACCTCCAACTCTTTTTAGCTTATGTTACAGTAATAGCAAGACTAATACATATATCATGCATAGACGTGTCCCACCCTTCCTCTTGTGGGCTATAGAAATGTTAACTGTATGAGTGCTGGGTCAATACATTCCATTACTTCAGAACAAATTCAAAGTGAGCCAATTGTTTAGTCCAAGTATGATAACTATAATGGTCTATGAGGCCTTATTAAAGGGGTATTCCACTCAAATATAACCTTTGATATGTTGCTCCCGATGGTGACAGAACAAATTCTTCCATACTTGTTATTATCTATTCAGTCTACTTCCCCCAGTTCTCAGCTGCTGCTTTCTGCTGAAGACACAACAATCTGTGTGTGAGCTTTTCTCTCTATCTTCCCCTCCTCCCCCCTCCCTTCTGAGACAGCTGATGTAAACCCCTTTAAGTACTATTCACCAATCCAATACTATATGATCAATAAAATGTAAAAGTTTTTTTTTTAAATGAAGGTATCAAAATAATAATGAGTAGACATGAGTGCCAAACAACTAAAGTCATTGACTACCTGGCTCTGGGGAATTTCAATCCCTGGCAAATAATATACAACAGTGTTGTAGCTTCTTTTGTATTGAGGTCGCACACCTGCAGAATTACTGTAGTTACCCATCCATAATGCAACAACAAAATTTCCCTTAAGGATTGCAAGAAAGTAAGCCGCCTCATAGAGGGGAGGGAATTCCCTCCAACTGGGGGCGGGCGGGCCGACCTCCAGTGCTTCAGCTTGGCCCAGTACCGCTGGATAGAACGGCGCCCTACACGGGAACCGGGCTGCTGTTCGAAAAATGGACCACGGCACTGGCTTCCTTATGACGGCGCCATTCTATCGGTTTGTTAAATTCAAGAGGATGTACCTGGTGGTACATCCTCTTTAAAAGATTCATCTTTAAGGTACCATCACACCTACCGAATCTGCAGCGGATTTCACGCTGGGGGTTCGCAGCGAGATTCGCTGCAGATCCAGTCCCATTCATCCCTATAGAGCACATCCTCGCAGCGGGATTGACATCCCGCTGTATGTGCGTTAACCCCCTGCCGCCTGCAGCCCCCCAGCCCACCGCTGAAAGCATACATTACCTGCTCGGTGACGCGGCTGCATATCAGACTTTTTATATAGAACTATAGAATAGAAATATCATTTAAAAATCTATATAAGTTTATGGCACTAGTTTTCTCTGGAGTAAGAAGAAGTGATAATAATTCATTCCAAGATTTCATCAATTACTTTACCCCAATATTTAAATTAGGAAATGTGAAATAACATCTAAACGTATATTCTTTAAAATAACACTTCATTATGGTCCACTAAGGTTATATGTACTGGATTTGGCTGGGGCGATGTCAGCTGCATGTTGTACCCCCTGCATTAGATATGTGTGATGAAGTCTTATTGGCCGTCTTAGTGGCTTACTGTCATAAATCATCCGAGCTTAGAATGCGTGTTGGTTTCAGACCTCAAATTGCAGAGCAAAAGTGTGAAATCACATGCTCTATTTCACATTAAAGTGTCACTAGGCTTGTTCTTTGACCTCTTGTACTGGTTGTCCCAGAAATATCAGCAGATTCAACCCAAGGGGGTCAAGAAAAGCTACAAGTACCTGTGTCTGATAATTACCCCGGCCCTGAAAGCCTATTGTTCAGCTGTCACTCACATCGACTTCAATTTCATGCCTTAAAATTCCTAATAAATTACTAAGTGAACAGAAGCCTTTGATACATTTCATTAAGAGGCTGCAATAGTCACAATAAAAACTCTTACCAACTGGGTCGCCCTTGGGGCCTATCTCAATTACAGTGGTAACATGACATAACTAAACTGCCTGAGAATTATGGTAATTAGAAGAAATCATAGAACATCCAATGCACATAACTTGGTTAGGAAAGGGAACCTCATACATCTTGTCGGGGTATTTCGTGGTTTTCATCACATTCAGCCGTCATTGTGAGTCATATGGGCGGGACTGATTTATCGTGCGTAAAGGACAAGGGTCAATAGAGTGCAGAGAGTACTGTAGTACAAACCAACAGGATAGGAAACAAAACAGAGAGAAACAAAGAAGAATTGGTATCAAATGCTACAATTTACTTGGTCACAGTCTGAGCTCGCTGTGGATGAAAGCATACTGTGCATAGTTATATCATTGTGGATTTTTTACCATAGCAGGTTATGATAGCCTATAGCCAGGATATGCCATCATTTTGTGTGATGGACCATCACCAAACTCTAAATGTAAGGGGTCACAGTATTAACACTGATGTGGTCCCTGCTGCTCATTTTAATATCTATAGGGTTGACTGAAAATACTTAGGGAGGCATTTATTAAGTCCGGCGTTTTTTACGCCGGACTTAAAAATGCCCCCGCAGCTCCGGCGGTACGGGGATTTATGTAGAGGCGGACTGCCTGTACATAAATCCTGTGCGCGCCGGTGCGCACCGCCGAAAACCTACGCCAGCTGAGGACTGGAGTAGGTTTTCGGCGTACATTTGGGCGGAACGGATGATAAATCGCGCGGACTCTCGCGAGTCCGCGCCCTCCGTTCCGCCCACTTCCCGCCTACTTTCCGCCCCCTTTCCGCCCCCTGGCGTACTCGGCGGAAAGTGCCGATTTGCGATTATTTTATTCGCAAATCGGCCATTTGCGTATAAAATAATACGCAAATCGGCACTTTCCGCCAAAAATCATCCGTCCGCCGGATGATAAATGTGGCCCCAAGGCTTTGTTCACACAGTGTACAACTGGCGGAATCTGCCGCGGAATTCCTGCATTTTACTCCATGTGAAAAGAGTCCAGGAAAAAAAAATCAATTAATATCCTATCCACAGGATAGGCTATCAGTTTTGGAACTACAGGGTGCAGATACCTGGAATCTTCTAAAGTTATTTGATGCCTGCTGCCTACTTAGATCCTGTTTACTTCAATAGGAGCTGAGGCAGCTGTGGATAGGGTATTTTCTTCTGAAAAACTTCTTTGAAGTCTATGAACTGCTTGCCGCAGAGGACACATGTGACCACTGCTCTATTCACACTCCTCCCCAGTATGGTCATGCTGAGAGGCAAATAAAGTGGGTACTCTTTGTTTTCAAATCAACTTGTGCCAGAAAGTTATATAGGTTTCTGAATTATTCCTATTTAAAAAAAAAACAAAAAAAACGTCAAGTCTTCTAGTACTTATCAGTTGCGGTATGTCCTGCAGGAAGTGGTCTATTCTTTCCAGTCTGACACAGTGCTCTCTGCTGCCACCTCTGTCCATGACAGGAACTGTCCAGAGCAGGAGAGTTTGCTACAGCTCTGGAGAGTTTCTGACATGGAAAGAGGTGGCAGCAGAGACCATTGTGTCAGACTGGAGAGAATACACCACTTCCTGCAGTACATACAGCAGCAGTTAAGTACTGGATGGCTTGACTGTTTTTTATTTTTATACTAGTGATTTATAAACCTGCTTACAAACCTAACTTTCTGACACCTGTTGCACATGCATTCACCACTCGGCACAGCATTCTCGAGCCTTTAGTTCATCACAGCTGTCAGACCCCCTGTGACCATGCACATTGGCATAGGTGTAAATGGCTGTAACTGCCCAAAAGTAAACATTAAAGTGAGCGCAGTGTCGCCCTTTCTAAATGCCGCCCTCCAAAAACACTATAATATATGGATATGGAAAATATGTTAAAGGGTGCATGGTGTTTTTATAGCACCCTGGGGCACTTTATTATAAAGGAAGCGCTGTCAGGTTGCCTTAATAAAAGGTCATCTAGGATGGGGAGGTGTAAGCGCAGAAGCCTGCTATGCCCCACAATGGAATTTCCTATTGTAAAAATGCCAAACTATTTTTATGGAGATTTCACTGAATTTCTACCGAGTCTCATCCAGAAGTCCTAGCTCATTTCTCAGCTTCACTTACAGTAGAGTTATGGTAACATGGGCTTGAGGATGAACTAAGGAGAATATGTGCTCAGGAGGGAGATGACTTATGAGTGATGTCTGCCGAACCATCACAAACTGGTCTGGCCGTTTTTGAGAGGCAGACAGGTCGAACAGGAGCAAAAGGAACTCATCGCCTACAACCAAAAACCTTCCCTCCATAAGAAGTCATAAGAGCTGCTGTTATGATCCTAATAACAGGCATTGTTCTCTGACAGCTATTGTTCTCCATTTCTGCTAACTTCCCCATCACAACTTTTTTTTTAGCTCCTTGAGATTAGGAGAATGCGACTTTTCATTTTAGCTTTTTTGCCGGTAGGAGAATATCCGTATTATGCTGACATACCAGCAGATGAAGGAAATATCGTATATAATGTTAACTATTCCAAGAATGTCTACAGACTTCAATAGGAGAGCTATACCACTTCTTAAAGGTGTTGTCCATATAATTCATCAGCTGAGAGCGGGCAGGCTTAATGTTCATTCATTCTTTTGCACAATACAGAAATCCAGTCATTGCTGCAGTTCTGTGCCCCCTGTGCCTTATTGGGGGGTTCAAATTCCCCTTAAAGTGACTGTCAGCAGGTTTATACTGTCCTATCTGAGGGAAGCATAAACTACTGACGGAGAAGCTGAACAGAATGATGTATCACTTACATTGTTCTGATTCATCAGAGATATCCTCCTGAATAATGTGGACAATAAGTAGTCCTCTCCATTATGTGTGTGAGCCCAGTAGTCCTGGATATTCATGAGAAGCAGAAAACTCCGCCCACCAGTTATCTATCTATTCTGTGTATAGACAGTCAACTGTCAATCAGCAGCTGGAGGGCTGGGGGAGGGGTGTGGCAAGAATCCTATTCTCCCGCATATTAGGAGAACGGCTGAAAAGAATGATGTAAGTAATATACCGATCTGTTTAGCATTTCTTTCACTAGTTTATGCTGCCCTCATTTATGCCAGAATAAACCTAGTGACAGATTCCCTGTCATTTAAATGACGTGTGCAAAAGTTAAGATCAGTCGGGATCCTAGTAAGTTATAGTTAGTTATAGTTAGGTTTACAGGGTACTGGCCATCAGTTAGGTTAGGTGTACAGGGGGCTGGCCACCTGATCCTACTCACTGCAGAAGACTCCATAGATTTATAATGGAGCCTGGTCTCTGGCAATAAGCAGGCATGTAAATCTCACTGCTGCCACTTCACCCAGCTTCTGATTGCTCTACAACCTTACTACAACTTCTGATTATAATTTATCATCAATTACCTGCAATGAGTTAATCTTAGAAGTGGAATCTATATATTTTGTCATTTGCCAAATGACACTGCCCTCTACTGTACAACCTGGGTATTGACCTTGTCCTACAATCTACTAATTAGAGCTGGGAGGAAGATATGACAACCTATGTATCTATAGTTGTCATGATATTCTTCGGTATTCTTCAGTGTTTGTCTATTTGTAAAACCACAGCTCCCAGCTTCCATGTTAGATGCCAGCTGTTAAGGGAATGTTGGGATTTGGATTTGTAACAGCTGAAAAAAACACAGGAAGAAGGGCTTTACCCGTGCAAAATGTGATTTATTCATTCAGCTTTCATACTGTGCAGTTTTGCATTTTTCTAACATTTTTAAAATTGTGTAAAAAATGTCGCTATTTTTTTTTTTCAATTGTTCAAGTTATGGTAAAAATGTGTTATCGTACCCCTATTTGTCTGAAGGCTGTAAAATAGCACAATAGGTTAGGACCTGGGAAAGTCCATTATGTCTACGTCCATAGGACTTGCTGTAAAGCATATCTTTAAATGCTGTTTAAGGCTATGTTCACACTATGTATATTTTCGTAAAACTACGGCCATTGTTGCCAATTGCAACAACGCCCATGAAAATATACGTGACGTTGCCGCCTATGGAATCCCGGCTAGAGTGTATATCCCGGGATCCCTAGAGGCGCCGCAGGAAACTGACATGTTAGTTTTCTGTGGCCACTATTCAGTGAATAGCGGCCAAAGAAAACCTTGTCAGTGCACACTGGGGAGGGAGCGGCTCTGGCCGCACACGCTACATAGCATGCAGTGGAAAGTTCTGATGCTTGATCGCACGGATGAGCCCGCATCAGAGCTCTGTGGGGCTAAAGAACATTCGGATCATTCGGATCATCATTCGGATCATTCTTCAACGCGGGGAGAGCAGCAGCGTGCGCCTCCCATAGACTCCCATTATGAGAGGGAGGCTAACGGCATTCCGCGGCGGACAATCCCGCCGTGGAATTCTGCTAGTTTTGCTACGTGTTTTGTAGTTACGTAGCTGAAGGGTGGGTTCCCGTTGTGAATTCTCGCGGATAAACTCAGCGGAATTCTGCCGGCTGTACGCGCGCCTTTCACCAAGTGACATGTCGATTCTTTCGGCGGAATGCGGAATCAGCCGGCCCATAGAATGGTGTCTATGGAGCCGGCGGAAAGGCGGCGTCCGTGAGCGCGTACAGGCGACGGAATTCCTTAGAGTTTATCCGCGAGAATTCCTCAATGTGGACCCACCCGAAGAATTGAATGCCATTGAAATGAATTGAGAAGTACGTTTCTGCTCTGAAAATTTTCAGCACGGAATTCCGCCAGAGGTGGTTCCGCGCTGAACACTTTTCTCGCGAAGTCTGCACGGAATTCTGTGAGAATTCTGTGCAGAATTCAGTGAGAACACTTTCTGCCCAAAACACTTTCCTCGCTGACTCAGCGCTGATTCCTCAGTGTGAACTGGCCCTTATTGCACATACAGCACAAGTGACCACCTCTCTTCATACAGATAGAAAGGTTTTCCTGTTTAGATTTAAATATTCATTAAAATAAAGGAAGAACATGAGGGGGGATACACATCAGCGTTCAGACAGAACATTTTGTTCAGGGATATTGTTTGTCCTGTATCTGTGTGTCTCATAGCCTTAGACTTTGTCATGCTGTATACTAGGCAGGTCTCATATTTTCTTCTATTGCTGGGGAAATAGTGAACAAATAGCAACCCATGACCTGACTCTTCTCCTGCCAGAGAGGCCCTGTGCGGTGGGGACTGTGCGCACGAATAACATTTTACATATTATTTAGATGGCTTTCTCAGTATTTGTCATTTTCTGCAGTGGATTCAGCTGTTCTGCTATAAAAGTTAAAATTTTCCCCATAATAAAGGAATGCATGAGGGATTAAAGGATTTTTCCAAACCTAATTTAACACTTTAAAAGGAATTTCCACATTTTAACAATATATTGTTTTTAGATATAGTGTTCTCTCTTGATTAATTACTTAGTATTTTTGTTCCTACAGAGCTCCAAGTCCTCTGCAATTTAAGTAACAAATGTCAGGCCATTTGCAACCACCACTAGAGGGAGCTTAGGAGATTACTGCATACTTTTCTTTAATTGAATTCAATATACAGTGTGAATGGAATGTACGCATGAACTGCATAGCTGTAGAGCAGGAGTACAGGAGCTGTAGAGCAATTGTGGAGTACAGCAACTCCTGGGCTCTGTGGGGCATTGTGCCTAATGGCTTAAAGTTAATGGCTTAAAGACTCCCTTAAAGGGGTAGTACTGTGTTCAACATTTATTCACTAAATAACACACATTACAAAGTTATTTAAAGGGGTTATCCAGCGCTACAAAAACATGGCCACTTTTCCCCCTACTGTTGTCTCCAGTTCAGGTGTGGTTTGCAATTAAGCTCCATTTACTTGAATGGAACTGAGTTTCAAAACCCCACCCAAACTGGAGACAAGAGAGGGGGAAAAGTGGCCATGTTTTTGTAGCGCAGGATAACCCCTTTGACTGAATGCCCCCCTTCCCCGTGTTCCCCCCACCCCAGAAGTGTGGTGCATTATACTCACTGAATCACTGTTGACCCAGGCCACCATCTTGGGTCGAACACGTCATCTTCAGGAGGCCAGCCGGACCACTGCAACCCTCCCTCATGCCGGCCCCCCTCCAGCGTGTCATCAGCTGTGCATATGAACCTGATAGTTCCCCTTGTAAATCATGCCAGTGCACATCCCCAAATGTGGCAAGACCTGGCCACTCATCAAATGTGGTTCAGATAGTCCCAAAGTCACAAAAATGTAGCTAATTTTAGATGATTTATGCCAGACACAGAGCATGATATCTTCCCCCCAATGTGAGAATAGAGCAAGCGAACTGCCTGACAACAGTGACATGATCTTGTGCAGCCAACATTGGATATGTATTATAATGGCGTCTTCTTATGTGGCTAAGGGGCCCTATTACACCAACAGATTATCTAACATATTTTTTTTAAGCCAAAGCCAGCAATGAATATGAGAACAAGAGAAATCTCAGTCTTTCCTTTATTACCTGTTCTCTGTTTATAGTCCATTCCTGGCTTTGGCTCAAAAATATCTGTCAGACAATCTGTTGGTGTATAGGGCCCTAAATGTGACTGCCACCTCCACATCCTTTATAGCCAGGCTCCTAGAGCTAGGTTCACATTGGTTTAATATTAAATTGATTTAATATATGTGTATGTAGACAAGTGCACCATAGAACACTCTTACGTTGTTCGCAATTGTACTGTACAATAGCTGTAGCACATATATGGATCTAGCTTCCCTATAGTGTGCTATTTAGCTGTAGTCTGGTTGTAGTCCCTGAGGTTCAAAGACCTGACAAGGAGTAAAATATCCGTGTCTGGTTCGTTGACATCAAACACCCCCTGATGTGACAGGGAAGCAGGCCTTACAACCTACAGTACATGACTCCCTTCCTTCTCCACCTACAAGTTCTAGGGCTTCCCACAAACTAAAAAGAGCTTTTAGTAATGTATATATAAACTAAAAGGGACAAATTGGCAAAATGTTTTTTTCTTTCAAATCAACTGGTGTCATAAAGTTATACAGATTTATAATTTACTTATGTTTAAAAATGTTACAGAACTTATCAGCTGCTATATGTCCTGCAGGAAGTGGTGTATTCTTTCCTATCTGACACAGTGCTATCCGCTGCCATCTATGTCCATGACAGGAACTGTCCAGAGCAATAACAAATTCCCATAGAAAACCTCTCCTGCTCTGGACAGTTCCTGTCATGGACAGAGGTGGCAGCAGAGAGTACTGTGTCAGATTGGAAAGAATACACCACTTCCTACAGGACATACAGCAGCTGATAAGTACTGGATGACTTGAGTTTTAAATAGAAGTAAATTGCAAATTTATATAACTTTCTGACACCAGTTAATTTAAAAATTTTTTTTGCTGGGGTTCCCCTTTAAGGCAGTATTTTCTCATTCACTTAGATCAGGAATGGGGAACCTGCGGCCCTCCAGCTGACTTAGATGAAGAATCATTATGATGTATAAGTTGTCGCAGTTCTGGGGCCCAGTCCTTATTTATCCCGTCCTCTTTGTTGTTATTTGACAGGACTCCCCTTTCCATAGGAACTGCATTGTTAGCGCAAAAGGGCGTGAGACATTCGTAAAAGGGTCATGGGAAAGGAAAACAAACATCAGGGCCTTTTATATGGAGTAGGAAAACTGAGCACCATATCCTGTATATACCATTATACTATATATGATAAGAAAAAACAACAACAACACTCTTTTCCATTTCACTGAAAAATGATTAACTTTCTGTATTTCTTACAGGTTTTTGTACTTTGTCACGCTCTTCTGCAGCTTTCTCAGCTCCTGTACAGCGCCTACTTTAAGAGCAGTCTGACCACAATTGAGAAACGCTTTGGCCTCTCCAGCTCTTCTTCTGGCCTCCTCTCAAGTATCCATGAGGTAGGTAGGCATAATCTGTCAATACATGCAACCCATACCAGACAGCCATGCTAAAGAGCGGCACTGGAGAAGAAGCAGACCATAGCTTTCTCATCTCATACATGACTCCCTGTGTACTCTCTCGGCCCGGCGGTACAAACTCCCACTTCTCCATTATGGTGGATTTTATCTTATACTAGATGGGGTAACGCTGTGATGGTTTCACCAGTGACCTTCTGTTCTTGTTGGACTAATATCTCCCTTTCTCTGTTTTAGATTAGTAATGCGGTGCTGATAATCTTCATAAGCTATTTTGGAAGTCGGGTGCATCGGCCTCGTGTTATTGGTATAGGGGGTTTACTACTGGCCCTCGGGACCTTCCTACTGACAGTACCGCACTTCCTCTCGGAGAAGTATCAGTACGCATCTCTAGAAAATGGTACGTTCTACTTTAGCTTGACAACTAAACACCATTTGTATTATGCATTGACATTATATTCTAATTACAGTATAATTAAATCACATAAATAAATAAAAAGTCATAAAAGGGTACTCCGGAGAATTTTTTTTTTAATCAACTGGTGCCAGAAAGTTATAGAGATTAATAAATAACTTCTATTTTAAAAACTCAAGTTTTCCAGTACTTATCAGCTTGTGTATACCCTTCAGGAAGTTGTGTATTATTTCCAGTCTGACACAGTGCTCTTTTCTGCCACCTCTGTCCATGTCAGGAACTGCCTACAGAAGCAGAGGTTTTCTATGGAGATTTGCTACTGCTCTGGGCAGCTTCTGTCACAGACAGAGGTGGCAGCCAAGAGCACAGTGTCAGACTAGAAAGAATACACCACTTCCTGCATGGCATTAAGCAGCTGATAAGTACTGGAAAACATTAAATTTTTTAAAAGAAGTAGGGGCATAGCTACCACTGTAGCAGCCATAGTGACTGCTATTGGGCCTGTAGCATCAAGGGGCCCACTCCTGCAATACACTGTGCCCCCTGAGCCCCTATCATTTGCAGCATCTGCTGGCCAAGCAGGCCTTTAGGGTGCTGCAAAAGTCCATTTAACTCCAAGTGCTTTTAACAAGCACTTGCTGTTAAATGTTAAAGGGCATGACTATGCTTGACAGGTTTGTGGTCAATCTGAAGAGGGGCCCAATCAAAAGTTTGCTATGGGGCCCAGCCATTCCTAGTTTTGCCCCTGAAAAGAAGTAAATAACAAACCTGTATAACTTTCTGGCAACAGTTGATTTGAAAACTATGGGGGAGATTTATCAAACATGGTGTAAAGTGAAACTGTCTGTTGCCACTAGCAACCAATCAAATTCCACCTTTCATTTTCCATAGAGTCTGTGAGGAATGAAAAGTGGAATCTGATTGGTTGCTAGGGGAAACTGAGCCAGTTTCACTTTACACCATGTTTGATAAATCTCCCCCTATTTGTTTTCTTTGGTGAATCCCTTTAAAGGGGGTATCCAAGACCTCCAAGCAAGAAATACTCGTAGCCACTACCTATCTGCTCTACCTAATAGACGAAAACACTAGATGGATGAATAAACACTATATGAATTCTTATTTTTAAAAAGTATAAACCTGTTATTAGTACCCCAATAGAATCTTATCTTTATTACTGTAACTACTGTATGGCCCAGAATACCTAACCTCACAATTGGATGGTAATAGCCTTATTCCTCACCAACATCTTGCTGACCATTACTTTTCACATTGAATGATAGCTCTTGTTATTGGAGATTTGTGCACTGAACATTTTTTGCTCCTGGTGTTCAGGTGATTGTAATGAAGATGACAGGGTTATACTCATTCTTGCTGATATTCCATTAACTATTTTAGCTCTTTGAAAAAGTCAAATTTTCATCCTCATGATTAGTTTTCTCCTAGCTGAATGGTGACTGTGCTGCAGTTTTTGACCAGTATACCCATCATTCCAATGTATGTCAGGTCCTCTCTCAGGCCTATTCATAGTGACCCATAGCCTTGTGCCATACTCCGAACATACCTTTTCCCTTCCCACCTGACCCTTCTTCGACCTAACTATGGTGTCTTTCCTCCCAACTTCTATGATGGCATTGGATACTTCCCATCTATATCATAAATTGTATTGGTCATCACAGTTATTGTAATTATCACTAGTATAGACAGTGTAGTCCCCAAAAGTTGAGCATCTATATCACTGATACTGAATCATGTTCTTTCGCCTTATCAGTATTAATAGCATTTATGGCAAGCATCATGAACGTAGACATGAAGAAAAGGCTTGAAAAAGTGGTCAAAACATTGCTGTGCTCTTAATTTGACCATGTCAATAAACTGAAGTTTGGATGCTGTTGGACTTTCTGTGGACCATAGACATAAAGAAGATCTTCGGACCCTATTCTTTGTATGGGACACATTTTTAAGCATGCTTTGTGGTCTGTGCAAAGGTCATTCGACTGGGAAGAGGAGACTGAGCTGTGAACATTATCAATTATCTACTGGTGTTACCTTTCACTGTAAGGGTATGTGCACACTGAGTAATTAAGACTGAAAGTCCATCGCATATTCGCGAGCGGGCCTGTGCGTCTCCGCCCGTGTCATAGACTCTATTCTATGCACGGGCTGATTCCTTCCTCCGTCCAAAGAATGATCAAGTTCATTCTTTGGACAGAGGAAGGAATCCATCCGTGCATAGAATGGAGTCTATGACGCGGGCGGAGAAGTGCGCGCCCACCGCTGTCCGCGAGCGGGCCCAAGCGACGGATTACGCGACGGACTTTCCGTCTAAATTACTCAGTGTGCACATACCCTAATGCTGTACAGAATACTTTGTAGCAGCCTCCTAATCACAGACAGAACAGGAAGCTTCTGCTTAGTTTTAAGCCTAGTGGCCAAAATGAAGACTGAAATATTTCAGGATTATTTTATATTATAGAAAGTAAATTTGAGAACTAGAAAATAACATCACAAAAAAATCTTAATATGTTTAACAAATTTTATGTCTAAATATGTTTAAGATAAAAACTTCATAAAAACATAATTTTTTACTGACACATTGCCATTAAAGGGGAACTGATAGCCCCCTATAGTGCTGGGGGCCCGCACTGTTAGTCGGGATAAACTCCGCTCTGGAGAACCCTTAGGAGCACTGCCGCGTCATCCAGCACCTACCCGCCATTGATTATCATTAGAAGGGGCAGGCCAGATGAGGTGGCAGTGCTCCTAAGGTGCTCCGGAGAGGAGTTTACCCCGACTAACAGCGCTGGACCAGCACCGTGTGTCTTACCTTCCTCCTCAGGGTCCCTGCACTATAGGGGGCTTTCAGCAGGTTAGATTTGTCTAACCTGCTGATAGTTCCCCTTTAAGAGAGGAAAGACATCATAACATAAAGGGAGGAGGTTTACGGTGGTAAACTCAGCAGCATGCTATTTGACTGTTATTAGATACTAAATCTGACTTGAAGGATTTGTCATTGAATTAATGCTCAATAGTAATATAACTAATTTGATACTTGATTTTTTTTGGCCAGGAACTAAGAATCTTCATGAATTATGTACAGGAGAAAACAGAACTTCATATTGTCCAAGGACACAAGGCCAACAAACAACACCAACAAAAAACATTCAGTCCAGCAACATGTGGGCGATAATGGTTGTTGGGCAACTACTGGCTGGAATTGGCACTGTTCCCATACAGCCATTTGGCATCTCTTATATAGATGACTTCGCAGAACCAAACAATTCTCCCTTGTATATTGGTAAGTGACCAAAATGTAGCATTAACATTCTTTCTATTTACTATGTACATTGTCTAACCTTTGTGCATGTTTGTCTTCAGCCATACTTTTTGCGATATCAGTGTTTGGTCCAGCATTTGGGTACCTTCTGAGTTCCGTGGTCTTAACAACGTTTGTTGACCTTGGAAGAACTGACCTCGGTAAGTAGAGATGACAACAGACAATATATCCTAGTAACTTGTCTATGTTTGGTAATTGGAATAATTAGTTTAAAAAAAATCTCAAATCTTTGATGCATTATACATTTATTCAAATGATGATGGCAACTTCTATTTCTGTGTTTTCAGAGGAAGTGGACATCAACCCACGTGACCCTCGATGGATAGGAGCCTGGTGGCTAGGTCTACTCATAGCATGCGGGTGTCTTGTGATTACGTCCATCCCTTATTTTTTCTTTCCGAAACATATGACAACAAGTAAGGTAAAGAGATGCAAGTTTTTAACATTTATATATGGAAAAGCCATTTCAGAAATGTAACTTTATCTGTTTGAGGTCTTTACCAGTATAGAGCAAAGTACGTGCTGGCTAGATGAGATGTCTTTGACTCTGTTCCAGGTCAACCACTGGTTGTTATAAAAAAAGATCTAGCCTTGCTCCATGAGAAAAAATGGGCAAATCAGCTCTGCTAGGGCCTGTCTCCCTATTGTTCAACAAAATGACCACGCACTATAATGCTCATGAGCACCCTCCACACTCCCGAACTCCACCAGTCCGGTCAAGCAATCCAATATATACAATAAATGTGAAGGAAAGTGATTCGCTCACCACGTAGCCGCAATCTTCGGGTAGTGAAACCCAATATACTCCAACTATGTGGAGCACTATACTCACAGAGTCGATATGACTTCAGAAATCTTTTTTATTTTCTTATGTAGATAGATGCAGCATACCAAAAGTTACATGCTCACAGCTGATGTGACTCTCACATCCGGACGCCCAAGTACGTCCTCCTCGCGGACGTTTCGGAGGATACAGACTCCTCCTTCCATATCGCCAATAATCGATTGGTTTAATAGGGCCTTTACTCCTAAATATTTCCACCTCCCATTATCAGCAATGAAGAAATTTCATGAACTAGCCTTTTCAAAAGTTGACATCCTGTCCTACCGCATCACTGACTTTTCAGTTTGACCTGACCTTCTATTGTTAGCATATGGAGATAGCATGACATTGTGTAACCATTGGAGTCATATTTTTTTTACCATGTACAAAAACACCATGACTAAGTTTCTTTTTTTGTATTTTTCATGGCAGAAGTCAAATACAGAGGATAACATTCTAAGAAAGGTCCCGGATGCAACCAACGAGGAAAGTTCTTTATCCGGTTTTATTAAAAGTAAGGAGACGGCACCACAGGGACACCACGGCCAGCCATATCACAGGAAGGGCTGAGCACATTTCATTCCTCAAGTGCATGAAAATAATCCTGTCGGTTGCTTACACTGTGAATTTTTGTCCTTGAAGTACAGTTCAGTGATTAACAATAACATGAATCTCATGACTAGGAAGGTAAAAGCTGCCCAATGTGGAATTCCTGGCCCAAACTGGATAGAATATTGTAACTGAATTGTTTTCTTATCCACTGTTGCCTAAACTATGTCTCCTATGAGACCACGTCTACTGTTCTCATCACTTTAAAATGTTGGCCCAAATATTTCTAGATTTCTAGCAGTGAAACTTACATTCGGATACATTTTTTTTGTAATGAAATGAATAGTGCTGGAAAAAGTAACTGTAAGAATACCAGTTCTATAGATACTTTACTTTTGTTAAATTGGACATGATAGGACAAGGTCAGGAGTAAAGGCCCTTTTTGTGCTCCCTGAGGTGATAACTGAAATGGTGCGCTCAACCCAACAGTACAGTAACTGCAAAGTGTACTGTATACCTCTATAATATAATAGTCCTAGTCCTGGCTGGTCAGCTTTCCACCTCTATACCCAACCATTATTTGAGATCATGGGGTCAGTTCTGGCAACAGTGCAGAATAAAGAGTGTGTAGATATACATGCTTTACTGTATGATTTATGGCTCCATGGAACATGCCATCCTTCAGGGAGTCTACATTCTGCCGCCTGAGGTGAAATACTCATCTTACCTCATGGCAGGTACAGGCCTGGGTGGTGGAAGTCACCACCGATGTAAGTGTAAACTAAACCATGTTAACTATGGAATACATGATGACTTTTGTAAGGATCATATATAGAGTCACTTTTTTTGACAAGTAACAGTGGGTCAGGGTTCTATTGTTAGACCTGTCATTCAAAGAGGTTTTTCCCTTTAAGGGCCTTCTCTGTTTTGTAAAAAAGATTCCCTTTAAAAATAGCAAATCACAAAAAGTGGACCCGTAGAGATCGGGTCTCTTTGTTAAATTTAACAGTAAGGGGGAAATTTATCAAACATGATAACTCATCGCAAAGCCCCGATGGTTGTATCTACGGAGGCCAGCAGGGGGAGGGAGGGAGGACAGAACGCGTGCCAGGCGCACGCCTGTAAGCTCTTCCGCCTCCCCTCTCTCCCCTGCCTCTTTTTTAAGATAGTAACAGGGGCAGGGGACATCAGAGACGCGGCAGAGCTAGGGGACATCAGCTTATGGGATTTTTGTGATCCCATAAGCTGATGTAAAATCACGACCTGGGCATTGAGGCATCAATGATCCCAGGTCGTGAAAGGGTTAACAGGGAGAAATCTTCTGAACTGGGCAGATGCTCCAGCCGATAGCATTGCACGCAAGTTCACACAGTTCAATTTTCTGAGTGGCATCACTCTCCCTAGGTATTGATCCTACTGCAGGCCAAAAGATATCCTAAGCATATCAGTGTACACAGACACCTTCATCAGGGATAGGGCGTTTCCTCGGATTTTCTCCGGACCTATGGCATTGGTTGATTTGGGCAACTCATTTTTGTAAGGGGTGTCTCATAGCTATGAGCTAACTTCATGGACTTCTGGTTTCATAGAAACCAGGCAACAAGCGTTTCATTTCCCAGTAGTGCCACTACAAGTGAAATGAAACATTACACAGTTCCCATCGATAAAACTGGACTGTCTATACAGTGAGTAGTCAATGTAGACCCTCGAGAGGAACCGATGCTGACCTCGACGGCCGTCAGTTCACACAGTATATTGAATATCATCCGTTAGTCACATCGGCCTTCAAATTACTGTTCATAACATAAATTCACGAGCCTTATTTAGCAAATAGCAGCCATTATTTTTAGTAGTTCGCACAATGATTTATTTTTTGGACATTATTTAACCTTTTATTCCACTAAATCCAATGTTACCACCAAAGTATGCTAAACAGTCCGTCGTTTTAAATCTAAAATAACGGCCATAGAACATAATTGTTGTGTGAACATAGCCTTAAGTGTTAAACGACATCATTTAGCTTAAAGAAGAACAAAGGATCTGGGTGGCAAAATTTTTAAGTTTACGATCAGCTTGAAGCGAATCTGTCATTATTATCATTCTGCCTGATTGAGTCATTGAGAGCTTCTCCTCTCCAACCAGTCGTGACTGAAAGAGCTCTCTCTATAACTAAGCAGGGAGAGATCCATCAATCAAGGCCGGTGTGGTGGAGAGAAGCTGGAGTGGACTGACCTGCTGACTTGTGGTTCAGGCTGCATGGAAATGATGACAGGTTCCCTTTAAGGGCTACTTTACATGGAATGACTTTTAAAATTATTAACAAACAGTAACCTCAAACTGATCATTTTCAAGAAGCCACCAGACAGGCCAACCTGAACACTCTTTATTTGATATTTCCATTTGTTTGCATAGTAGAACCAATAGAAAGTCTATCTTTATGGTCAGTTCATTGGCAGGATTAAGGAATTAATATTTGTTTTAGTTGCTGAACAGGTAAGGTTTATAGCTTGGCAGCAGATGTGACGGGATTTACTTCAGCATAGAAGCCATTATGAGAGAACAGGAAAGTGTAAAGTTCTAGCACAACCTATGAGCGTCCCAACACAAAGCTTTCTCTTGTTTGCTGCAATGACCATAACTTTTCCAAGAAATATTTGGCGCTAGTCGTAGTCAATCACACAACCATTCAGGAACAGTAATAAGAAGAATTTTGGCAAGAACACGCTTGCATATGCATCTAACTTGGCAGTGAGGGTCAGCATGTGCTGACTATTGTCCAGGAGCCTTTAATAACTCAAGACATGTCAAATGTAACTAGATAAATAAGCCGAAAACTGCCACAAAACTTCACGTAGAGTTTACGTACTCAGAAGTCAAGCTTTATAAACCTTGCTCTATAACTTTTACAGCTCAGTTTTCACTTGGCTGAAGTTACTATAAACTGACTTGTTATCCATTTCATAGGGTTTCTTCAGGACAAGCACTGATCTTGGGGTCCCTATGGAACCTTGTTCTTTTGACATGTGTTAAGTAGATTGTTCTATCCCCGGGCAGGAAGCCACTTCCACTTCAAAGACTTTAAGAAATGTGGCTGCCAAGGGTCGGGCATTAGTTATCAGTATTTAACCAAGCAACTTGACTGGTGACAGATACTTGGGTGGGAGTCAAGTGCTTTTTACAAATAAGTCTTTTCTGGGGTTATTGATTCCCTTCATCGAACACCCAGAATCTGAACACCCAGACCCCTACCAATCAAAACTTTTCAAATCAAGAATTGAGATACAACAGCATCCTCAAGTACAGAAAACCATAAAGTGTCGCTGTCATTATAACTTTCAAAATCTAAATCAAGAGTAGATGTGATATTAAGCAAGTGTTCAATTTACTTTTTTTTTTAGTTAACATGGAAAACACGGCACTTCCTGTGTTTTTTTTCCCCGAAGAGTCTAAACGCAGGAAGTCCAGTGTTCCCAGGTCATCTGCACTCACAGAGAAGGCCAGTCATGTGATTGATGGATACATTGAGCCGTGGCCGGTTCCTTTTCCCTGGCCGAATTCACTAATAGGCGCATGCTTCCGGCCAGCTGTGCGTCTGACACTGTGCCTGGTGCAACAAATCTACACCTGCTTCCAGCAGGTATAGATTTGAATCATGATTTAGGCCACGCCTCCTCCCTGCCTTGCCGCACCCCCCTTCCCCGAGACCCTCTGCCCACCTATAAGGGAGCGGGGGATAAGGCAGGCATATATGCCAGGGAGAAGGGGCAAATATGCGCCTTCTCCCTGGCTTACACCCCAGCCATAAGTTTGATAAATGTCCCCTCATGTTTAGACTCTTTTTTTTTTCAACCAGCACTAGGCTAATTTCTGGTAACTTCAGATTTGTTTTATAGCATGATAAGAAAAAAAAAATAATGAATATTAATTGTAACCTTGCTTTATCACATCTACTGTCGATTTAGATTTTGAAAGTTATAACAACAGTGACACTTAAAGCATTTATTTTTTCACCAAGAAAATACAGGCAACATTTCGACCCAAAAGAGTCATTGTCAAGCATTGACAAATGATAAAATGTTGCATGTACTGTATGTTCCTTTATGACCAAGTAAACACTTGAGGTTTCTACACTAAAGATGCTGTCAAGTGTCTATTCTTGAGGTCTGTTGGGTGCCAACTATTTGCATTGTTGGCCCACTGACGTGCACCCTAACATCCCTGAAGATTATTTGCCCACTGAAGTGGCAGGGACATGTTTAGTTATTCACAGTAAAAGAACAGGATTCTGTTACAGTAGGTTTTCTTTTTGTTGATAAAGAATAAACATACACGAATAACAACATGAACAAAACCAATGAGAGTACTAATACCAATAAGACAATAATCATACAGAGGCAAACATCAGTCACCAAAGTAGAAAGTGAAAGATGATCAATGTAACCATTGGTATAACCGTACTAAGGCATGAATAATAACACATAAACATACATAAAGGTAAAGAGCAAGTCGGTGGGGATTGGAGTCGTAATAACCATTTATAACAAAAAAAAAAAGGGAACTAAAGAGAGTAGAACTTACTGTAAGTCCTTTACAAAGGTAAGGTCACACAGTCATACTCTGATATAGAACAGGAATACGTATGACAACCTTGGCTTTGTATATAGGCAATATGGGGGAGGGTATCCGGGGAACTTTGCCCACAGCGCCACCCACTTTACCCTGACATAACACAACAAATGAGGCATACTTACTCCCCCTTCCTCTTCTCTGTGATCTTCTGTTCCTGACATGTTTCTGATGTGCCCGCTTCTGTTCTATGGCTGGCTTATTGTGTTATGGCAGGCAGAGGCTGCAGGCAAAGTTCAAGTTATCCCTAGACAACCTCTTTAAGGGTTGTCCTACCAAGCTAAAGGTGCCCCTACACTTAGACTAAAAAAAGCTGAAGGTGCCTCCTGTTCAAGGTATATGGTAGCCAACTAACTCTCCATCGATAGATGATTTCGGTGGAGATAAGGGTTGGTCTTGTTAGATTTTTTCTACCTGATCCTATTGTTCTCAGAGGGATAAGCCAGTGTCAGAGCTGTCTAACTGAAGCTTACCCTTTCCCATAGAGAACACATGACTGTTCAGCCATGCCAAATGTTTATGTCTATAAAGAATTTGGAAGGGTTGAACGGGTGGAGATAATATTTACATTGAATTATCTACTAGTTATATGTAAGAGTCTGACTTGTCTATGGCCACAGATGTATACTTTCATGATTTGGTAAAAAATGCTACTTTCTCCATTTGCAGAGTTCCCCCGCTACTTTGCGCGTCTGCTCATGAACCCGCTCTTCATGATCCTGGTCCTGTCTCAGTGCAGTTTCTCATCAGTCATTGCTGCCCTGTCCACCTTCCTCAACAAATATCTAGAGAAGCAATATGGATCCAGCACTTCATACGCCAACTTTCTCATTGGTAAGTGATACATGATGACATTGAGAACGTGGATGCACTATGGAGAACAATAAATAAAACTCATGAAATTCATGGATTTCTGTTAATATTCATCTTCTTCCAGCTGGCAGCGTATTCTTATTGTCAGAGAAGAATCTTGGGAAACCTTGCTTTTTTTCTCAGCACATATTGTCTTATGAATCTAAAATATGCAATGTGAGAATGCAGATGCTTTTTAAAGAAAAAAATTAATAATTGAAACATCCATCATTGTATTTAGAAGCCTTGAAAGCCCGAACAGGAAAGTAATGTTTAGTTACCTAATGGTTTCCAGGTTTTCTGGAGGCAGATATACAGTGAAATGTTATTGGACTCAGTTATGCTGGTGTTGGTGTGCCAGGGAACACACTAAAAGCCAAGCAAAGTTTGTGAGTGTCCACCCTCACTAAATTCTGGGATGATTAATTTCCTGCTTTATCTTTATAGCATCTATAGCGTTGTGTTTTCTGATACTGAGCTCTAAATTCTTAAAGGAGAAGTCCGGCGAAAATTTTTATTAAAGTATTGTATTGCCCCCCAAAAGTTATACAAATCACCAATATACACTTATTACCGGAAATGCACTTACTACTGCATCAAGGCTTCATTTCCTGGATAACATGGTGATGTCACGACCCGACTCCCAGAGCTGTGCGGGCTGTGGCTCCTGGAGAGGATGATGGCAGGGGAATGTTTGGTGTCCCTCCAGTGCCCTGTGTCCCTCAGTGTCCCCCTGCCATCATTCTCTCCAGCAGCCACAGCCCACACAGCTCTGGTAGTCTGGTCGTGACATCACCATTTTATCCAGGAAGTGAAGCCTTGATGCAGTAGTAAGTGCAGGGGAAAAAAGCACTTTATAAGCATTTCCCGTAATAAGTGTATATTGGTGATTTGTATAACTTTTGGGGGGGCAATACAATACTTTAATAAAAAATTTCGTCAAACTCCCCTTTTAACATTGACACCACAAGTGCATATGGCCTCCACTAGGGGGAGCTTAGGCGCATACTGCATACTGTTTATACATTAAACTCAATAAGACATCTGTATGCAGTAAGTTCCTAAGTGTCATTTCAGTGTTGGCTATAAGCCTTAACAACTTTATCATTAAACTAAATGTAAATGCAGGAGATTCTGAGCTTTGTATCTGGAAAACTGAGCTGCAACCAAAAATATATCATGAACTGAATCAGGAAAGAATTTACAGCCTAAAATTATATGGTGTTAGAAGGTGGAAAATCAGTGATAGATACTTCCTGGTCTTAGGACCTACTAACAACCTTGCCCCAATTCAGTTACAAGTGCTATCGCTGTGGAAGCATGATCCACTCTGCAGATTGCAATTCTCCCATAGATTACACTTAGGATCCATACACACAGTAATGTGATGGTGCTGTCACATTAGGATGAATACATGTCACCTTTTATTTACTTATAATTGACATACCTATTTTATTTATGGTTGTTTAACTGATTTAATACTAATTCAATCAAATGTATTGTGTATGCAGGTGCTGTGAATTTACCGTCTTCTGCTCTGGGAATGCTCATTGGAGGAATCATAATGAAGAAATATTGTTTTTCTGCCAAGACCATTCCTCGCTTTGCAGTAACTGTTCTGTTTACATCTATTATGCTCTGTATACCTCTCTTCTTCATGGCCTGCCCAACACAGAAGCTGGGAAACTTAAGCAGCAGGTACAAATATCTACCACTATTGTGTAGTAGCCATGATACTTATGTTGCCATGTTTTGGGGACAATTGACCTTTATTTTGATTGGTGATAACTAGTGATGAGCGAACTTGCCGAATGTTTGGGTTCACCCAAACCTGAATACTTGTATTTGACTCAAGGTGGCTGGAGAATTTGCATGCAGCCCTAAGAAGTCTTGGAAAACATGAATACAGCCATAGGCCACAGGCTGAATCCAGGTTTTCCTGGCAGCTCTAGGGCTGCTTTCCTGTTCTCCAGCCGCCAGGAGTCAAATGTGAGTGTTCAAGTTCAGGCGAACCCGAACATTCAGCAATTTCACTCTTTACTGGTAATAAGTGTTCGCACCCTCACTGATCAACAAGTTATCACCTACCTTGTGAATAGGGAATCATTTTTAATCTTTGGATGACCCCCTTAAAGGCAACCTGTCAGCTCCCTAATGCCCCATGCCCTCATTATCTGTTAGCTGTAGTGCAGAGGCACAATGTGCATAAGCTTTCTATCATGCCCAACTTCTATTAAAAACAACTTTTATTGGCTGTCCCGGGTCATGGTCATGGTCATGGTTGCTGGGGAATCTAGTGTCTTCTCGGCCCGTCTTCCCTTCCTGCTCACTCAGGCTTGATTGACTTCATGCAAAGCCTGGCACTCAGGGTGTCAAACTGCTCCATATACATAGGAAACAATAAACTGGGACTGACCCCACATTCGATGGGAGAGTTTCTCAGGCATTCTATGTTATGTGTGCAGAGGCTATTGTGTATGGAGGCTGGGCTGTGAGCGTCATCTATCGTGAAGGCACAAACTCTGTTTCATTTATATACCGGTGTCACCTTTAACTGTAATAAAGAGGACACATATAAAAAGTTGTCTATATAGAACAGCAAGTCTCAGCTTAGTTTTGAAGAAAATCTGTACTGACAGTGCCCCCAAAACTACACCGTGTTGTAGTGGTTCTTATGCCGTGTCCAGCTTGGGGGTCGGCCTTTCTCCTGGGACCAGTATTTTGAAGAAAAAATACTTTTATTGCTGCGACTCAGCTGTTCGGGGAGTCAATCTGGTGTGGCCTACAGCATCTTTGCCCTAGGCCTGCGACGCCTCTTCCCTAGGGCATGGGTGCTCTAGACCATGCCAAATTGACTCCCTGCCCCACCACGCCAACAGAAGTAGTTTTTCTTAAAAATACAGGCACCAAAGAAAGGCCGACCCCCACTCCAAACATAGCGTGAGGCCGTAATGGTGATTTGGGCAGCTACATGTTGTGTACAGATTCGCTTTAAGTCTAGTGTCCAAAATTAAAACTGCAAGATTTCAAGATTATTTTATAATATACAGTAGATATTAAAATGAAAAAATGGGAAGTTGCAAATTTTGTGGAAAAATTGCTACTTTTCCCCTTATGCATCTGTCATACCAAGGGCAGGGTTGCTTGCCCTGTAAATATGCTGTGGAATCCCTACTGCAAATCTGCACTGTGTGAACATACCCTTAGAGAACATAACTAGGTAATGGAATGTAATCTGATACTTGACCAAAGAAAAATCAATACTTGACACCTCTGGAGGAAATGTGTCTCCAATATAAACATTGTAAATTAGATTTATGAGACATCGTAATATTTGCCCAAATACCAAACACGCCTTAGAATATTTGGCAGGGATATAATATAACCTGCTTGACATTAAATACTGTATCGTGAAACTGTAGTTCCCTCCATGTAACTTTCCATATGTACTTTTCTATTGATTATTTTTATTGAGTACATGTAAGTCAGTAATCCACCATAATAAATCACTCATGAGCTGCCTTTTAAATCGCATCCAACTGAAAAATTGTAATGTTTTGCAGAACAAATGTGACTTGCATCCAGCAATGTGCTTGCCCAGAACACGCTTTCCACCCAGTGTGTGGGTCTGATGGAGTGGAATACCTGTCTCCTTGCCATGCCGGATGTAGTACTTTCAATACATCATCATCGGTGAGTAATCCACATAGCATTGTTAACATTCCTGCAAGTTTATAATTGTAAAATTGGCTCCAGTGCCAAGATGATTTACCTAATATACCAGTCAGGATTATGGGAATGGAAGAAGGGGTGAATGTCCAGGGACCTCCAGCACCTAATAGTTTTTACCACCATCTTCCCTCAACTTTTGTTATGTTTTTGATGGGAACCCTTCCGCTATCCAGCTGCTGCTAAACTACAATTCCCATCATACCTAGACAGCCAACGCTAAAACTTTGGCTGTCCAGACATAGTGGGTGATGTAGATTTGCAACAGCTGAAGGGCTGAAGGTTCCCCATTCCTGCCCTAGTGGATGCCATCCATTATTTGACACTAGTATTGGTGGGGGAACTTCTACAAAATTACTTTCCCCAATGCCAGTTCTGCTCATAAGACAGAAAGAATATATTCATGTCATAATCTACAAGTCTGTAAATGTATGGATATCCTTAGAGATACTTCTTCTTCTGCTGTTCTATCTATGCCAGCCTTTAGCATCCAATGAGAATGATGGTCTGTTTTAGATGCTAAAGCTTGGATACATGGATACAAAGATAAACTAGACATACTTATTGGTCCTCTCAAGGCTGTCTATTTTATTAAGCTGGCTTCTGCTCCCACTACTCCACAGAAACTGCCCTCACTAAAGTGGCCAAAGACCTGATAACTGCCAAAGCCTCACGCCAATACTCTGTGTTCCTTCTTCTTGACCTATCTTCTGCCTTTGACACAGTTGACAATTCCCTCCTCTTACAAACTCTTTCATCCCTTGGTGTCACCAGCTTGGCCCTCTCTTCTCTTTACAACTGCACTTTTAGTGTGTCCCACACCACTTTCTCTCCTTACCCACTTACTGTTGGTATCCCCCAAGGCTTTGTGCTAGGGCCTTTCCTCTTCTCCATCTGAACTTTTGGCCTGGGACACTTCATAGAATCCCACGGCTTCAAGGACAACCTCAATGCCGATGGCACTCAAATCTACTTCTCTTATCCAGATGTCACCTCTCTGCTATCCAGGATCCCAGAGTGTCTGTCAGCTATATCTTCCTTTTTCTCCTCCCGCTTTCTAAATCCATCTCTCAATCACAATCAATGGCTGCACTCTGTCCCCCATCCCCCAAGTCCGCTGCCTTGGGGTCACCTTTGATTCCACCATGTCTTTTAAACCCCACATTCAGACCCTGACCACCTCCTGCCACCTTCATCTCAAAAACATTTAACAAATCTGCTTTTTTCTCAAACCTCACTTAACAAAACTGTTAGTTCATGCTCTCATAATCTCTTGCTTGGACTATTGCAACATCCTCCTCTCTGACCTTCCATCTAACACCCTTGCTCCCCTCCAGTCTATCCTTAACTCTGCTGCCCGACTAATCCACCTTTCTCCTCGCTTTGCCTCTGCGTCTCACCCCTCCCCATCTCTTCACTGGCTCCCTATTGCCCAATAAATTCATTTTAAATTGTTGACCTTGATGTACGAGGCCATCCACAACCTGTCCCCTCCGTATATCTCTGACCTGATATCCCGCTACCATCCCTCACGCAACCTCCAATCTTCCATTGGCCTACTTTTGTGCTCCCCCTTGTTCGTACCTCACACAGACACCTCCAAGATGTTGTCTGAGCCTCCCCATACTCTGGAACTCACACATCTTTAATAACCCTGCACCAAACTTTGACTGGCTGCTCTTTACCTTCTGTCTCCCTCTCCCTGTAGATTGTAAACCCTCATGGGCAGGGTCCTCCATCCCCTATGTACCAGTCCGCCATTTACCTTATTCATGTAACGTGTTTTGATCTTGATGTTCCTATGTGTCACCCCCTATTCCTTGTATAGTGCTCTGGTACCTTAAAAATAAATATTAATAATAAAGTATATTTTCTTATTTAATCCAGGTGTATACAAACTGCTCATGTATCAGTAATAGTTTCCTCATGGGAACGGCCCGGTCAGGATCCTGCCCTGTCAGCTGTGCCCATCTCCTACTTCCTGTAATATTCCTCATATCCTTTGCCGCACTTATTGCCTGCCTGTCCCATAATCCTCTCTACATGATGGTGTTAAGGTATGTAGATATACAGATGGAGGATATTATTGAAACTAATAAAAGGGTACAAACCATATAATGTTGTCTTATTGTTTTAGGGTGGTACCTCAGGATGAGAAATCATTTGCCATCGGAGTCCAGTTTCTTCTTATGAGACTTTTGGGTGAGTTATGAAGATTAGGAAACAAAGCAACATTCAATCTTGGAATCTACTGTATCACAGAGGCACCCAACAAATCCTACACCACTGGTGTGAACTCAGGCTTAAAAACTGACCCAGATACTCACAGAATAAAGTTAGCATGTCAATGTTATCATTAGAGATGAGCGAACCGGGTTCGGGTTCGAGTCGATCCGAACCCGAATGTTCGGTATTTGATTAGCGGGGGCTGCTGAACTTGGATAAAGTTCTAAGGTTGTCTGGAAAACATGGATACAGCCAATGACTATATCCATGATTTCCACATAGCCTTAGGGCTTTATCCAACTTCAGCAGCCACCGCTAATCAAATGCCGAAAGTTCGGGTTTGGATGGACTTGAGCATGCTCGTGGTTTCGCTCATCTCTAATTATCATATATTAACCCATAATAAACCGTACTTCCACTGGAAAAGCATACTGATAGGGTAACCGAGAAACTAGACTGAGATTACCATGGGGACAGGGACCAATCTGAGTGATGAGAATCTCTGTACTGCGCTGTGGAGTATGTTGGCGTTCTAATAGTGAATAAAATATTAATAATAATGAATAACTTCTTAAAAGAGATGGGACGAGGTGACTAACTGTATGTCTTTGTATTTATGTCTCAGCATGGCTGCCAGCCCCAGCGCTCTTTGGACTCGCCATTGATTCGGCCTGCATACAGTGGTCTACATCTTGCAGCCAGAAGAGAGGAGCATGCCGATATTATGACAATGACCTTCTGAGAAGCAGGTACTTAACTATACTAGTGTACAATGGGCATTAGCTTGGCTTTTAATTTTACTCATTATAAGTAATATAAAGTTTCGGTGTTTAGGCCAGTGGAGGAGTGAAGAGATGCAATCCCTGTACATATGATATTAGTACATATGACTTGTCTCTCCATGTTTGATCTAAACATAGGGTGGGGGATTAAAGGGGTATTCTAACTGAAATAATCTTATCTTCTCTGCACCAGGTAGGGGCCCCCATTCCCTTGAATGGCGCAGTGGTTTAGCATGCATAGTGATAAACTATGCATGCATTTCCACCGCTAGGTCTGTAGACAATAGAGATCACCATTCAGTTAATATTAGCAACGTAGCATTTGCTGCTGTGGGTTCCCTAGGGTACGAGGGAATCATAAGAAGTAGTAAGCAGGAGCTCAGCATGTATCTTTTACATAGGGCAACACAATACTGTGGTATAAGATGAAATGAACAATCCTCTCTCCGTAGGTACCTTGGCCTCCAGATGGGATACAAGGGCTTGGGTGTACTGCTGCTGAGTTTCATTGCCTGGAAAGTAAAGAAGAGCAGAGAATACAATTTACAAGAGAAGAATTCTGGTGTGGCGTAGCTTCCCTCCTCCATAGCTCAGGCTGCTGGATAAAAGCCCTTTGACTTTCCTTAAAACTGTATTCCTGGTGGGCCAGACACCGCAGGCTCTGCCAGAGGCCCTCTTAGCAATGCACATTACTGAAGTCATGATCAGAAGGACAGGACGTAAAACAAGTTGGGAAAATCAAAGTTCACCTGGAGGAGAAGACGCAAGCGCCCATTCCATTGCTGCACAGACGTACAAGTACAATTGCACTCATATTCACAAGTATGTATGTATATCATTTAACCATCCCAATCCTGCTGCTGTACATAGAAGGAACGACAGTGTTGGAGCCTGGAATGATGGACTCGTATCAGATTGGACTATGGATACCCGGCAGAGCCAAAAAAAACCCACACTCCTCCTTTTAACCATATTTAATCTGCCATTGCCGCAAACATTTTTCCCACAAGTTTTGACTATTTGAGGTTGAAACATGGAGGCGGCGGTCTAGTCCAATGCTATTATCTAACTGCAGGGCGTCATCCAGTTTCCAGTGGTCAAACTAGAATATCTCAGCTACAAAGCCGAAGAGTTGGGCTGTAACCAAAGCCGAGCCTGTAAAACGAAGAGCTGGAGTCACGGAGTTATGAAAGACAGATGTGCAACTTCATTTCACTATCGGCCAGAGGAGTGAGAACTTTTTCCATGATCACAATCTTGGAGAGTGCAGAAAGTCTTATTGTGCTGCTGTACATGGTGTGAATTAAGTCGAGTAGGTGGGCCAAAGCCAACAATCTAAAGTGTATGGCGGAGCCCATGTCGACATGCCTGATTCTTTCCATCTATAGGATGAGTGAAATAGGCAAGCACGCTCAGTCAAGTCATGTGTATATATTTATGAGGAACATGGGGGAAGGAGGCAGCATCTTCTTCTTTATTTCTCTATTATCAACCTAACAAAATCCCCCCACCATATGCTCTATTAGAAGTTAATATAGGGGCCTTCCTATTTATTATGGACTGACTACATAAAGTAGATCTTACATTGGGGCCACTGACATCTAGCAATTTTCTAAAAGATGAAAATATATTTATTATCTGTAGAAATCCTATTTTGGCTCCTAGACATAAGATATGATTTGAAAGGGGGGGGGGGGTAAAAGTATTGAAAGGACAATGTAATACGGCTTTAGATGAAATTGTATTTTTATATCCTATTTATAATTTATTCCCTTCATCCCAGTTGTGATTCTGCCCCCTAGTGGTAGAACAAGTTGAAGCTCATGAGCCAGAAAACTAAGCCAAAGAGTCAATCTACCAAGATCTTAGAGAAGATGTATAATGACAAGGCAGGATATAGTTATAGACAAAGCAGGATACATGTATATAGACAATCTATGGAAAATCATGCTCCCTGATACTGGACTGCACAATGGGAAAATGGGACCTGAATCTGCAGAACACTGTAGGAGTGGATGACATGACTTTGTTACATTGACTTTGATAAGTTTGGTTGTTCAGACCCCCAATAATTGCTAGAACCGGCTGCAAGAAGCGCTTTCTCCCTAGCTTGTTGCTTTCCTAGTCTCGCTGCAGGAAACTAGAGGTTCCATAGAAAGTATATAGAGCTTGTTTCCTTCAGTAATACAGAGAGTTCATTGAGCCAGAGAGAGAAGCACTTAGACGAGCGCTTCTCCAGGCCTTTCTAGCAATCAGTGGCAATCTGAGGACCTAGACCCGACCATTTAAAATGTTTAAAGTCTCGGTGAAGCAGTAGAGAGATTACAGATTTTGAATGGAATTACTATTTAACATTTCGCTATAATGCGTATACTTTGCCTTATGATTGCCTTAGCTACTTTACTGTACACGTTGAACTTAGTACTGTTCTCATTATCTAGTTGTCTTCATGGTAATCCATCAAATGTCCTCAGTTTGGTCAGTGTATGGGTATGTATGGGTAATACCCATATATATTATCAGTGAAGTCCTTAAAGGAAATATGTCACCCAGATTTTTATTTTTTACTGATCAAAGCCAACAGATTTTGTGTGTCCTATGAAAAAGTCACTGTTTCTAGCAGCTCTTCATTTTGCTTCATAGATGAGGATCATAAGTATGGCATAATAGGAAATATAGACACCCCCTTAAAGGGAGATGATTGTTTACTGATCAGCCCAGACTCCCATGGCGCGTATACACAGAGAGATTTATCTGACAGATTTTTGAAGCCAGGAATGGATTTGAAAAGAGGAGAAATCTCAGTCTTTCCTTTATGACCTGTTCCCTGTTTATAGTCTGTTCCTGGCTTTGACTTAAACAATCTGTCTGTCAAATCTCTCTATGTAAATGCAACATTAGATCAGAGCACAGATCATGTACAGATCCTGTCATATGGATCAGTAACAAGGTTGTCCTCTGACATGTTTCCATGACAGAACAGAAGCTTCATCGGGGTTAATTCTAACTTATATATTTATATATAAGGTATCCTTTTCTTTTAAATACTCTATGACATTTACCCCTTTGAATGTTCCAGTTTATTATTTGTACAGATGCAATAGATTCAGTGAGAAATCCTCAAAACACCTAAGAACAAACTGCATCTCAGAGCAATAATGTGTCCATTATATATTAAAGGGTTTATCCAGGATTACCTATAGCGTCCATTAACAGCACCACTGCTGGGCTAAGGTTATGTGAAGTATTACAACTCAGCCGCATTAAATTCAATAGAACTGAGCTGAAATACCACACATGATCTGAGGGCAAGAGTGGCGCTGTTTGTGGAAGGAAGTAGCTCTTTTTTTTTTCATCTAGGACAAAGTCTCCAAGCTGAAGAACTGGCGTGTTCAGAATTGTTCTGGCCAGGTCTACTTAGATTTATAGTTCTTCTATGGCCAGCTAGCTACAAGTTGCCTACCTCTGGAATATTGCTACAATAAGTGTGTGTGTATATAAGACATGAGAAAAAAATATGGTGAAGCCGTTCTCTGTGGTGCAGAATTGTCATTGTTGTAAATACTTTGTACCAGGCTGTATGTATATGGGGGCACAATGCTTTGCCCTGTCTTTGTTTTTGGCTCCGGTAGCTGTTATAGTCTTACCCGGGCATTCTGTTCTATTTCTCACTGTTAACCTAACACTGGTAAGCTGTTATTATGTGTGTTATGTAAATTATATATATAAACATTTATATGTATTTAAACAGAGTATTGTCTGTTTCTTTTTGGGTGATAATGGATGTACATGGAAAATAGACCTCCACATGGCTGTAAGAGCTGACCCTCTACAAGAAAGACTAGTCTTATGTCCAATAGGGAGGTTTATTTATCCCTTATTAATTATGGGAACTACCCCAACAAATTATAACCAATAACTTCAATACACCCTATTAAGTTACAACACTTCTGCTTACTGTAGTGCAGCGATATCCTATATGTTATGTCACACAATCCCCATTCCATTGCATTGGATGGTCATTAAAGAGACTCTGTCAGTAGGCTTATGCTGTCCTATCTAAGGGTGGCATAAACTATAGACAGATAAGCTGAAAAGAATGATGTATCACTTACATTCTTCTGTGTAGCTGATTCAGAGATATATTCCTGAATAACCTGGACAATAAGTAGTCCTCTCCATTATTTGCATGAGCCCAGTAGTCCTAAATATTCATGAGAAGCAGAAAACTCCGCCTACCAGCTGCTGATTGGCAGTTATTTATCCATGCTGTGTATAGGCATTCAACTGTCAATCAGCAGCTGGGGGTGGAGAAAGGGTGCGGCAAGAATCCTGTTCTCCTGCATATTAGGAGAACGGCTGAAGAGAATGTAGTAACTAATACACCTATCTGTTCAGCATTTCTGTCACTAGTTTATGATGCCCTCATTTCAGGCAGCATAAACCTAGACCTAGTGACAAATTCCCTTCAAAGAAAATGACACTGTAATAAAGCAAGCCCCTTTCCACTGCTCTGAGGATACAGGAGCACAGGGGAAAGAAGAGAATGATGGGATTTGTGGTTTTCAGCATATGAAAGGTGTACTTCACTCCTGCAAGTTGTGAGTAGTTTTCGAATTTTAAAACGGATCAATGAGTAATGCCAAGGTCCTGTTTATACCATTTTCTCTCCCCTGAGGGTTAAACAGCAATTAGCTGTCACCCAATAAATTCCAGAAAAAGTCTTTACTTACTCTCGAGCAGCAATGCCCACTGCAGGTACAGGCTCTAAGAAGAAGTGTAGCTGGGGCAGATCCCAGGCCCGATCTGAAGCCCTGAAAGGTCCTATGTTAGCCATGGGACTCATGTTCAACTTCTCTCCATAGATTCTCTCTGTCCTAAACTCCACTTTCTCCCCCTTTCTCAAGAAGGAACTTTGATGAATCACCAGGATGAAGTAGATTCTCTGAATCTATTTATCTCCAAGCGATCCTGGATTTAGGTCTCATTGGAAGCCCTTGCCAAAGGAGAGACTATGCTAAGCAGTGCACATCCCACCAGTCTGGAAGGCCAAGCATAGACTAACACTAACATTTCTTCTCTCGGTAGAGTGGCCTGGGCCTAGAGCAACTTTCTTCCCAATTTTAAATGTTCCCAGTACAAGTTTATGAGACAATGTTTAGTGCCTGGGTAAACACCTTACTCACAGCCAGATATGATACAAATGTAATAGCAGTATAACCATGGATCAAAATGTCACAAAAACAATACAAAATTACAAAAACCTATGAAATAAACACACCATCAACTACCACCCGTTAAAAGGCCCGCATTATGCACAGTGGGACACTGCAGATGTTAATGTATCACATACATCACAGGCATCTATTTAACATACAGTTCTTGAACCTTTCATATTAGAGAATTTATAATAAATTCCTGTATAGGTGATGTAAGGTGATTCGAAAAATCCCAGTTAATGACAGAGATCATAGCAGGAGACGTAGCTGTTTATAGTAGATGCAGTATATGGTACATAAACCCATGATCAGCTGTTATGAACTCTTCAAAATTACAAAGATTTGTGATGCATCCACTAGAGGGCAGCATTCTCCAAGACAGCAGGAGGGAATACTGATTACATCATGCGCGCGATTTGGGAAAAAGAGAGAATTCTGTGCATATTTTTAAAACCTTATGTTCAGTACTCATTCAATATTCTTCTGTTCATAATTACAACTAATTATCAGTATAGAGTTGTGTATACTCAGCTCTAGGAAAGGATCGCTCTGCCCAGGAAAAACACCTGAAACTAACCGGTTCTACTGAACTTTCATTTTTTTTCTTTGTGTTTTTGCATAATTGTCAGATGTCAGAGAATGGTAAATGGCAACTTAGCAGTCACACAGAGCATTATTTGTCTATGTATAATATATACAATCTTAGAGGGAAGGCTCCGCTCTAAAGACAATCGGCCTTACTTGGACGATTACCGGCCGCTTTGGCAGATAATCGTTTTGTGTAATTGCACATGTTGTAAGGCAACAATCAGTCGGCATACACAATGTCAGCTGATCGTAGTTTTTCAACATGCTGAAAGATCCCGATCATGGCAGCAACAGTCTGCTGCTCCTCACTCTGTGTAATAGGAGCGGTGGCAGCAGACCGTCACTGACTTCAATGGTCAGCCAAAAGGATCTAAGGATGGTTTAGATGGGCCTTCCCGCTGTTCCCACTCACTGTCTATGCATGTAATAGCACAGACAGCGAGCAGGGAACGAGGGGGAAGCAGGCGCTGATCTGGCAGATTGTTGCTTGATTCCCCCGGAGAATCATGACGTGTAATAAGGCCTGTACAATGGCACTATTCTCAGATAGCGGTGTTCTGGTAACCAGTTTTCTTCATGGAATAAACAACTGTGCTGATGTTTTGCATGCATACATGTTAGGTTGGTATTGCATGGAAATTCCCTGCAAAATGACATGTTATTACATGGTATTTCTCCAGTTTTTTTTTTTTTTTTTTGGGGGGGGGGGGGGGGGGGGGGGGGGGGGAGTTGATTTTCTTCACTTGTGGAATTTTCCAATACATCATGCCCTAAGTGTGGCATTTATTCAGGCACTTTGTGGAATTAGATGGTCATTGTTTTATTTCTAGAGTAAAAATCACCACAAAACTGATTAGGGGAGAGGGGGTCACATCTTTAAAGGGGAACTGTCAACAAGTTAGACTAATCTAAGCTGCTGATTTTGTGCTGTTAGTTGGGGTAAACTCTGCTCCAGAGCACCCTTAGGAGCTCCAGACCCCTAAGGGTGCTCCAAAGCGGAGTTTACTCCAACTAACAGCGTGGGTAGGTGCCGAGGAGGAAGGTAAGACACATGCCCTCCTCCTCAGAGTCCCTGGCGCTATGGGGGGGGATATCCCTGCTGCATTCTGCTCAACCATCTCAGCATAAATTGAAGGGTTAGCTCTGCTCAGTTGTTCAAGCCATGGGTCCATACTACCACACTGAGCCCACCAATTGTCCATCATGGGCCAGGGAGCATCTACACTGGATGTGGGTCTCAGTGTTGTTTACTGATGAAAGTCGATTAAATTGATGACTGCCAACAATGTTGGAGACGCCAAAGAGAGCACTACACATCAGCCACTGTTGCCTTTGGTGGTGGTGGTGCTGTTACAGTGTGGGCAGGTGTGTTTATTGATTACAGAACTGCCCTAAACTCTATGAAGATGCAACAGCAACCTACAGGTGCAAGTGCTTACCACATATACTCCCCCCGGGATACACACTATAAAAACCTGCTCTATAGTATTAAAAGCCACATGCAGCATGCAACCTTAGTGTGAACAAAGGCATAGAGGTGCTGCCAATTTATCCTTTTTTACAGTTTGTGAATGGTACACTGACAAGCCCATAGTATCATTAATCCAGTCAGAGTGCCTCTTCTTGAACAACAGAGGCCTAATTTAATCTTCATGGATGAGAATGCTAGAGATTAGGAAATGGCTGCTTGAGACTGGTGGACCTCAAATAGATTGGGCTGCACATTCTTCGGATCTATAATAATAAATTCAGAAATATCAACCTGTTTTGGTTTTAGATGGAGGACAGATTTGGGCTTGTCCACTGCTGACAAATCTGACCTTGGCTGCACTGTTGGGAGTGGACTGGAATTTCTAGTGATGGAGTCTGATGGAGTAGTGTTTATACAGTAGTGTAATACAATACATTCAACTAGTCATCAGACTCTTGATTTTTTTTTTTTTTTTTATGTTGCAGCCTTGTGATAAAAAAAAAAAAAAAAAAATTGTACCATAATGATAAAAACAGAAAGCAGAATGTTAGAAATCTTTGGTAATTTACTGAAAAGGAAACATTTTAAATCTAAGTATTCAGAGCCTTTACTCAGTACTTGGTGAAAGCCCCTTCAGCAGACATTACAGCCTCCAGTCTTCTTGTATACAACGTTGGCACACCTGGATTTAAAGGGGTTATCCAGCGCAAATCTTTTTCTTTCAAATCAGCGGGTTTCAGAAACTTATATAGATTTGTAATTTACTCCTATAAAAAATCTTAAGTCTTTCCATACTTATCAGCTGCTGTATGTCATGCAGCTCATGCTGTATCCGCGCTGAAGAATGAACATGTTCATTCTTCAGCGTGGGGAGAGCAGGAGCGCCTGCCTCCCATATACTCCCATTATGAGCGGGAGGCTAACGGCTTTCCATGGCAGACAATTCCACCGCGGAATTCCGCTAGTTTTGCTCAGTGGGAACGGGGCCTAAGAACAGTAGTAGGTGTCTGGTTTCCTCCACACAGGATAATAATAATAATAATTTTATTTATATAGCGCCAACAGATTCCGCAGCACTTTACAATTCTGACACTATTATATGAAGCTATTTCTTTGGCCATTACGACTGATAATTGCTTTGTGTAATAAAAGGCAACTTATAACTAGGATAGCAACAATCTGCTGCCGTCACTCTTTGTAATAGTAGCGGCAGCGGCAGACCACTGCTATATCCTATGGGCTGACTGGACGATCTAAAGATTGTCTGGGGAGCCCCTCCCGCAGTTTCCCATGGCCCCCGTCCTATACTATCCCGCTCACCCGCATGTAATAGCACTAGAAGTAAGCGGGGAACGAGGAGCAAGTGAGCACTGACCTGACAGGTCGGCGCTCACTTGCTCCTGCTGATCAGATTTATTGTCTTTTCTTTTGCAAATTCCAGATGGCTTCATTAAGGAGAGGGTTCTTTCTGGCCACTCTGCCATAATAAGAGGGATGCAGTGATGGCTGACCTTCTGGAATCTCTCCCATCAGCAAAATCTTTGGAGCTCAGCCAGAGTGACAATTGGCTCTTCATCACCATGCTTACCCCATGTTGGTTCGGTAAGAAGGCCAGCGCTAGGAAGATTCCTGTTTGTTAAAAACATCTTTCAATAATAATCATAAATAGGGATGGTCCGAACCTGCCGAGGTTTGGGTTCGTACGAACCTGAACTCTCGGCAGGTTCGGACCATCCCTAATTATAAAGGTCACTGTGCTCTTGGGAACTTTTACTGCTTTGCAGTTTTTTTGTCCCCTTCTCCAGATCTGTGCATCCACACAATCCTGTCTCTGAGCTCTACAGGCAGTTCTTTCCTCCTCATGTCTTGCTTTTTGCTCTGATACACAGTGTCATCTATGAAACCTTATATAAACAGGGCTGTGTATTTCCGAATCCTGTCCAATCACATACATTTAACACAGGTGACCCCAATCAACATGTAGAAACATTTTAGAGATGATCAAGAGAAATGGGAGGAACCAGAACTAAACTTCAGGTATTATAGCAAAGACTCTGAATATTTACGTCAATAAATACATTTGTGAACATTTCTAAAAAAATTTTTTTCACATTCTCATTATGGGCTACCAAGTGCAGATTGGTGGAGGAATTTTTTTCTTAATTTGTCTTGGTGTCCACTTTAACTCATCATAAATGTGTGTACTCTTTAAAAGTGGATCACATTAGCAAAGAGAGGAGTTAAGACCCTCAGGAGAAGACAGCAGTTGAGTAAATAATTGGTATGGTCATCAGTTTATGTTGCCATAGATTGGTTTGTCATCTGCTGTAGTGAAGCTATAGGCTTTAGAGTCAAAGCATGGAGTATTCTGGAATGGTAGTAAATGCAAAGTGGGTTTCCGACCTCACTATTTATAGTAGAAAATATCTACATAATGAGAAATCCTCCCCATGTACAATGGAACACGAAATTAACAAAAGTGTCTGCACCTCCCTGCATTGTTGGTATAGTAAATAGGTTCATGTATACATAATATACAAGTCTCTACAAAATATCTGTATAATTAATGAGCTCCGGTCTTTGCTTATAAGCAGATAGATCTGATGCTATCACATTAGGTCCCATTAGCTAAATGTGTGTATTGCAAAGAACTGCTCACTCGCACTGTAATTTGGTTCGGGCAATAGAAGCCACCTGGCATCTGTACAGGCCTGGGTCTTTGTGGGCACTAAAACCAAGATATATATATATATATACTATCCTATATTGCTATAAGGAAATATACAGCACTGATAGAAGTCATAAAATAAGTTATGAATATTGCATTAAATTTGGTTGTGAAATATTAGGCTTTCTGAGCTCATGCACAATACATGTATTAGTCACATGACACAATGGGAGTCTTGTGTTTGGCTTGGTAGGAATCATTGAGGATAATCCATAGCTGTGCAATCTTTACATCAATATCTATTGAAGGGGATTTGTTACCTCAGATTTGCATAGGTAACTGGCTACATGTGCATTTAGCATACATGTTAGTAACAGTACCTGTATGTAGCTCCTCTACAGAAAATTATCTTTTACTATCAACCCAAAGTGTCATAGAGGCATGGCCGGGGCGCTGTGGTGCCCTTCCCTTTTTTGATTGACAGCTGGGGCTCTCCCTGTCAAATGACAGCACACATGGTTCTTCCATGACACATCGGGCCAGAGGTAAACAATGATTTTTGCACTTATGGCACCAACAGAGGTACAACATACATATACTGTGTGCACATATAGCCAGTTAGTTGTTCAAATCTGGAATGAAAGTTTCCCAATATATTATTGTAATGCAATTGTAACATATCTGCAGGGGGTTATAGACATAATTTTAAAGCTTTACTAATTAAAGAGTTTTTCTGGGACTGTCTATAGAATAGGCCATTAGTTGCTGATTGTCACCCAACCCCGCTGCTGATCATCTGCTCGGTGCCCCGCACTACACAGTGAATGGGACCAGAAGCCCTGTGTTATTTCATAGTGGAGACGCTAGGTAAGTGCAGCGCTTATATACAATGAATGCTGCAGGGCTTATGCACATCTTTATAGGATGCACCTTATTTTGCACCAGCATTTTTTCCACAGGTTCCTAAAACTTTTGCACAGTACTGTACTAAGCAAATGCATCAGATTATTATTTTTTGGGGCTAATTGAATAAAAAAAAATTATCATGTGGTATGAGCCAAAATTTGACACATCATTCCACACTGCTGAGACGCACTGCAATACAGGGATACAGCCAGGGAGAGAGCATGGCCGCCCACCAATTCTGACACTTTTGCCTCATAGACTAATGAAGCGCATTGTTGCACTCTCCCCCCAACAGTATCTCTGTGAGGGTGCATTCACACTACCGGGCAGATAACCCCCCGCGAGTTCCGCGCTCACACCCGTACGCATCTCCGCCTCCATTCTATGGTCGGGTCAATTCTTTGGGTGGAATCTGCCTAACCATTGAATGGAGAAGATGCACGCGGGTGCGAGTGGAGGACGAACGGCGTAATCTGCAGCGGGTTATCCGCCCGGATTCAGAAAGGTGAATGTACCCTATTGCAACAAGTCTTAGCAGTGAGACTCGCTGCAATCAATAAATTTTGACTAATTGAAAGGTTTTTTTGTGTTTTTTTTTTTTTTATTACAGTTACTATTTAAAATAAAAGGCCTACGTTTTTTAACAATCCCATCGTACACAGAATGCTGTACATCTTGCAGCTAAAATGCTATGGGGAGATTTATCAAAGGGTGCAAAATATACACTGGTGTAAACTGCCCAAAGCAACCAATCATGGTCATTTTCTAATGATACATTCCCTTTAACTTGGAAAGAGAGGATGAAAAGAAAGAGAGAGAGAAAACTTTTCTTTGTAATCCTCTTTGCAAAAAAAACCTAACTACAGATTTAACTACACAGTTAAAAATATTTAACTACAAATAAAATAAAAATTATTGATATGACTATTCACATAACTATTCATATAACTTCTAGGTTCATGTATAAACTAGGGTTAAAGGGGTTATCTGGCAATTTAAAACTTTTGATATAATGCTGCCCTCACATAAAACATAATAAACATCTCCTTTCCGGGCTCCCCCTCGGGTCCTCCTGCAGTGCCCCTGGGTCCCCCGCCCTTACTACAACTTGTCTTGGCAGTGACAGCCCACTCAGCCAATCACAGGTCACAGTGCTGTCCTGTCTTAGGGTGCCTTTACTCAGAGAGATTTATCTGCCAGATTTTGGAAGCCAAAGCCAGGAATGGATTTGAAAAGAGGATATATCCCAGTCTTTCCTGTAGGACCTGATCCCTGTTTATAGTCTATTTCTGGCTTTGGCTTCAAAGATCTGTCAGATAAATCTGTCTGAGTAAACGCACCATAAGTCAGTGATTGGCTGAGCAGGCTGTGATTGCCAAGATGGAATAGGTGGCAGAAGCGGTCAGAGGCGCCACAGGAGGACAATAGGGGAGTGTGGTATGTATATTATAAGATTTATATTATATATAAAAGGTGCTGGAGTACCTCTTTAAGTCAGGATGACCTCTGTCCAATATGAAGAGGTCATGATCCATTATAAAGTAATAGTAGATATAATATTAGATAAATCAGTTATTCCAGGCGCAATTGTTTTAGTTTTTGAGGTTTTTAAGTGTCAATATTAACACTATTAAAAATTGCAACTACTATATATAAGAACTGCAGATAACAATAGGAATCACCAAAATATGATCATTGTTATATTCCCAGGATTTAGTCGTGAGGGATTTCTATTTACAGTATAAATTATACTTCCTTACGAATAATAACAAAATAATAAAAATATTTATTCCTGTGCAAATTGAAATTTCTGCAAAAATCTGCCCGGCGAGACTAGAGGGATTGTGTCTGCTCGGGCTGCGTGGCAGTGCAGGTATTCCTACAGCAGCATTCTCCTGCCCGTCTGCCTCCCTTCCAGTCCCTGAATCAGCTTGTGCACTGACATCAGCAAAGCTTGGGCAGCAGTGTGTGTGTGTGAGGAGGGGGAGAAGGAACACGCAGGCGTATTGTATATGGGTGGGGAGGGGAGAGATGTTGAGCAGAGCAGCCTGAAGCATCCTTATTCACCTACTGTACTGCCTGCTCTGACTCTCCTAGGGAAGATATTAACCTGTTCCTGCCTTACTGCAGACACCACCCAGTTAACCCACATCTCTTCCTTCTCTCCAGCCTCCATTCAGCCTCCCAGTCTCCAGAGCAGACACACAGGACCAAGAGAAGAGAAGACCATCCTGTAGGAAGGGATTTGGCTGCTCTTTTTCCTGGTCCTGTCTCCTGGTCCTTCCCCGAGCATCATGTCTGCAGGGGGAGATTTTGGAAACCCACTGAGGAAATTCAAGCTGGTATTTCTAGGAGAACAGAGCGGTAAGTGCCGTCACTTTATCCAGTGTTTTTTCCTCTTACAATAGGTTCATTGATGCTCCAGTATATTGCATTTACAGGTAATACTATCTTGTATTTCCCCGCAACCTCCCATTACATCCATAGACCGGTAGATGGGAATCCTGCAGGTCGGAACGTCTCTGTATTTATACCCCCTACCGACCTTTCTTCATTACCGAATACATTTCATCCTCATACGGGCAAAGCTCCAGACCCCATTTATAACCAGAGAGGGGCGCACAGGTGAGGTATTAACCCCTCCCACATTGACGCAGAAGTGTCGCCCCACACCGATCAGTCCGTCTTGGGGGATTTTATATGGTAATTTGTATTTCGGTAAAATTTTAATTCCAACATTTTTATTATTTCATGTTTTTTTCCCTCAATATTTCATCAGGGATGTCAGCATGAAGAGATGCCTGTGTAGAAATAAGCTGTCATATACATATGTCATATTGGTCATGCCATTATTTAACATCATGTATGACTTACACTGGGTCAGGGCCTAATGTTGCTTCTTGTAAGACGGATCATGATAAGTTGATGGAGGATATAGCAACAGTGAATGGATCCTGAATTCTTTTATTACACGGCAGGTTGCAGGCTTCCTATGGTGTAATGTACATTTTCTTCCATCGGACACACCCTTAATGACTCTTGGGATATGTACAGGAGACACAGACGGCTTCTCTGTTATCTCCAGAGCAGGGGAGGATGTGTTAGTCAAAGGTGGTGGATAGACATTAATATATATTCATTTTGCCATACTAAAGCCCCCGGCCACTGGCCACTTCACCTTCCTATATATAAAGCTGCATATTCACTGATTTCTATCAGGATGAAGCAGAAGACAAGCTGTTGTTTCAGGATTATTTACTGAAGGAAAAAACTAGATCAATACATGTCAACCATCATACATGGCTGTGTACCAATGGCTTCAATAGTAACTGGTCTTTGGTTAGTGGCAAATGATTCAAATGATTTCTTATTAGCTGTAACTTTTTAGTATTTTAGGTGTTATACATAATATAATTCATGAAGATGATCAAAGACTTGACAATGATTCAGCCAAACTGTGCTCAGTGATCTTTGTGAGGTCCGGTGGACCATTGCTTTGGCGTTATGGTTCTGATTTATCCATCAATTTATCGAAATTATTTTCATATTATTGATAAAATTATTTACACATTGAGCAATGCAAAAACCAGACAGCTGTAAAGGCCCCTATGCACATTACTGAGTCAGCCAAAGCTGCCGACATCATCGGGTGACTGTCTAACGTGTATAGGGGGTCCCAGACTCTCCACCGAGACATGATGTTGGGGAAGAGAAGGATCAGGCATGCTGAATTTTAATGCCTGATTCTTTCATTTTCCCTAGAGATGAGCTGCCACCAGAGGAGTCTGGCAATGTCTCTCATTCTCCATTGAAAGCATAGCAATAATATATGCTGCACACCATTGGATCTTATGCAGGTAACCAAAGTCCATATTACGCTTCCTTCCTAAGACCTTTGTTAGATACAGGTTACAAGTGATGTGGAGTGTCGGAGCATGCGGCACAAACTGATTCCAAAAGCTGAGTGAAGCGTCCATATGGCATTTTGACAGAATCCCAATGGGCCTACAGGTGTCTGGGCTTTTCTGATGCTGATGCTGGCCCTATATATAGCAAATCTGATATATATGATCAGGGAATATGAATTGCCACCTATATCAACCCAGGAACCATATACTATAACTTTAAAGGATCTGTCCACTTTTGACAATACCTTCTTGTTAGAAGGTTTTGCGTGGTGTCAAATAGTGGCCATTCAGCTAAAACTTTGGCGGTCCAGACAGGATGGAAATTGTAGTTTTGCAACAGCTGGGGGAACCTTGCCCTACAATAAGGCGACCACAGGGTGGCCTGCTGTGAGAACGCCTATCTATCAGCTGTTTTTTTTAGGATAAGTAGACAGCAGGTAAATCATTTCCCTGCAGCGCCACCACAGGAGAAATAAAGTACTACGCAGATATATTGAGGAGAAAATCCATGACATATAATGGACTGTAAGCATGTGATAAGGTACACCATAGATCAGGAATTACAATTATACTAAGGCAAAAATATTCCTATACAAAGCATTTTTTATTACTCCACCTTCATCTAAATCCCTGAAATCAAACCAACAGAAATTAGTTAAAAAAATAAGCTTTTATTCCCTACTATGTATTATTCATTTTATCTGAGTGAAGTGTCAATCAACCTCTGTGCTGCTATATTTATGTGTTTCATTCTAATGTCAATCAATTGATAGTGTGACTGCAGTTTACAACGTCATATAAGCCATTTTTTATAACTAAAACAACGGACAAGGCACTACCCCACACAATGCGACGTGAGAAATATATGTATAAGTATGCTGTAAACTAGTTAGGGTGCTCAAACCGAATTGGCATGGAATACCTAGAAACAAACCTCAAACAAAAGCATGCCAAATAATATCGGTAGCACATCCAAGAGCAAATATCAACCAAATGAATGCATATATAGTATAACAAAAATATATTTTATTGGTACACAAAGACAAATGGGACATATAGATTAAAAACACTTAAAAATGTACAACCAATCAAACAAAGTGCCATGTATGATAAACAGGCACAAAGGACAAACTGATAATTTTAAGTAAACAGGATCCCCGCTGATGTTTGGTCATGTAAAGTGCAATAGACACAAGTACAAGAAGAAGATACAAGGCAAATAGAAAAGGGCCGAAGCCCATAAGAAGTATATCACCAGACCAGAGGATCTATATCAGTGTCCACAGAACCCCACGCGTTCCGTCCCCGCTTGGGACTTTCTCAAGGGTCTTGAGAAAGTCCCAAGCGGGGACGGAACGCGTGGGGTTCTGTGGACACTGATATAGATCCTCTGGTCTGGTGATATACTTCTTATGGGCTTCGGCCCTTTTCTATTTGCCTTGTATCTTCTTCTTGTACTTGTGTCTATTGCACTTTACATGACCAAACATCAGCGGGGATCCTGTTTACTTAAAATTATCAGTTTGTCCTTTGTGCCTGTTTATCATACATGGCACTTTGTTTGATTGGTTGTACATTTTTAAGTGTTTTTAATCTATATGTCCCATTTGTCTTTGTGTACCAATAAAATATATTTTTGTTATACTATATATGCATTCATTTGGTTGATATTTGCTCTTGGATGTGCTACCGATATTATTTGGCATGCTTTTGTTTGAGGTTTGTTTCTAGGTAAGCCATTTTTTAGTTAGGAAAAACAACCAACCAGAGATTTTATTTTTATTGTAATATCCGGCAGGGGCAGGTGGAAAATTAAAAGGAACAACTGCCTACATCTCCCCTTGCCTGCGATTCGCCGTGCAAGAAGGTCTGGGACCCCGTTGGAATTCACACCCCGCTCAGCAAATAGGTGACTGGAGCCTGGAGCGGGGTCCTGCCCCAGTCAATGACTGGCTGAGTGGGCTGTCAATCAGCCGGGTCGTGACGTCGGCTGAGAAGTGATTATTCTGTCCCCACCCCCTGCCTCTTTCAGAAAAAATTGCAGTCGCTTCTCCTTTAAATACTAATAAATACATTGACCACTATAGTGTTACTAAATAATACTATGATAGAGTGAGTGGTTAATACCATCATACCATTGTTACTATACAAGACCTCAATACTATGACTGAATAATACCACCACACTATTACTAAATAATACCAACATAGGGTGGCTTAACCCCTTAAGGACAGAGCCTGAAATGGCCTTAAGGACAGAGACAAATTTTATGAATATGACCAGTGTCACTTTATTCATTAATAACTTCGAGATGCTTTTACCTATCCGGACGATTCTGAGATTGTTTTCTCGTGACATATTGTACTTTACATTTCTGGTAAAATGGAGTCGATACTCATAACGAATCTTTATGAAAAACACCAAAATAACGTGAAAAATTGTGAAAAAATGCATTTTTCAAACTTTGAAACCTTTCTGCTTATACAGAAAATGGTTATGCCACATAAATTATATATTAAATAGCATTAGCAACATGTCTACTTTATGTTGGCAGCATTTATTAAACTATATTTCATTTTTTTTAGACAATAGGAAGCTTAAAACATTAGCAGCAATTTTCCAAATTTTCTGTAAAATTTCAAAATTAGATATTTTTAGGGACCTGTTCAGGTTCAAAGTGTATTTGAGGGGACTGTATGTTAGAAAGCCCCACAAAGCACCCCATTTCAGAAACTGCACCCCCCAGACTCTGCAAAAGCACATCCAGAAAGTTTTTTAACCCTTTAGGGGAGTCACAGAAATAAAAGCGAAGTGTGTAAGAAATTTGAAAATTTTTATTTTCTGTGCAGAGATTTTATTGTAATCCAATATCTTTCATAATGATAAACCTATTAGGAGAGAAATGCACCCCAATATTGATTGCCCCGTTTCTGCAGTTTATAGAAATACCCCATATATGGCCCTATTGCGCTATTTGACATAACCACAAGCCTCAGATACAAAGGAGCGCCTAGTGAATTTCAATGGCTCCGTTATATTTGATCATTTCTGACTGTACCACTTCAGGTTGGCAGAGGCTCTGGGGTGCCAAAACCTAAAAAACACCCCTAAAGGGACACCATTTAGAAAACTGCACCCCTCAAGGAATGTAACAAGGGGTGTGGTGAGCATTTGGACCCCACAGGTGCTTCACAGATTTTCAGAACAATGTGGTGTAAAAAAGGAAAAATTCTATTTTTTACACTAAAATGTTGTTCTAGCCTTCAATTTTTCATTTTTACAAGGGGATAAAAGAAAAAAAAAAACACCAAACATGTAGCGCAGTTTCTCCCGAGTACGGAAATACCCCACATGTGGACATAAAGTGCCAAGCGGGCGCAGGACGAGCCTCCAAAGGGAAGGAGCGCCAATTGGCCTTTGCAAGCTGGATTTTACTCGAATGGATTTCAAGGGCCACGTCGCATTCACAGAGCCCTCCTGCTGCCAAAACACTGGAAACCCCCCACAAGTGACCCCATTCTGGAAACTACACCCCTCAAGGAATCTAACAAAGGGTTCAGTGAGCATATGGACCCCACTGGTGACGGGCACAAATGTGGAACAATGTGACGTGAAAGGGAAAAATTTCATTTTTTCACTTTCACGGCACAAATGTGGCCGTCATCAAGGGGTCCATATCCTCACTGCACCCCTTGTTAGATCCCTTGAGGGGTGTAGTTTCCAGAATGTGGTCACTTGTGGGGGGTTTCCAGTGTTTTGGCAGCACGAGGGCTCTGTAAATGCGACATGGCGTTCATCATCCATTCTGGCCAAATCCAGCCTTCAAAATCCAAATGGCGCTCCTTCCCTTCGGAGGCTTGCCCTGCGCCCACATGGCGCTTTATGTCCACATGTGGGGTATTTACGGACTCAGGGGGAATTGCTCTACACATTTTGTGTTTTTTTTTCTCTTTTAACCCCTTGTGAAAATGAAAAATTTAAGGCTAAACCAACATTATAGTGTAAAAAATGTAATATTTCATTTTCACGCCATATTGTTCCACATTTGTGCCCGTCACCAGTGGGGTCCATATGCTCACTACACCCCTTGTTACATTCCCTGAGGGGTGTAGTTTCCATAATGGGGTCACTTGTGGGGGGGTTCAACTGTCTTGGCAACACAGGGGCCTTTTAAATGCAACATGGCCCCTCGAAATCCATTCCAGCCAAATCCAGCCTCAAAAAGCCAAATGGCGCTCCTTCCCTTTGGAGGCTTACCCTGCACCCGCATGGCGCTTTATGTCTTCATGTCGGGTATTGCTCTACACATTTAGTATTTTTTTTATCTTTTAACCCCTTGTGAAAATGAAAAAATCAAGACAAGATGAATGATTTAGTGTAAAAATTTAACATTTTTTACACTAAATGTTGGTCTAGCCTTGATATTTTTCTTTTCCACAAGGGGTTAAAAAAGAAAGTGAACACAAAACGTGTAGGGTAATTTCCCCTGAGTACGAAAATACCCCACATGTGGATATAATGTGCCATATGGGCACAGGACAAGCGACCAAAAGGACAGTGCGCCATTTAGAGGCTGGAATGGAGGATGGGGGCCATGTCGCAATTACAAAGCTCCTGTGCTGCCAGGACAGTAGAATAGACCCCATTCTGGAAACTACACCCCATAAGGAAACCAACAAGGGGTACAGTGAGCATATGGACCCCACTGGTGACGGGCACATAAGTGGAACATGTGCCATGAAAATAAAAAATAAAATTTTTTCATTTTCACGGCCCAAATGTGGCCGTCACCAGGGGGCCATATCCCCACTGCCCCCCTCGTTAGATTCCTTATGGGGTGTAGTTTCCAGAATGGGGTCACTTGTGGGGGGGTTTCTACTGTCCTGGCCGCACAGAGGCTTTGTAATTGCATCATGGCATCCTCTAATGGGAATGGCGGCCATACCTATTTAGCTGGGGAAAAGGGACCATTCTAATTTATTTGGGGGTATTAGGCCAATTATTAGTTTATAAGGTTGAAAATGACAGGTGTCCATCAAATTCAACCTGTGTTGATCCAGAGGAAGGCAAAAAACCCTCGTGAGGCAGACGACAGTAGCCTCATCACAGGGGAAAAATTCCTTCCCGACTCCATAATGGCGATCAGAATAATCCCTGGATCAACGTGACCCCTGAAATAGGTATAAGGGAAAGAATTTAGATAATGTAGAACCCCAATGACGTGTGGTGCGCCTTGAAGCGATCCAGTATGCAGAGGCCGGGGTGATCAGGACAGGTGTCACACTGGAAAATGGTGTCCTTCCTGATCCCCCTGTTACGCCACACTCTGCACTTCTTCTGGGGTCTCCCTTTCTCCAGTGTGGGGGACGTCACCTGGAAAATGTTGTCCTGGTGCGATACGGGGTCCTTCATATCCAGAAGCGCTGGGTCCGCTCCATGGCTGCTAAATATTAGGGCTTTATTACTACTTCTGATATTTACGGATCGTGCAGCAAGCTACAGTAGCTCAGGCAGCGAGGGACCGAAAGAGGGGGCGCTGGTATAAAAGTTACAGGTGGTAACCTTTAGCAGTGGGAAGATCAGTTCCCGAACGATCTTCCCACTAACTCGGAGGATTGGGGGGGGGGGGCATCTGGGGGTGGATTTGGGTGTCCTTTCCTTCATACACTCTAAGGTTACGTGCACACTGCGGAATGGCGAAGGATAACCCTTTGTGCATTCCGCAGCTGGCACCCACCGGCGGACTGATGGAGGCGCGCGTCTCCGCTCTTGTCACACTCCATTCTATGCACGGGCGGATTCTGCCCTCTGTCCAATGTGTTCATTCTTTGGACGGACGACGGAATCCGCCCGTGCATAGAATGGAGTCTATGACACGGGTGGAGACGCGTGCCCGCATCAGTCCGCCAGCGTGTGCCAGTTGCGGAATGCACAAAGGGTTATCCTTCGCCATTCCGCAGTGTGCACGTACCCTGGATCTGTAAGTGTACCCTGAGGTACGCTCACAGAGTTTGTAGAATTTCACGCCATACCGTCATCTCTTATTGGGACGGTACTGGCGGAAAAGACGTGTCTGGGGGGCAGCGTACGCTACGCTACCCCCAGACACGTCACTGGATGATGAGGATGAATGGAGGAAAGAAGGATTCCCCCATTCATCCTCACTGGCTGTTTCGGTGTCGGAGGCAATAATAACGTATACGTCCGACACCGAAAACACCTTGGGGGCCATCTTTATACGGGGATTGGTATATGGGGTATGTAAATGTGTAGTGGTGTAGTGTAAAACTTTATTTCATGTAGTGTGGTGTAGTGTAGTGTTTTTTACGTGTTTTTTTGACAGTAAGAAAAAATATCCCTTCGCCAAGAAAGGAGCTGCTGATAAATGCCGCACTTATGTGCGGCACTTATCAGCAGCCAGTGGCGGTAAGATATAGGGGGGAAAAACGCCCCTACGCCATAAGGGGGAGTTGCTGATCAGCGGCGCACTTGCATGCGATGCTGATCAGCACTCAGCAGCGTTAGGGCGCAAAAAAAGAAAAAAAAAATTGAAAAAAAAATAAAAACAAAATCTTTTTAACCCAAAGCAACTGATCAGTGAATGATATTCACTGATCAGCCGCTAGGGGGCAGTAGAGCGATGCTGCCGGAGATTGCCGAGACTCGCCGAACCCGAGGACCCGAGCATTTCCGAAGATTTCCGACGCTGGACGACCAAACCCGGAAGTGAAGCAAAGAAGACGCGAGGACGGCGCGGACCGCAGATCGTCGCTCCGGACGCCCAGATCAGGTGAGTATGGTACACCTGCACCACACACACCTGTTCTGCACCCCTCAGCTACCTAGCTGAGGGGTACAGAACGCGACAAAACAGTTTTTTTACAGTTAGATCGCCATGTTGGCCGGCCGGTACTGGCCGGCCTATCACGGCGATCGTGGGGGTGGCATCGGCGCCATCTTTGGTGGGGACACTAATGGCGATTGGTGCTGTCTCGGACAGCACCAATCGCCATTACTTTCCGGGTCACCGGGTCACCGATGACCCGGAAAGCTGTTTTCAGCTGCTATATGCTGATCTGTATAGATGAGCATATAGCAGCGATCGTCGGCACGGGAGGGGTTAATCACCCCCCGTGCCGACGAGCAGAGATGGCCTGCTATACATTATAGCAGGCCATCTTCCCCGACCACTGTGTGTGAACACACAGCGATCAGGGAAACATCGGGCATAAGTATACGCCCGTTTGCGTTAAAGCCCACCCTGCGGGGGCGTATACTTACGCCCGATGTCGTTAAGGGGTTAATACCACCACCATACTGTGACTGTATAATCCCTCTGTATTTTTCTGAATAGAAACCACTAGAGGAATATCAACATTAAGGGCCTTTTACACGGGCCGATTATCGCGGGGGGGAAAAAACTGTTAAATCATTCGAATCTAAGCAATAATCTTCAGCTGACCTCAAAATCATTGTTCTGTCCTCTCTGTCCTTCCTCCCCACCCTCCTCATCATTAGGAATGCCCCAGGCAGATTGCTTCCTATTCCCCACCTGTGTGTATAATGAACATGGGCTGGATCGTTAATACACCTGTGCAAAGCTCAAACAGCAGTAAATGTTCCTGGATCATTCCTAACGATGAGGAGGGTGGGGAGGAAGGAGAGGTGGTGCCAGCCTAATGCATATACAAATGTAAGCCCCGGCCGTTAGACACAACTCTGCAGGATTAAAAGTTGTTTTTATGACAATAAATGCATCCCCTGCCGAACGGCCCCCAAGACAGATTGTGGGTACAGATTCGCTTTAACAGTGCCCATTAGAGTCCCCCACTTATTAATGGGGCCCCTTCAGTGCACCCTTACCCACTAATTGTGCCCTCCTAATGTACCCAATTATAATGCCTATTAGTATCCATGGCTCAGTAATTCACTAATGGTGCCCCCCTTAGGGTTTACAACACAGGAAAATAGGCCTAATAAAACTAACACCTAGCCTTATTTCCATGATGAAAGGAGCTACTCAGTCTCTTTATGTCTGCAGTTTCCTGTTGCAATGCGTTCAATAATATCACAGCAGCCTGCATAGTGCTCCTAGTAGAAGGAGAAGGATGGCATTCCATGGGTCGGTGGTGCTCCTGGTGGGGAAACCAGCAATATGTAGAGAAAATCCCGCCACTCACCGATAATTTCATTTTATTTAATTCATTCAGTGGATTTTCTCTACATATTGCACAGTATTCCTGCTCTAGCATCCCACAGAACGCAAGCCTATAATAGTTGGTGATTGGAGGAGCAGGGAACTGGTAGTTTGGTGAAAGTCAGAGAACAGGTTTGTAAAAAAAATTTTAATTGGTAGGTATATTAGAAATTAGCACTACTTTCTCCAAGACACTGCAAATTTCACTCAAATTAAAGGGGGTTTCCAATTTTGACAATTTAAGTGTTCCCTAGTTGTGACCTTCACAATCTTCTGTAATCTGTATGGAAACATGTCTGTAAGGGTGGTATTACACGGGACAATAATCGTTCGAAAAATCGTCAGATTGTTCGGATTTGAACGATAATCGTTTCGTGTACTAGCAGGCAACGATTAAACGACCAACGAGAAATTGTGGATCGTTTGATAGAATCTAGACCTATTTTCATCATTGATCGTTCACAAATCGTTTAAACACAATTTGGTGTTATAACGCGTCTTTCGTTCGTTCCCTGGTCTATCAGCCTGGAAAGAACGACCGTAAGTAATGATCATCGTCCTGTGTAATAGGGTGAACGATTAAGATCGTGCGTCATAGCGGTCGTTTGAGATTGTGTATCGTTAATTGCCGAAAAGTCATCTAGTGTAATACCACCCTAAGAGTTTAAATTCCCTACATTGCCATCATAGGAGAAAGTACTACACAAAACCCATTGTATTCCATCAGTTGTCTGTGTAATGCAGGACAGGAAAGGTCCTCCAGACCAAGAGAAACTCTATGGGCCCTATTCCACCGGACGATTATCGTTTGCATAATCATTAACGATTAACGATTTAAAACGACCGCTATTGCGAAAGACCTGAAAATGTTCACTCATTTCCATGGAACGATAATCGTTACTTATGATCGTAATTGCGATAGTTTTTTCTTCGCTATTTATTCGCTATTGTGTTCGTATCTATTGCGAACGACTGAACGATGTCTTATTCAATGCGAACGATTTGCAAACGTTTTGCGGACGAGCAACTATAAAAATAGGTCCAGGTCTTATAAAGCGATCAACAATTTCTCGTTCGGTCGTTAATCGTTAACTGCATTTCAACCGAACGATTATCGTTTAGATTCGAACGATTTAACGATAATCTGAACGATATTCGTCCGGTGGAATAGGGTCCTATGTCAGCTCTCCACACTAACCTAGAGGTGATGGTCCAAATAGGATTTCTCTCTATTGACCCCAAATTCTTTAATAGGTTATATGAAAATAGGTTTTCTAAAATGACTACGGTACCCCTTCAGTAATACGTGGTTGGGAAGGATGCAATTTTTTTCAGTTTTTGTTGGTGAGGCAATGAAAATTTTTCAGAAAATTGCAATAAAGATGAAATCTAAATATCACAGTATTGACGTCGAAAGAATAGATATGAATGGACCTACAAAAGAAGACTGAATGGCACATTGCAATCTCATGAGCCTTTCACATTAAGAATATTGCCATCTTCTCATTCCACATAAAGCTTTGGGTCAGAGGTGACAGCTCAGGACTAATATTTAGGGACCCTTTGACCTCTAGACAGTCTTTATTACTTAGGACCTTTATGAGCAGCTGTTTAGAAATGAGACACAGAGGATTTTAGTTATTAATCCTTGTATGTGTGGATAGCGGTGAGACTGAGTGCAGTATGTGTGTGTCTATTGGTGTGTAGGTGGTTCAGTAACAGCGACCTTCACTATTATATTATATATAGAACATAGTGCCATGATGTTGTAGCAATGTTTTATAGCATGTAATAGAAGCTGTATCTCTATCACTCTACTTATATAGGCCACTGTATTCCACAGTGTTATGCAGAGGTGGGGTTCACTAAGGGAGGTTTTCTGTAAACTTGTCCCCTATGTGATTTTTAGGATGACATTGGATATGGCAAAGAGTATCTGTAGGACCTGGCTTTACCCATTAACTTCAATGGTGGTAAAATGTGTATGGTGGTAATCACTGGTAGGTGGCACTAACAGCTGATAATCACTGGTAGGTGGCACTAATAGCTGGTAATCACTGGTAGGTGGCACTAATAGCTGGTAATCACTGGTAGGTGGAGTTAATAGCTGATAATCACTGGTAGGTGGCACTAATAGCTAATAATCACTGAAGAGTGTAACTAATAGCTAATAATCACTGGTAAGTGGCACAAATAGCTGGTAATCGCTGGTGGGTGGCACTAATAGCTAATAATCACTGGTAAGTGGCACAAATAGCTGATAATCACTGGTAGGTGGCACTAATAGCTGATAATCACTGGTAGGTGGGACTAATAGCTGGTAATCACTGGTAGGTGGTACTAATAGCTAGTAATCACTGGTAGGTGGCACTAATAGCTAGTAATCATTGATGAGTGTCACTAATAGCTAGTAATCACTGGTAGGTGGCACTAATAGCTGGTAATCATTGATGAGTGTCACTAATAGCTGGTAATCACTGGTAGGTGGCACTAATAGCTGATAATCACTGGTAGGTGGCACTAATAGCTGCCAATAATTGATGAGTGCCTCTAATAGCTGGTAGTTACTGGTAGGTAATAATTTATAATCACTAATAGATTACACTAGCAGCTGGTATCACTGATAGGTGGCACTAGAAGCGAGTGATAAATGATTAGTGCCACTAGTAGCTGGTAATCACTGATAGGTGGCATTAGTGGCACTGAAATTTGGCACTAGTAACTGGTTGTGATCACTGAAAGATTGCACTAGCAACTGGTATGCACTAATAGGTGTCAGTAGTAGCAGATGATTGATAACTTGTGCCACTGGTGGCAAGTGATCACTGACAGGTAGCTCTAGTAACTGGTATTAACTGATAGGTGACCCTATTACCTGATAATCACTGATAGGTGGCATCATTAGCTGATAATCACTGAGAGGTGGAGCTAGTGACTCGCTTGCACTGATAGAAAGCACTAGTAGCTGGTAATAACTGATTACACTAGTAGTGAGTGATCAATATATGGTCCCAGTATCTGGTATTTTTTGATACATGGCATTGGCAGCTCGTAATCACTGATAGGTGGCACTATTAGCTGGTAATCATTGATAGGTGGCACTAGTAGCTGGTAATCACATATAGGTGGCAAAAGCAGCTAGTAATAATAGAAAGCTGACACTAGTAGATGGTAATCATTGAGTGGTGGCGCTAGCAGCTGGTGATCATTGAAAGGAGGCATGGGTAGCTGGTGATCACTGATCGTGGCAATGTTTTCTGGCAACACAAAATGACTGGTGCATCTTTTAATTACAGATAATAATGAATGTCACTGTACATTCTATATGGCTACAGGGAAATCATATTCCTAATAGCTGCCATCCTGACTACAAGTGCTCGGCTGCTAGATAATGCTGTCACAATGACTGGCAGCACATTACTGTGACAGCCTCAGCTAATGGTCAGCTCATAGAGTACAGAACAGAACAGGATCATGTACCTGGTGACTGTATACATCTGTTAGTGTCTACAGGGCTAGCCGCTAGGGACCTGTTTTATCTGCCCCTTCAGGCTTGTTACTGGAATCTTGTACATGGTTTTAATTATTTACAATTAGCATCAAATATCAGAATCTATTTTTATTATCGTGTGTAGTTTCCTTACCAAGTTCTTCCAAATGTTAATGATTGACTCTCCCTAGACATGTATCAGCTGTCAGGTACAGATAGTCATGTCACATCTAGGCTCCCCTCCCCCAGGGTGGGATTTCCTGCTGAGTACATTTTTTTAAAATCTCTTTTTCTGCATTTTTGTAAATAGCCAGAAAACGGTGCGTTCACACCTACAGAATCTGCAGCAGATCTGCAGCAGATTTGATGCTGTGTTCAGTTATTTAAATGAAATCTGCTGCAGAAAATCAGCTGCAGGTCCTGTAGGTGTGAACGCACCATTAATGTGAATATGAGAAGTATAGCAGCGTCTATCACCCCATGCCTGACCCTAAAAGAGTGTGATGTGATTGTAAAGGCAGCCAAAGTACAAAGTCACATTGTAATTTTGTTTTTTTTAACTAACTTTTTAGCCAAGATTTCCTATAGAATGTCCATAGTAGAGTACAGTATATAGACCTTTAGGAACACAGTTAGAAAACACTATTCTAATCTTAAAGGGAAACTATCAGCTGGTTTGATGAATCTAACCTACTGATAGTCCCTTATAGCGCCAGGGGCGCTGAGGAGAAAGGTATGTCTATTACCTTCCTCCACTGTGCCGGTCCCGTGCTGTTTACCCCGACTAAAAATGCGGGACTGGCTCCGGTAACAGACATACCTTCCTCCTCAGCGTCCCCGGCGCTATATGGGCTATCAGCAGGTTAGATTTGTCTAACTTGCTCATAGTTCCCCTTTAAATGGGCAGTGTTATTACCAATAAATAATGTTAAATCAGCAGGAAAGGTGATATACTACATCTTTGCAATTTACTTTTTTTTTTTTTTTTCCTGTACAATGCTATAAAATCGGTCACTAGGTGTCTCAGTCCAGGCCCCATCACTAAGGCCATTTGGTCTTTAGTAACAGCAAAAAAAAGAAACCAAATTCAGAAAGTGATGTCAGTTGTTCCTCTGCTTTGCACAGACTGAATCAGTCAAGATAAATGCTGATTGGCCATCGTCTCCTGTACACGCCCCTGTGCTCTGCTGCAGATGAGTAAACTAACTGATTTAAAGGGGTTATCCAGCTCTACAAAAACATGTCCACTTTCCCCCTACTGTTGTCTCCAGATTGGGTGGGGTTTTGAAACTCAGTTCCATAGAAGTAAATGGAGCTTAATTGCAAACCACACCTGAACTGGAGGCAACAGTAGGGGGAAAAGTGGCCATGTTTATATAGCGCTGGATAACCCCTTTAAAGTGACTCTGTACCCACAATCTGACCCCCCCAAACCGCTTGTACCTTTGGGTAGCTGCTTTTAATCCAAGATCTGTCCTGCGGTCCGTTTGGCAGGGGATGCAGTTATTGTCATAAAACATTACTTTTAAAATTGCAGCTCCGTGCCCTACGGGCATATCTGTGCCCTAACTTTGCACCACCCCCTCCGTCCCTCCTCCCCACCCTCTTCATTAGGAATGCTCCAGGCAGGTTGCTTCCTATTCCCCACCTGTGTTACCACAGCACATGGGCTGGATCATGTGCAATGTTCAAACAGAAGTAAATGTTCCAGTGGCATTCCTAATGATGAAGAGGGTGTGGAGGAGGGACGGAGGGGTGGTGCAAAGTCAGGCCACAGATACGCCCGTAGGGCACGGGGCTGCAATTTTAAAATTATTTTTTTATGAAAATAACTGCATCACCGACGAATGGACTGCAGGACAGATCTTGGAACAAAAGCAGCTATCTGAAGGTACAAGTGGTTTGGGGGGGTCAGATTGTGGGTACAGAGTTGTTTTAAGGCCTGTACACTGGCTCAGGGTGTAATGCAGAAGCATGAGCAGCACAATGGGGCACTAAATGGACCCCTGTAGCTGCGAAGTTGAAATAAAAACCAACAGCATACATAAGGCAAGCTATAACTATATATTTTCCAGGGTTTTAATTTTTCTATGTCATTAAAGGTACACTTTAAGGCTATGTTCACACAACGTAAGAGACCGGCCGTTTCGTGAACTGTCCAGGTCACGGAACAGCCAGTCTCTGAAAAGATCATCCCGGCCGGTATAGCAGTACCGGCCAGATGATCTTTGGCGCCGCACAGTTCTGATGTGGGCGCATTCGTGCGTGCCCGAATCAGAACTGCCCACAGCACACTATGCAGCGTGCGGCCGGAGCCACTCACTCCACAGTGTGCACTTACATGGTTTTCTGCGACCGCTATTCGCTGAATAGCGGCTGCAGAAAACTGACATGTCAGTTGTTTGCGGCGCCGCTAGGGATCCCGTCCGTAACGTATACTATGTGTATATGCTCTGGCCAGGATCCCATAAACGGCCAGGTGAAGTATATTTTCGTAATAATGGATTTATGAAAATGTACATTGTGTGAACATAGCCTAAATGTGTTAGGAGTAAGAAAGGAGGATGGTACCTGGCTGAATAATTCTATATGTGGCTCCCACAAGTCTGTAGTACAAACAAGAAATAGTGAAGGAAAAAGGACTATTGTGGTGAGCCCAGCATATTATACAAAAAGCAACTTTATTAGAGGATCATAAAGTGCAGAGTACATAGAAAGTGCAATTATTCCATAAGTGTGCAATAGAGGTGTGAATGAGTTATTAAAAAAGGTAGGGTGCTGTCGGGTAAGGTGACCCTGTTATACCCTACCTATACTAGTTGAGGGACCGCTGGGTAAGGCGTCCCTCCGCCAGACGGTTTCTGGCCCTGCACTGATTCGTCATATAGAGGTATGTAGGCTGTCAAGGAAGTATATATGTAAGTATATATATATAAGTATATATATATAAGTATATAAGTATAGACACCATCCTAGTCTCCTAACTCCCCTTACTGCACAACCGATCGGTGCCTATTTTACTAAAGCCATCGATCTGACATATATACTTCCTTGACAGCCTACATACCTCTATATGATGAATCAGTGCAGGGCCAGAAACCGTCTGGCGGAGGGACGCCTTACCCAGCGGTCCCTCAACTAGTATAGGTAGGGTATAACAGGGTCACCTTACCCGACAGCACCCTACCTTTTTTAATAACTCATTCACACCTCTATTGCACACTTATGGAATAATTGCACTTTCTATGTACTCTGCACTTTATGATCATCTAATAAAGTTGCTTTTTGTATAATATGCTGGGCTCACCACAATAGTCCTTTTTCCTTCACTATAGCCTAAATGTGCAAAGCTTTAAAGAAAATTCAAGGAAATGTTATCTTTATGGGGAGCCATAGACATTAGAGAGTTTAGTTTGTCAGCAGATCCCACTTTGTATCCTAACCATATACATATTGACCAAGGTTTACCAAAAGTGTGAGCAAAAAACACAGGACATGCTATGTGCGTCCTACCACTGATAGCACATCCTGCAACGCCCAATATTTGCTGCACCAGTAACTCACCCGTGATACAGGTGAAGAGGCAGTGCCTGATTTAGTTGTTTCTTACCCCATTCACCAAAGTCTCGCCTCAGGATGCAGAAAACCACAAGTGCTGCACCAGGATCAATTGTACATGGCCAGCATATGTTTACACCTTCAATAGCTGTCAATCATTTGGCCAACAGTTATCTCTCTTGTTCTCCCCATACACATGAACATTAGGCACAGCCGAACATTCATATGTTCCCCATTGCAAGGAGTAAACCACCACCAGTCTATAAGGCTTGTTTATCTTGCCAAGAACAAAAGGGTCAGGCAGTGAAAATCCATCGCACCCAACCATTGACGACATCTGTTACACTGGACTTGGTTCATTTGCAGGATGCAGAGTTGGGTACGGTGTACTGATGAGCGAACATGACAAATTTTTGGGTTTGTCCAAACCTCCTGCGTCCTGGCGAAGTTACATGCAATCCTGGCAGCCCTAGGACTGAAATTTCTTCAGTTACCAGGAGTTAAATGCTGAGCATTCGGGTTCGTACAAACCTGAGTGTTTGGCAACTTCGTTTATTACTAGATAATGAGGGTTGAGACATAGGGAGGTGCAGCCCTGGGGAGGGCTTTATGAGTGAGGGTTAGAGAAGAGTGAATCGCCATCTAAACGAAACAAAGCCCTTCGTTTGATCGGCAAGTGGCTTATCAGCGCCCTACCTTTCAATTTTCCCAGGTGCCAGGAAAAGCAGGATCCAATCCTGTGAAATTTCTCCCAGTTTCCCAGGACTGGATCCAGCTTTTCCCGACATCCGGGTAGGTGTGGCAGGGAGAGGAACAGAGTCTAAAGGTAGATGGCTGATAAGCTGCTTGCTGATCAGAATGGCAACAAGCGAAGTGACTGGGACAGTCTAGGGCATTGGTGTAACGGCTGAACACAAAGATGAGCTTGGCTGCTGCCTTTAGGATAGACTTGATAGAGATCAATTAGTAAAGAGTTAGGGTACTGTTACACAAAGCAATTATTGGCCGTACTTGGTCGATTACCGGCCATTCCAGCCGCTAATCATTTTGTGTAATAGGTCATGTTTTAAATCAACTATCAACCGACATGCACAATTTTGATAGTGTCCCTGCCTGTCCCTCGGTGTGATAGGAGCGGGGGCAGCAGACCGACACTATCTTCTATGGACTACCCAGGTGATCTCAAGATAGTCTGGGCAGCCTCTCCTGCAGCTCCCTGCGGCCTTCTCCCACTTTTACCCCCTCGCTGTCGGTGCATGTAATAGTGCCAACAGCCATCCAGGAACAAGGAGCAAGCGAGCGCCTACCCAACAGGTCAGCCCTTGCTTGCCCCTAATATTGGGCTATGTAATAGGACCAATATGGGTTCACACATGTTATTTTGGTCAGCATTCCCCATTTTTGTCTGGATTTTTTTTTATTGCGGTCAGAGACTCTATATTCAATGCTGCTGATTGGCTTCCTTAATTTCTGATCTGCTTCCCTGAGCAGTAAGCTTAACATAAATGCCACTAACGGTACTATTACTTACATGGACCAACTATGGCCCAATCATTTTAGTAAACAAGCAACAATCTGCTAGATCGGCGCTCGTTTACTGGACCTATTAGACGGCCCAATATTTAGGCAGTAAGGGCTGCATGGACATCGTTAGCGATGTCTATGCAGTTCTTGCCCAAATACCTGATACCTTACCCCTCCCCGCTCCCTTTGCTTTGCAGCTTCCCGTTCTTGGTGGCAGTAGCGCCTGAGTGGCCTGTCTACTGATGCGTGCTCGGCGCCCAATGATTTTAGGTTTGAACCTAAACCACCGATCGTCCGATGATCGTTTCATCGGCTGATCGTTATCTCTATTACCGATTATTGCTCTGTGTTATAGGGCCCCCAGTCTTAAGAATTTTAAAGCTCAGAAAATACACTCCAAACTCTTAATAAAAACAATGGTGCACGCAGCATTTGTGTTTCAGCGCCTATTTTGGTGTATGATAGGTGACAAATGTGGGCAGAAAAATTCAGTGTGAACCTGGCCTTATAATAATCAAGAGTACGAAAAGGGCAGATTTTGCCGATGTCTTGAGGTACAGGTGACACAAGGGATTAAACAGGGAGTCATACGAGAGGGCAGACGTGTGCCTAGGAGCTATGTTAGTAATGAGGGTGAATTATAACGCCCAGCATGTCCTCACAGCTGATGGAGAATATCTGATATCTTCTCTCTTTAGATGACTTAAAGATCTTTGAGTTCTCATAGACAATGCAAGATTTAATACTATGTGAGAAGAAAAATAAACTGCTTACTTTTAAATCGGAGGCTCTAGGATGTTAAAGGTTGAATAGTGCAAATGCTTTAGACAACCTTTCTTAACTGCCATCAAGCTGTGCATGTTTAATCCCGGAGTGCACCAATTTCCTTCCTAGGTAATCAATACTTAATGAGTCCTCGGCTGAATTCAGATGGTTAATGGCTTCCAAATGAATCACTCTCCATCTTCCCCTCCTTCTCATTCTCTTTCTCTGTTGTCACATTTGTTCCCTTTCCATGCACTCACCATTGAAACAGTATTTTATTTAACCCAAAATAAACATGACTTGGTGACGGCTACATACGGCAGCCATCGTATCTGGCTTGTAACCCAACCCTACTAGCCTTATAGGGGTTATCCAGGATTAGGGTATGTTCACACTGAGTAAAATAGGCGGAATTCCGCGGCGGAACTTTCTGCCGCAGAATTACTAGTGTGAACAAACCCTTATAAAGCACAGCTACTTTACTACTACTTCTTACAGAAACAGCACCGCCCCTGTCCTCAGGCTGTGTGTGGTATTACAATTCAGCTCCATTCCTATTAATGGAACTGAACTACAAACCACACCCAGGGCAAGAGTGGTGCTGTTTCTGGAAGAAAGCAGCCATGTTTTTCAAAAACTTTCATAACCCCTTTAAGCATTGATATGTATGTCAATACTTAAGTAGTTAAGTTTATTGTTTAGTTCCCCAGGACATCTGGAAGGAAACCCTCCCAGATGTCAAATCTTGGCAGAAAAGGACAACTTGAGGGCTTTCTTTATTGGTAATTTTCCCATTTTAGATGTGCCCTTTAAATGTCCTTGTATATGTTTTGCCCAGTAAAATGGCCCCCTCTGTATTCATCTGCACACAGAATAATAATGGCAGGTAGTTGCCGGCTTCCTGACAGCCGGGCTGTTCCTGCAGACAGTGTCGGTGTTGTTATAGGGGAGCTGTCAGTCACGCGGGCCAGACATGGGGAGTGATCACCTTTCTGTGGGATGCGAGCAGTTCACAGAAGGACACGGCGTCTTTGAGAAGAATCCTAATGACCTGCTTCAGTCTGGGATTTATGGTTGGTGGGCACCTTAGTTCAATGGAGAAATTACTCTTCCACTGCTGAGGCCATAGAAATGCATGATGGAATCCAATACTTCACAGTTACAGGAACATATAGATTTTGTATCCCTTACTGTCCGACCCCCTATACATGGTACATCGAAAGCATCCAAAGCCTTTCCTGCAATGTAGTTTCGTAGATATGGGGGCCGAAAGAAAGATTTCATTAAGGATATTTACTGTGAGGGTTGTTCTCCTGCAAGGTCCCTGGGGAAAACGTGAAGAAAGGCTGAAAGGTCCCTTCTGTCTTTGTTGCTAAGTTACAATACAAAAGAGACGAGCGCCTGTCAGACCATTTCGGTCAGCTAAGGTTGCTGCTTGGCTACAAACATATTGAGGTTTATTTTCACATAATGAATATAGTAACCAACTAGTAATGTGAAAAAAAAGGATCAGCAATTACCATCACAGCACCTCCTTACTGATCATGGAATGGCTCCATATAAACAGGTGTCATTCAGCTTTAGGGCGTGTTCACACGTAGCATATGCACTGCGGACTTCACACAAGGAAATCTGTAGGTAAAATCGCAGCATGAAACCTGCACACAGGGATGGATTTGATGCTGAAGATTTCAATGTGGATTTTATGATGCGGGTTTTATGTCGTGTGCATAAGAAGAATAAAGAATTAAAATGGCCACAATGCAGATTTTACCTGTGGATTTCCTTGCATGAAATCTGTAGTGTATACACAACCTGCACAAACCCTTAAAGGGGTTTCCCAGACAAAACATACTGATAAGCTATCCATAGGATATCCTACCAGTATCAGTTCACTGCAGCTCAGCTACTGTTCACATGAAGGGAAACTGAGCTGCAGTTACACATCACCACCACTACATAGTGAACGAAGCAAGCTGCTTCCGGCCTCATTCACTGTGTAGTGTGGGTGCTGAACAGATGATTGGCAGGGTTACTGGGTGCTACTTGGCACTGTTGGTAAAATGAAGGTAAAATTCATGGTGCTTGTAGTCTTTAAATGGAGATAGATTATAGTAAGGGCCAGATTAAGGGTACCATGGGCCCTGGGCTGTTCAGAAATTGTGGGCCCCCTGGTAATCATACCCCCTCTAGCCCTGCCCCCATACCACTAACAGTGTTCCAGCAAACTCTGCCCGGTAACCACACAGGCACACAGTAGGAACGCTGCTGCCTCCTCCTCCGCGGAGCACTGACTGGCGCCTTTGGCCTGTGTTCTACGTCACTCATACACTCTGTGAGGCGGGGCTTATTGATTCCCAGGTTGGCGTCTGGGTCTCACTTAGGATTGTACTTCAGCAGAGGTGTGTGTGGTGTTGTATTGTGGGCAATTTTATTGGGCCTGCTGGACCTCAAGGCCCTGGGCAGTAGCCCAGATTGCCCTCATTATAATCTGCCTATATATAAAGGCAGCTGTGGTGTACCCCCGGTGTGATATTATAGCGGACGATCGGCCGGTCACTTGCTAGGTGGTGTAGTGTGACACCACTCTGGTGGTGGATGGCCGAGATACAGCCGGACCTTGGGATGTTGTTTTGTGATGCCAGTGCCTGGTGGGCACAAAGGTGTGATGGCACGCCTGCTTTTATTTTACAAGGCCGGTTGTACCCTTTTCCCCTTTGGTCAGTGTCCTGCCGGGTTGCTACTGGGTCCCTTGGGGTGGTATCACGGATGGCAAGAGTGGTATAGTGACCCTCCCAGATAGTAGGACCTGCAACCCACAGAAAGGGGAGAATGTCCCAAGGTTGAGGTGCGTGCTGTGTTGGTGGTGGCGAATAATGACAGAGTCTTGTGGATATGGTTAAGTCGGTTTACTACTTGTAAATGTGCAGCAGGTAATACAGGTTCAACAGTTTAAGGTTCCTTTAGATAAAGTCTCTGAGACACACTTGACAAAGTTCCAATAAACACTTGACAATAGAACGACCAGATCTGTAGTATAAGTGCAGTGCAGGATACAGTTGTGTTGGTTGAGTTGTACTGAGTGATATAAGAAATAGAGTAGCAGAGAGGAGGATACCGTGAGTCTCAACCCATGTAGTACTGTGCTCTGCCGGGATGTTGGAGGATGAGTTAGAATACTTTAAAGAAGAAGAAGATTACGAAGAATAAGAAGAACACCTGTGCCTTTGTACTGACCTTGACTTTAGTCTTCACACCACCTTATGCCCACTAGACTCGGCTGAACCTTCCTAATGGGTAACACAGGCCCCAAACCTTGTTATATGGGTTTAACAGTGCATAGTGCTTTGAAGTGTTACTAGTGAAGAAGTTGTGAGAGTTGAGCTGTCTTGCGTGCTTCCCATGCAGGGTACTAGCTAAGACTGACCTACTCTTCCTGTCTCCTGTGTGACTCACTTCCTCTCTAGCGTGTAAGATGCGCTGTGAGTGGGTAAAAGAATGCAACAGAAGAAGAAATAAGGGCGATGATAGGAAAGAAGAAAGCAGAAAACCTACTGGTCTACAGACTCTGGGGACACATAGAAAACAATAACCCTTCGCAATCCTTCAGCCGTGCAGTATCCATATACACATACATAATATAGCGACCTCTAGTGGCAAACTTTAGTACTACTTTCATCACCATATTAACACAATGGGGGGCATTTATTAAGTCCGGCGTTTTTTACGCCGGACTTAGAAATGCCCCCGCAGCTCCGGCGCTACAGGGATTTATGTAGAGGCGGACTGCCTCTACATAAATCCCGTGCGCGCCGGTGCGCACCGCCTAAAACCTACACCAGCTGAGGACTGGAGTAGGTTTTCGGCGTACATTTGGGTGGAACGGATGGTAAATCGCGTGGACTCTGAGTCCGCGCCCTCCGTTCCGCCCACTACACGCCCCCTTTCCGGCCCCCCTGGCGTACTCGGCGGAAAGTGCCGATTTGCGAATATTTTATTCGCAGATCGGCCATTTGCGTATAAAAAAATACGCAAATCGGCACTTTCCGCCGAAAATCATCCGTTCGCCGGATGATACATGTGGCCCAATAAGTACTTTTGCAAAGGGTGTATATAACTGCAATACCCCTAGTGGGACACCACACATCAGTGTGGCAAAGAGCCTATTCTTATTCTTATGTGAGGTTTTTATTTAAAAGAAGACAAGTGCACACCAATCTTAACCACCCAGACAAGTTTACTAAGCTTTCTTTGCATACTGTGGAGTGATACAGCAATTTTGTTAACTCCAAATCTTAAGTGAGGCACGAAAGCTTAGTAGTTACATTGCCACTAAGTGGCACTTCTTACAATCAAGTAAAGCAATGTTAACAAAACTCTAAAAATATTCAACAGTTCACATTGGTCTCTAATGAGTACTACAAATTGAAATCCCTACAATAAAAGCATTAAAAGGTAGCAGTAGACCTTACACACAGAGGGTCCACTCTAAAAGACAGCCAAAATGGAAATTGTAGTTTTGCAACAAATGGAGGACCTGAATTTGACACTTGTGGTCTACACTTTGTTTATTCCTCCAAATAATTCCTCAGTAGTCTTCTTCTCTCTACTGGTATCACTAGGCCTCAGTAAAACCTACCTTCTGTTACTCACAGGCTAACTGCACACTCACCCCCCATCACTCATATAAAACACTGCAAGCCACCCACTTCAATGGCGAGTCTCTTCCCAGCCACTTGATAGAGGTAGCTTGCCATCTGCTGCTGATGTCTAAATCCTGCTTGTCAAAGCAGCACAACCTGCAAAGATTTGACCCTAGTGCACAGGAGACCATCCTGATCAGCTTCACAAAGGCCTGCGCCAAATTTTAACTACATTTTGGTAGTATTGGTATTTGTTATTGTTTGCATATTGTATGGTAGGTTTTGTCACCCGTCACCCAGGGCCATCTAAATAAAACCCAAAGTCATGCAGCAGGGAGACACTTGTGGGATTGCTTGGAGCGATGGTTCTTCAGCCCTTTCATGGCTCTTGTCTCACTAGCTCCTTGGAGGGGCTTCCACAATCTAATCCCACACTCCGAGGACTGGTGCACTGAGGACCTGGAGAGTCATAGGGTGGTGCAACAGTGTTATAAAGATTTTTTTGCCTTCCTTTTTATTAACACAGTAGGGATATAAGTTGAACCTGATGGATTTTTGTCTTTTTTAATGTTATATACAATGTAACCATAAGCAATATATTGACAGCGTAAAATAAGAATACAAAAGCAAAGGCTCACAAACAATACAACACCTAACCAAAAAACTCAACAACATGCACACAGTGGGACACTGCAGTCATATGTAGACATGAATTATATTATAGATTTTCCAAAGAGCGAATGATTATATGACATCTGAAATTACCACATTCCCTATTAGTTATTGTTCGTCCTCAATTACAGATTAGGTTTTACAATGATAAAAAGCTGTCATCACCTAGTGACAGCGACAGGACCAAGAGACGTTTTGTAGGTTGATCTAATAAATTACATGTTTCTATTACCATGAATGCAGAGCAGCCAATTAGCCATTACCGATCCCCATGGGGTATACTGACGTGCATGAGGCAGTTTGGCCACCCCAACCTGACATCTGAATTAAAAATGGACATCTAGATCTAGAGATGCCAGATACTATGTTCCCCTGGGATAAACTGCCCTAAAGTGTCCCGATGGTTGTCAGTAATACATACTAGACTTGGTGGGACCACTTACAGTATAACAAAATATCCAGAAATCCACTTATTAGTTCACTGTGAAGCAAGGTGCCACAAAATAGGCATCCCCTTTAAGTGCAGGGTTCCTCTATAGCAGTGCTTCCCAACCTTTTCCACCTCGGGGCACCCCTACTAAATAATGTTCTACAAAATAAGAAAACCGTCATACAGTGACTCACAGGTGACGTCTTCTTTGATCTGAGGAGTCACTTTCCCTTTTCCTCTCCATCCGCCATGATGATTTCTTCCAGCTACTTTTCATCTTTTTAGAACCTGCAAGACAAACAATTTAGGCTCCGCACATTTCTAGCAACTTCCTTCCCTTTCTCCCTCCTGTAGGCTCCCAAAGTAACTGCACTGTTTGGTGTTATGTGCAGTAAAGCGAGTAGGAATGTGGGATGCCCCCTGTATGTAGTATCCCCTGCTGTGATGAACTAATAATGCCCCCAGAGGTGCCCCCATGAACTAATAATGCCCCCAGAGGTGCCCCCTATGAACTAATAATGCCCCCAGAGGTGCCCCCATGAACTAATAATGCCCCCAGAGGTGCCCCCATGTACTAATAATGCCCCCAGAGGTGCCCCCATATACTAATAATGCCCCCAGAGGTGCCTTCATGAACTAATAATGCCCCCAGAGGTTCCCCCACGAACTAATAATGCCCCCAGAGGTGCCCCCATGAACTAATAATGCCCCCAGAGGTGCCCCCATGAACTAATAATGCCCCCAGAGGTGCCCCCATATACTAATAATGCCCCCAGAGGTGCCTTCATGAACTAATAATGTCCCCAGAGGTTCCCCCATGAACTAATAATGCCCCCAGAGGTGCCCCCATGAACTAATAATGCCCCCAGAGGTGCCCCCATGAACTATTAATGCCCCCAGAGGTGCCCCCATGAACTAATAATGCCCCCAGAGGTGCCCCCATATACTAATAATGCCCCCAGAGGTGCCCCCTATGAACTAATAATGCCCCCAGAGGTGCCCCCATGAACTAATAATGCCCCCAGAGGTGCCCCCATATACTAATAATGCCCCCAGAGGTGCCCCCTATGAACTAATAATGCCCCCAGAGGTGCCCTCATGAGCTAATAATGCCCCCAGAGGTGCCCCTGTGAACTAATAATGCCCCCAGAGGTGCCCCCATATACTAATAATGCCCCCAGAGGTGCCCCCATATACTAATAATGCCCCCAGAGGTGCCCCCCATGAACTAATAATGCCCCCAGAGGTGCCCCCATATACTAATAATGCCCCCAGAGGTGCCCCCCATGAATTAATAATGCCCCCTGCTCTTCCCCTAAAAAACAAACAAACATCCTACTCACCTAATCCGCGCTGTGGCTGCAGGCAGCAGCTCTCCTCCTCTTCGGGCTCCATCCTGTGAGCCGCGGGGACAAGACTTCCGGCAGGCGTGATGACTTCACATCATCACACCTGCCGGAGAGGTCACGTCCCGGCCTCCCATAGGCTGCTGGCATGAAGTGCCGGCGGTCTATGGGAGTGAATATAGGAGCAGGACACTGACAGGTCCTGCTCCTATATTTTGCTTACTTTAATGTTCCGCACGCTCATAGAGCGGGCGGAACATCAAAGTGATCTGTGCATCCTGAGAAGCTGCGCGGCCGCAGCTTCTCGGGATGCTTAAAGAGACAGCGCACATTTCCCACCGGGATCCCGCGGCACCCCGGTTGGGAAACGCTGCTCTATAGAGTATCAAGGGTCCTATAGGTGAACACAATTGCACATCCCAACGATTAGTGATTGCTATAAACACAACCATTAGGTCAGGTTAACTATGCTAATAATATATAATTTTTTTTTTATTTTCCTACAGTTGGAAAGACGTCTCTTATCACAAGGTTTATGTATGACAGCTTTGACAACACATATCAGGTAAGTATCACACTGCACATCTGTGGATTCACTATTATCATGATGCAAATATGGAATGGGTAGAGCACTGAATAAAGGTATTCTCTATTTTATTTTTTCTAAAGTCATGCATGTTTCTCACCTTCCCCCATCCCGTGTGACCTTAAAGGATTTTCCAAATTTTATAAGTAGTTTGAACAGTCTAAAAAATTAACATATATTGGTAAATAAAGTAATTTTAATATCTTTCTGTGGCCTTTCATGCTATACTGTTCTGTTGTCTATTTATTAGCCCAACTTCCTGTCTGGTTTACATCCTGTAATGGAGTAAGTTCCTGTGTACACTCTAGCATGGAATTCAGCCAACTCTATCCCTACTACTATGTAAAAAGGGTCACAGTCAAGAAGGTATAGAGAGAGGGATATAGCGTAGGATGAATTCCTGGCTAGGGTGTACATCAGGAAGGGGAAGTCCATCATAGGATATACAGCAGACGAGAGAAAGATTGGGTGTGTTGTATTCCGAATGCCTGACGCTTTTGAGGAGTCTGTCAGTGGCTTATCTATCACTTTCTCTTTTCTAAAGCACGTCAAGCTTTTGTATGTACAGGGGGATTTGGGTAGATAGTTGTTGGCCAAGTGCTAATTCAGAAGACAGCTATCTTATGTGCATAGGTTACCTTTAGAACAACTGTGTAGGCAAAACATCAATGTAATGACATTTACAATACTTTTAACCAGCACACATACTCAGCAAACCGGCACCATATTTTTACTGTCCATTTTTGCTGTCCATAAATAAATAAAAACTGAGTTCTTCCAGGTTCTTTAACAGGTCAGATGCTGACTCGCAAGCTAGGGGGTCACTACAAGGGAGCTATTTTTCATGGTGGGTAGAGATTTTTCCAACAAATACATTTAGATTCCCCACCTAAATAAATGATAACATATGGCTGACATGAGAAGAAAGTGCCATAGCCTACAACAATGGTGATCGAGACACTGGCATGAAGGAGCCATACTGATAGTGACGCTGTGCACCAGGTATTGTGTTAATTGCTGAAGTGAAAAAACATCTTAAATGTAAGAAAGCAGCCTGGTCTGAAAACAAAAGGGTCAGGTATTGAAACTCAATTGGGAAGATTTATCAAACATGGTGTAAAGTAAAACTGGCTCAGTTGCCCCTATCAACCAATAAGATTCCACCTTTCATTGTCCGAAAAATCTGAGAGGAATGAAAAGTGGAATCTGATTGGTTGCTAGGGACAACTGAGACAGTTTTACTTCACACCATGTTTGATAAATCTCCCCCAATATCTCCATTTCTTGTCCTCTCACAAGGGGGAGAATCAATTAATATTAGTCATTTAACCAGCCCCACCAAAGTCCTATTACCCTAATATGTATGGAAGCCTTAAAGGGTTATTCCAGGCATAAGGAATGTTTTAAAATGCAGTGGAGGCACATTAAAAATAAAAAAGAAGACGTACCCTGATCACACACAGCTGCCAATCCGATGACTCACGGTCCTTGCTGCTTCATTGGCTACATTACTGGCTACACTGGTGACCCATGTCAACCAATTATTGGAATTTCCTACAAAAATTACTCTCAGAAAACAGAGATGAGCATGGACCAGTAGATGTTGGAAGTTGTGGGGGATCAGGTCAGATGAGTATGCCTACTTTTTTACTTTTAAGGCACCTCTAATACATTTTAAAAGATTTTTCGATACTCAGAAAACCCCTTTAAATAGGTGAGATTTTTACCCTATTCTTTGTCTGTTTTGTCTAGGCTACTATCGGAATAGACTTCCTTTCAAAGACAATGTATCTAGAGGATCGGACGGTGCGTATCTTCTGTTTGAATCTATAATTGTATAATTACGCTACAATGAAGGCAATAGAATTTCGGCACAGTTACACCAGCAGTTTCTTGGATCGTTCCTTTCTTTCATCTATACTAGAGAGTCACACCAAAGTAATTTGGCAGTATATATATTGCTATTGCTTACTTTAACTGTATCTCGCACCAACATATACTGTAGCGCAGTATAGATTGTCATCACAATGTAATTAGCAAACCTCATTCCCATTGGCCTTCCTTTGGAGCACAGCTGTTTAGAATTATTATAGCACATTTTAGTTTTATAGGGAATAATACACAGAAAGCTTTGAGTTTATACGGTTATGGAACATGACTTGTAATAAATTTGTAATGACTAGAGACTACAATTCTCTCAAAGCAGCCAATAAAAGTGTAACTCATGCCTCATGAATTACATGAGGGCTCAGCTGCAGGAAAAGTAATGGGAAAACATTGGAGATCACCGAATATATTGGTCGGATCAAAAACATAAACGTATCCATCTTGCGTAGAACTATAAAACATAAACTATAAAGTGATATATGTGGCATAGAGGATCTTAGTTATGAGATACAGATTAAATAGAATAAAATTATTTAGTCTTGAGAAGGGACGTATATAAGGGTCAACATGAATAACTATATATATCATACGAAGAGCATGGTGAAAAGTATGCCCTCCCTCTGCCTGGAGAAAATGGCTTCAATCTCCATAGGCAACAAGACATCCTAAAGAGGTTATCCAGCACTGCAAAAACATGGCCACTTTTCCCCCTCTTGTCTACAGTTCGGGTGTGGTTTGCAATTAAGCTCCATTTACTTCAATGGAACTGAGTTTGAAACCCCGCCCAATCTGGAGACACAAGAGGGGGAAAAGTGGCCATGTTTTTGTAGCGCTAGATAACCCCTTTAATCCTGAAGTTGCCCATACACTTTATACTAAAGTCAGTATAAGCATAGGAAATATGGGGGCCTTCCGAATCTCCACCAACAGATGATGTCGGTGGGGATAAGGGTCAGGCGAGATGAAATTTTACTGCCGAGCTCTTCTGTTCTTGGAGAAATAAGCTTGCACCAGAGCTGTCTGGCTTAATCCTAGTAAACACAGGAAGGTCTATCCGTAATGGAAGAAGGTGGCCTGTAATGTTTTATTTTATATCATGTAATCCAGTGGGTACTTGTGTGTCCCTTACTTGGGAAAAAGATGTTCTGCTGGGAGACCTTGGGTCCTGGCATTTTACAGAAAAAGTCTACACCATAGCAGTAGTAATCCCTAATGGCAGTACAGGCAGGATAATGTGTCCAGGACACACAGTGGTCAAGAATGACAAAAGTTCAAGGTGTGAACATGGTCTCCAAATTTCCTAGATCTCAATTCAGTTGGGCCCCTACTGGAAAACAAGTTGGATCCATTGATAGATTGATAGATAGCCATAGGTAGGTATGGAGACGCATTAAATTAAAGATATCGATAGGGTCCAGCGACAAGCTCTTTACTTGCTCTATCTTCTATCACTTGTTTTGTTGTCTCAGGTCAGACTGCAGCTTTGGGACACGGCTGGCCAAGAGAGGTTCCGCAGCCTCATCCCAAGTTATATTCGAGATTCCACTGTGGCCGTGGTAGTTTATGATATTACAAGTGAGTATATTCTGGTTTTCACCATGTCAATGTATGCAGCTGTGTAATAGGGTAGCCCTAGAGGCAAGTTCCAGTTGACTAAATTGTATGTGTATGGTATATGGCTATAAGTCACAAGTCAGGTAACCAGTCTGATTATATATGGTAATACCATCTATTGATTCTCTAGGTACTATACCATTTGCATATGTGAGGTCTGACTGAGGAGTGAGGTTTTTTAGATGTATCCCTGTCATTATGACTGCTGATACTGTTGATAGGCAGCAGGCTCTCCATTAGCAGAACCATCATTTCCACCGCTGAATACACTGAATCAGCTTTAATCTCTACAACATGCTGCTGAATGCTGATCTTCAGATCTGACACTGACACAGGACTTTCACAGTAGGCCTGATCCTTCAAGAAACCCCAAAACAAGGGTGAGGTCTAGTGGGCGAGAAGGCCACACAATTTGTAAAAAAATCTATATATATATATATATATATATATATATATATATATATATATATATATATATATATTTCATTCTGTTTTTCTCTCCAATTTTTAATATTTAAAGGCAACCCATGACCATGGAAATGCTACCTAGGCTATCAGCATCATGTTATAGAGCAGAAGGAGCAGATTAGGTTGATATATATCTTTGTGGAAAAAGATTCAGATACAGTAATTCATTGATTGAAATCTCTGATGTTTCTATGCTAAAGAGTCCAGTCTATTGAGCGACACCGCCCACTGGACTCCTTACCACAGAATAAGCAGGGATTTTAAGTTATAAAATAAAGTTATACGGAATCATTTCCCACAAAGTTATATATTAATCTGCTTAGCATCTTCTGCTCTATAACATGATGGCGATAGCTTAGGTAGCATTTTCATGGTGACAGGTTCCCTTTAATTTTTTTCCAGACTTGTTTTTAGATCTTTTTTAGTCTATTTTGGAAATCAGCGTTTTTCTTTTTAGTCATAATTTGCTGAAAAATAGGACCTTGCACTTGAATAATATACTGTGCAGGTGGAAAATTTTACTGAATAGGAATTACCAGCCATTTTTCTGTTGGATCCAGTAGAACTCAATATAAAAACGGCGATACTTTTAAACCATAAACCAGATGTTTTGGACCATTTTACTGCTCAAAAAATGGATCAAAATAGTGTGTGGACATACCCTGACCAAAGCTAAGCTATTACAGTATAAGCTTTGGCAATAATAAATGCAAATTGTTAATCCTAAAAGGAAAGACATACTTGTTTTTTTTTTTTTCCTGCTAACCCATAAGTAAGGTAATCATGTATACCACTTACTATGTTCACTTTCCAGCCCGATACTTAACATTCAGCTTGTGAGCAGAATAAGAAGCTTCAGAATAGAGGAGAAGAAAAGATTGTTAGGGGGGGCAGCTTGCAGGATTTAATTAGGACGGCGTCCAGCGTGCGGCTCTCTGGGCACATAGTGATTGTGCTGCCCCCTCCAGGCCCTGGTGATCACTGCACTGTGTCACTAGCAGCTCAGATCCCCTGCAGGCGAACTCATTTCTTAAATCAGGGAAACACTATCAGCCCATTAGATAATTAACAGTTGCTATTTAGTGGCTCTTTAGCATCTTGTTAGCGTGTTTAATCCCCTCTTATCACACTCTTCAGAGCTGCGATCACAGATCCAGGAGCGAGATACATTACTTTAATTATAGCGCTCAGACAAGCAATGTTTGTTAGAGCCGGTCCTGACACCGAGACTGGTTGTTTGCAGCTGTCTTCACACATGTCCCTGATCACTAGGGGTGTCCATTATGTAGATTCCTTTATCACTATTGTCTATAGCTGATACACACCAGATGCATATGCTGAGCTCAGTATGTGACCAGGTAGCGAATTATATTAGGTCCTTTTCAGGCGGTAGCCCGGGGCCCTGGGCTCCTGGGGGGGCCCATAGCCGCTAGAACAGATTTATACTTTCAGTGGTGTATTATCTCCTGGCTACAGTTCTGCCATGATTTGCAGGAGACAGGAGACAACATAAACAGTAACATTAGAGAACATACTGAAGGACCTTATCATGTGACAATGATGTCACCACAGGTCCTTTACAGGCTGCTTTATGGAGAAAAAAAGACTAAAGCTAGTGCTGCCATAGTTACAGTGGGTTGGGGGCGCCCAAGCTTGGTGAACAGCCCAGGGCCCATGGTAAAGTTAATCCGCCCCTGATGTGACCCTGTACATCTGTGGGTGTTCTATAACAATCGTAGAAGGTACAACCGACTTCAAAATCTCCCAGAATTCTTTACATCTATACATCGATCTAGATGCTCAGTGTTAACAATACAGCATGACAATTACGATTTATAAGTCACAACTAAATTGGCAGTAATCCTGATATTCCTGTTTGTTTCATAGATTTGAATTCCTTCCACCAAACATCCAAATGGATTGATGATGTCAGAACAGAGCGAGGAAGTGATGTCATAATAATGCTGGTTGGAAACAAAACAGATCTTGCAGACAAAAGGTACCAATAAGTTAAAGCATATGTGTTAATGACTTTCTATACAAGCTTGAAGTGTTTCTTAGGTTAGGGCTCCATGGCCTGTCATACCATACAGTAATATTACTAGATTGCGGAGGGCCTGTTTGCAATTTTTTTCCACAATTAAATTAGTACCAGCTTGGTGGCCAGCACACGTTGATATCTGCAGCTTATCCTCCCCTTTCAATACCAAAGCTGGTCACACTCAGTTATGGCCCAACCTAGTTAGAAACCGAGTGCCAATCAGTGAGATCAGTGCTCATTTACAGATCCTTTACAAAGGTCAATCGTGCAGCCCTCCCTCCCTGATGATATTTAGTCTTTTATCTGTTCAAAAAAAGAGACCAACCACAAGACGTCCCGAACCTTTTGCACGCTCACAGACATGGCTTGGTATTGATTGACAGCCATTCCTGAGCACTCACTGAGAAGGAAAAGTCCTCACCGGCATGTGGTAAGCTGCATAGCTGTTAATATTATTAGCAAATGTTAATAATATAATTGCCCTCAGTTTATTGCCCTCAGTTGATTTACAACCTGCATGATGAACAGGTGTCTTTCCTTGTGCACTGGGACTTCCTGCGTTTGTTTTTTTTTTTTTTGAACAGAGAAAAGACCAAATATTGTCATGAACCAGAGTTTGGCTATATATGTATATATATATATATATATATATATATATATATATATATATATATCTCATTTAAATATAGAGGACTTAAAAAATAAATGAAGCGAGTATATTGGAAAACTGCTTGCAATCACAACCCCTGTTGATTTCTTAAAAAGAAAAATGTTGCGACAGATACGCTTTAAGAAAAAAATCCCATGTCAAATCTAAAGTTAAATCACCAAATATTTGTCAACGTGGCCAAACATCTTTATTTTAATGGGGAAATGCAGTAAGCTACAGTCAAACCCTTCTAGCAATGACCTATGTCATAAGGGAGCAAAGATGCCTATAAAAGATGCCTATAACCAATATAGAAAACCTGAACTGAGAAAACTCATCATGACATTACAGAATCCATGCTGCTAGAATAAGGCTATGTTCACACACCATCAAAATGTCGGCCTATTTTATTAAACTGCCATCGTTTAACAGCAAATAACGAATAACGTTATTTTAAAATCTGTGTGACCATAGACCAGTACTGCTATACTGCCTTAGTGTTTTACTGCGCTGAATGCATCTGTGAAGATGTGATCAGAAGTAGCAAAATCTGATACGTTGATTCCACTGACATAAATATATTATAATACCTTATTAAGTAGGGTTAAATAGGGGGAAAAAATAAATAGCACTAGTTTATCTTAAGAAGCCTCAGGAAACCTTTTCCTGGAAACCAGATTAGCCATATAGATGGGTTTCTGCAGCTCCCTGCCGCCAAGGTCATTGGTCCCCGTCCTCATTCTACACACAACGCAATAGCTGGAGGAAGGCAATGATATATGTGCTGCTGGATACAGAGCTCATTATCTTGATGCATTGTCTTACTTAACTGAGCAGCATCTTGGAGAAGTAGAGGATTCTTATTTAACCTTTGACTCTCAGTTTGTGGTGTATCACCATGGATCCTTAGACAGTTTGAGGTTAATGCAAGCAATGACATGAGAGCTAGCAGTGGAATGGGGCTTTGCTGCACTCAGTGGTGTACAAGGAAGAAAAGGATCTATATAGTGAGAGTGAAATGGCCTCCTATTACAGTGTCTGATTTTACCCCTCTGGACCCCATAGCAGGTGCATAGTTTACTTTACTATGCATACAAAAACAGACATGATGCATACACACTTACTAATGCACATGTTACTGACACAGACAATGACATACACTTTACTGACTGACTGACACACACATTACTGACTGGCTGACTTACTGACACACATATTACTGACTGACCTACTGACACACACATTACTGACTGATTGACTTACTGACACACACTTATTGACACACATTACTGACTGACACACACTAATGGCCTTATTACACCAACAGATTATCTGACAGATTTTTTTAAGCCAAAGCCTGGAGTGGATGTAAAAAGAAATTTCCTTTATTACCTGTTACTCTGTTTAAAGTCTGTTCCTGGCTTTGGCTCAAAAAAATCTGTCAGATAATCTGTAATAGGGTCCTTACTGATTGACACACACTTACGGACTGACACACATTACTGACTGACACACACACACACACACACACACACAGCACTTACAGCTCAGTCTTCTTCATCTTACTCTCTACCCGGATGATCTCCACATTGTAGTATACAGGTCCCGCTCTTTCTCTGTCTACTGAAGTTCAGCCCTCGCCCTGAACTACATTGAGCAGGCTAAACATCAGAACACTGGGCCCCTCTCCTTCTCTGGGCCCCTGGAGGCTCCGGGGCCTTGGCACTTGCCTAGATAAGCCCTGAGCTAAAGCCGGACCTGCATACCGAGGTATAGAGTCACAAGAAATATCTTCTGAATAGTAATGATCTTATTAGATAGAGAATGAGAGACGACCCGGGGACCTGGAGGAGAAGTGATTAACCTGTAAATGAGTCCATGGAAATGTGCTGTTTAATTGTCAGCGATTAATTAAAAGTTCATCTACTAATAACTTTGCTACAGAAACCAGTCAAGGCCTCATCAATGTGGACTCCCAGCACTTATTATAGAGGTTTCAGTAATAGGGATGAGCTCAACTCGAGCATGTACAAGTTCGATCATTCGGCATTTGAATACCGGTGGCTGAAGACGTTGAATGCAATCCTAGGGAATCCAAGATAATATGGATACAGCCTATGGCCACCGGTATTGAAATGTCGAACGATCGGACTCAAGCATGCGCAAGTTGCACTTATCACTATTGCTGAAACCTCTATAATAAGTGCTGGAAGTCCACACTGATGAGGCCTTGAATGGTTTCTGAAGCAAAGTTATTAGTAGATGAACTTTTAATTAATCGCTGACAATTAAACAGCACATTTCCATGGACTCATTTACAGGTTAATCACTTCTCCTTCAGGTCCCCGGGCTTCTTTTATTCTCTATCTAATATATTTAAGCCTCTCGTTTTTCACTCTTTCAATCTCTTTATGCATCATGATTAACAGGACAGAAGGGAATAGGGTCACGCAGTTGTAATATACTGAAACTATACGGCTAGGGGTTGATTTATGATCAGGAACCCTTGGATTACATGGAGGCTACCATTTATTTTATTACAAATTAATGGATGGTTATCACTGCTAAGTTAAATTGAGAATATAAGAATATCAGCAGCTAGATATATATAGGACGGTGTGTGTTCTGTAAGCTGAAGCCTTATCTCATGAGATGGGAGCTGCATGGAGGTCAGTGATCTCTACTGAGTAATAGAAAATTACATAATAGAAATGGTAATGAAGATACTTGTCACACACCGTATAGTAAGTACAATATCCCACAATAAGGGCTTGTTCCCAACGCTGTGTTGATTGAAGCACAAAATTGTTGCCAATTTTGGTAACTAATGAAAAAAAAAAAACACATGGGGGGAGATTTTTTAAACTGGTGTAAAGTAGAATTGTCTTAGTTGCCCCTAGCAGCCAACCAGATTGCTGCCGCAGTCGTCAGCTATCAAGGGCCAAGAGACTTGAGCAGGAGCGCGCCAGGGGTAAGCATTGGTGGTTTATTGGTGGCGCCTCTTAGTAAAACCGGCCCGGATAAAGGAGGTGGGGCTTTAATTAATCACTATAAGTCGCTTTTGAGGTAGTTACCCCACATAGGCTTTTAGCACCACATACTGTGACTGGAAGACTTTAGAAGAATAAAATAGACTGTGACAAGGTTTCACTGACAAGGGATCTGGCCTCCAGGCCAGGTTATAGAATAACTTTCAGCAGGAACAGGATCTTGACACTCTCTATACAGAAAACACTGACTAGAATCTCCAACCTTATATACTACACAGGGAACCATTTGGTTGGTAACTTGCTGGAGGGCCCTAACTTAGGCTTTTGATATGTGTAGCAGAGTAAGATACCCAGCTCAAGGATTGTACAATACAGCGGCATACCCAATATATCACAAGTGCACAGTTGTAATGGCTGGAGTATAGTGGATCCACTGGCCTCCGCACCAGGGAGATGAGTCTAAAGGGCCGCTGGTCTTCACCAGAGCCCTCCACATGGCAGGATGGGCTTGCTGCAGCAGGAACTCCCAGGTCACTACCCCTGGTGACTGACATGCTTGCCTACGTAGCGAGGTGGAGCGAAGTACAGAAACGTGAGGCAGAATGCTTTCTCAATAGGCTATGGGCACTAAAGATCTGGCACAGGATATAGGAAGAGGCAGGATTTATAGACAGGGGGCTGGAAAATGAGGAAGCAGAGCTGGTGCATGTGTACTTAAGGATGCAGGGGCGTGTGTGTCGGCCTGCTGAACAGGAGAAGGAGGTGGGAGTAGGACATGAAGAAGGACAGGCCCCGGACCAGAGGAAGATGCCAAGGAAGAGGAGGGACCACGGCCGGGGACACAAGCGTGGCCTCAGCAGAAAGTACAAGCTGCAGCTGCCACAATAGTTAACCCCATATAATGCTTTCAGCTTCAGCCGTGCTAAGTGCATAGAAATAGGGAGTCACTCAGTGGTGAAACAGTAAAGTGCACACCTTACCTTACACTGGTACCTGACGATAGGTGCGCAGGTACTGTAATATTACAATGGTAATATTGCTTCTATACAGAACTGCATAATGTTTTTACATTTTATATGGAGTTAAAATGTTAAATAATACTATTGGTTTCAATTTAAAGGGGTTATCCAGGATTAGAAAAAGCACAGTTATTTTCTTGAAAAACAAGAACAGCGGCACCCCTGTCCTCAGGTTGTGTTATTACAATTCCACTCCATTCACTTCAATGGAACAGTGCAAACCCACACCCAAACTGAGGACAGAAGAGGTTGTGTTTCTGGAATGAAAGCAGCCACATTTTTCAAAGCCTAGATAACCAACAACCTGTAAATGTGCTGAATACAGCCATGTACACATACACTAGACAGAAAATAGATGAACAGCGTCCCTGTAGACAAGATTCTAACAAGGGTTGAGACTATATGTACTGTAGACACAAACTAGGGACATGTCTACGTCTCCTATGCAGGGTTGCACTGGCTAATCCGAGTACTTGTGGAATCTCTAGTGAATCCAGACATAATAATGAGTCCCAAAGATCCAGCAGAGTAAGCCCAATTTGACACTATTTGGAGCCAATAACTTCCCACTAGGGTTAGTTTCTTATCAGCTCAATACCTATTACATCAGACAGATGCTATATCCTAACTGTACTATTAGATGCAACAAGGACAACAATGAGATTACATGTCTGACATCTCACAAACCACACGTCTGAAATGACCATACAGCTCAGTTATTGGTTTGCTTCAGAATTTTAGTGACAATATTTTCTAGAACTAAGTTTCAGTACAATATCACATGGAACGTTCTCTCCTCCATAGACAGATCACCATCGAGGAAGGAGAACAACGAGCTAAGGAGCTGAATGTCATGTTTATTGAAACTAGTGCCAAAACCGGATACAATGTTAAACAGGTAGGATGACATCATTGGATCTATATTAAATATACTCAATTTTCCTGTTTAGGGTGCATTAGGATCTGTAGCAGAAATGGATCCTGTTCTATGACTATTGTCCACTTTCCTTTCCAGCTATTTCGTAGGGTGGCTTCTGCCCTGCCAGGCATGGAGTGCACAGAAGAGAAGAGCAAGGATGGAAGTATCCTTTGGCTGAGATGTTGTACTGTTTGCCTCATTCATACTTTAGTATTCAATTAGTATTTTTTATCTGTTTTTTTTATTATTAACATGCAAGAAGTCTAGAGGGGGTAAGGGCCGGTTCACACAGAGCAAAAACAGCGGAATTCCGCTAGCCTCAGTGTTTCTATGGGAGGGCTTGCGCGCCTCCGATTCTGCTGCTCTCCGCTCAAACAATTGACATGTCAATTCTTTGAGTGAAGAGCAACAGAAGCGGAGGCGTGAGAGCCCTCCCATAGAGACACTGTGTGACACTGAGGCAGGCGGGACTCCGTGGCCGAGAGCTCCACTGCTTTTTCTCTGTGTGAACTGGCCCATATTCTTTGTTACTTCTAAACTTAGGCTATGTGTAAATACTTTATAACACCGGCCGTTGTTTGTATGTTCCTGAGGCCTGTCAGAGCTCTAACAGCCGCAGGAGCATTTATTTCCAAAATGGACCCTTCGGGTATGTCTAGAAATCAATTAAGCATTGATTTCCATACACACCACGGATGATCAGAGTACATCAATGAGTGCATGGAAGATTAATAACGGCTGCTGTTCTATGAACATGCTCGTTTTTGTGCACGGCCTCAATGAACCACACATCAGTGTGGCGTGTGCATGGAACGTGTGGCATTGCATTGATTTCAATGCAATGCCGCCCAGGCTGAAAAGAAGGGCTGCTGCTGCCGTTCTTTTCAAAAATAGTACATTGTGTGACCATAAAGGTAAAATTGTGTGAGCCTAAAGATAATATGGGGGTACAAAAACAAGACTGCACAATTTTGTTCCCCTGCCAAAAGCAGCGGATCTAGGTGGCGCTCAGCAGTAATAGTTAACCAGGTCATCATGATGGGCAGTATGGGGACCACTTGGGTTTTAGAGCACATAGGACTGTACATACAGATAGGGATGGTGATAGGAAGAGGTTATCTGTCATATTGTCCATATGACATGGGCCATCAGGTAAATAACTTAAAGGGGTTGTGCAGCAGGGGTAGAATGGGGTAAAAAAATAAATACATTGATAAAACAACCAAAATTCACCTCTCTCATCCCCGCTATTGCTATTCAGAAGCTCACCTTAAAATAACTAGTGTGGCTAGCAATTTATTTGGCAGGACACTCCTATTACTTGCATGTTGAGACAGGACTAAAAAGTGGGGATGAGTGAGGTCCCAGTGAGTATTAGATCTGCAGGCATTGTGTTATAGAATAGGAAGAGATAAGGTTCAGTAGGCATTTGTCATTTATTCATGTAAAACCTCTGCTCTGACATATCAGTAGGACCGCCCACTTGACTTCTTAGCCTAGAAGATTTACATAAATAACCAACAAGTTATACTGAACCTTTTCCTATAAAACTCTATATTACTCTTCTTAGCTTCTCACTGTCTTGACATGCTAGACTGCACTTCTAATGTAACAGGTTCCATTTAATCAGGAATACATATGATCTGCTATTAAAATGGTTCTATTTCTGTTCCTTAACCATCTCCACCACAGTGATTGATATAAAACTTGACAAACCCCAAGAACCGCAAGTTGCTGATGCCGGGTGCTCTTGTTAATATGCAGCGCATGACAGGTGAGCTGCCAAAGGCCATGTGCTTAGCCCCGAGATGCTTCCTATTGGTTAGCCTGGAAAAACAAACATTCGGAAACCACATCTAGAGAATGTCAAGATCCACCACTGTTCCTGACCTCTCCCACCTTCCCCGGAGACCTTGTTTGCCTTTTGTCGACTTTCTTTGGTTCTTGTGTTGGTCTTAAGTCTTTTACCCTCTCTTCAGAGACGTCTGAATCATTTCACGATTGTTCCACCATGTTTCTTCTCTCTGGCCCTCTTGTGCTCACATTCCCAGTTCCTTATAAAAGCACCTTGAGAGTAACAAGTTACTTGCCTAACACATGTACAGTATCACTCACCTACTACCAAATGACTAGATGTAGTTAATAGAGCGGTTCACCAAGTGGTTTAGTCTCTACCGACTAGTAAAAGCCAAGAATATCCAAATATGTGTAAATTAACTTGATATAAAGACACACAACGTCCCCAGTAGTTCACTAAGAGTAATCCAAGCTAACTCGTAAAATAAGTTTCTCTTCTCTTACCTCTCATACCAAAACTCCAATTCTCTTCTTACAAGACGACAAAGAAATTCCCGCTGTTATTAACATTGACATATTTTAATTTTCACTTTTTTGTTGTAATATATATATAATTGTACTTTATTAAAATTGCCAAAAACTTATGTGACGGGATGTGTGTAGCACGTGGTATTTTAAGGGGATATCTATTTTTTTTTTTCATTTGGTGATTGGGGATAACGTATGTATATGAATGGGGCAATGTGATTGGTAAGGCATCATCTATTATCGAAATGTAGCACTGGGTAAATAAAGACGGAATCCAATTCTACATGCAGGGTTATGTGTGCACATTATAGGTGATGTACAGGTTGTCATGTTCCAAGAAGAACATTATGGGGTGACCGTGTCATGCACGCTCCATAGAGCATTATTCCCATTACTGTGTTTTTAATACCACACAATAAAAGCCTTTTACTTTCATAACATTTATTTTTTATCATTTTAATAGTTGTTTTCTTTATTACTAGATGAGGGAACTGGAGATCTAAGGTGATGGACATAGTAACACTGTGAAGGAATAATATAGAGTGTCAGTAATACATGACTATCCGCATCTATGTAGGTCCCACCATAGATGCAGCCCTCTACTTGCTATGGGGTTGTAGAGAGAAGACACCTAAATCACACTGGTCCTATCCCATCCTCAACCAGTGGCTCCCTGGTTATTGGCAGCGACATATACAATTGTGTACTTGTGGCACCGAGGAGTTTAGAAAAGTACATGAGCTTGTTACCAAAGTTGAGACCATATCGGTGCCAGTAAACACTAGGATAAGAACCACAACACTATGTCATAGCTTTAGAGGAAACCTGTCATAACTTCCACACTGGCCAAACCATGGGACTTCTTCTTGCCCTGCTGGTCTTGATTGATAGGTCTCACTTTCTTCGGGCACAGGGAGAGATCTCTCAGTCAAGCCCGGTGGGCCCCAATCACTCATAGTTTGGGCAGTATTAAAGTGATGACAGGTTTTCTTTATGGATAGAGCTACTTGCCAATTTCATTAAAGTCCATGGAGTTTCAACCCGACCATGACCTGTGTTCCAAAAAATCCATCCGGGAGTGACTGATTACAGTTGTGGCTACACGATCCCATTCACTTAAACGAGAGTCCAAAATCAGGTAGGGAGATGGTGGTTCCTGATAGTTTGACCAGGAATCGCTATGTAGCCTTAGTCTAAAAGGATTTGTGATGAAAAATGTACAGACACCCCATTAAACTGATAAGGGGCATGGAGAGTCTTAGTTATTAAGAAAACATTTTTTAGGCATGACAAAAAAATGCTTGAAGGGAATCTGTCACTAGGTTTATGCAGCTTTAAAAGAGGGCAGCATAAACTATTGACACAATTGCTGAACAGATCAGTGTATTACTGACATCATTCTGTTAAGCTGCTCTTCTAATATGCAGAAGATTAGGGTTCTCGTCACACCCCTCCCCCCACCCTCCAGCTGCTGATTGACAGGTGACTGCCTGTACACAGCATAGATAGATAACTGCCAATCAGCAGCTGCTGGGCGGACTTTTCTGATTCTCATGACTATTGACTACTGGGCTCATGCACATAATAGAGAGGACTACTTGTGTAAGTTATGTCTTTCTGTTCAGCTTCTCTCACTAGTTTAAGCTACGGTTAGATAGGACAGCATACAGCATAAACCTGCTGACTGAGTCTCTTTAAGGGGAGATGTGATCTCATATGCCAGTTGTCTGATGAGCTGTGTGTACAGCTGACAATAGCACATGGAAACCCTATAGTTTAGCATATGGGGTGCCTGTCCCTGTACGCAGCTGCACAGCTTATCTGTCAACACATTACTGCCTATAGAGGAGTACATGATGATACACAGCATTTTCTATAGAGCAAAATGTCTGTCTGTGCACACAGTGAAAATTTCCGTCCAGATTCCGCCCAAAGAATGAACGGGTTCATTCTTTGAGCGGATTCTGCTAAAGGAATCCTATAGAAGTCAATAGGGCGTAAATTCTGCTCAAAATGGCCCCGTTCACACTAAGCAAATGTGGCGGAATCCCGCCACGCTCAGTGTCCCGCTGTGAGTGAATGAGAGGGCGCGCGCGTCTGCTTCCTCCCCTTTCCGCTCAAAGAAATGAAGTCACTTCATAGAACGGAGAGTGGCGACAGCAGAGGAGCGCGCCCTCTCATTCACTCACAGCGGGACACTAAGCACTGCGGGATTCTGCCGTTCTTGCTCAGTGTGAACGGGGCCATTCTACTTGCATTCTGCTTCTATTCTGCCTAAGCTGAGTAGACGAGGAATTTCAAGCAGAAAACTTTCCTCTACAATTCCTCCGTGTGCACATACCCTTACCTTGAATTGGAGCAGCAGCGCAGAGACCTGACCACAGCTCCATTCATTTTCTATGGAAATGCCAAGGACTGCATTCATTTAGAAGCCCAGGCAGGATGGATGCTTCCATGAAATAGTCCAAAAATGATAATTAAAAATGAAAAATACAATAAGAAGACATGTTTTAGTAAAAGAAGAAATAAATAAAACATAAATCTTGATGACATTCGCTTTAATAAGCAGTATTATACAGGGTGAAATCCAACCATACAATAAATGTTCATGCAAGATGTTACACTGTATCAGAAACCCATGAAATCCTTTAAAGCAGGTAATGGCCATGGGGCAAGTATTTAAAGGGGTACTCCGGGTCGGGGAGGAGGTGGATGAGAGCAATGATGTCCCCTTACCTCCCTGGTTCCAGCGCAGTTTCCCGGATGCTCCAGTCCACGCTGCCAGGCCTGCAGAGACCAGGAAGCGGGCGGGCAGCACGGAACGGAACGGCGTGATCTGGACACAGCGCTGGAACCAGGGAAGTAAGGGTACGTTATTTCTCTCATTCACCTCCTCCGCGGCCATAGGCAAAAAGGCCCCCCAGCCCGGAGTACCCCTTTAAGGATGGACGGGGCTTTCAGAGGTAATTTTGCACAGAGCCATAAAGTAAGGTTATAATTTCCAGGATGTACCTGTATAAATCATCGATGGCATTAGATATGGACATCAATGGAGACTAATGCAGTCTGGGGATCTCACACAAACTGTAGTAAACCTCAGACGACTTCTCAAGCATCTTGGGTTTTATCGCATTATTCGCTACCCAGCATTTATGACCGATCAATAAAGCCATTATCTTACATTGGAGCCACTTTACATACTATATTAGAGAGCTGCATTATCAGCACTTCATGGATTATGTTATAATCACCATAACTGTTTCTGTACAATAAGGAGCCATGCTGAGAATAGGAAAGGGAGCGGAGTTATACATCAATCTACCTCCTACACTAGAGGATTGCTGATAATATGTATGTAAAGGAAGTGGGCACACAAAGTGGTCTGGATGGTGATGGTGGCTTACTACTCCAAACTACTTACCATACTTCTGTATGTAAGGGGAATTCACTCCCTGTACAATAATGCTAAAGCAGATCCTGTTGCGTGTGAATACAACCTTACACAGACCTGAAGGACAAAGCTACAGAGAGAACCGTCTCACAGCACAACCAGAAAGTGATGTCCCAATATAACATTGTATAATGTAACTCTTTGCATGGATAGGTTCATACAACGTCCATCATTTTGAGGTTTAAATAACGTCTGTCATTTTGAAATTACGTACGTTATTGCAAAATATCGGACGTTATTTCAACTCACAAAGTCGGAGAGGCAAAAGAGACGTTGTGAGAGCCTAGCCGTAGCCTGGACAAAAAGCAGTGCAAGCAGAGGATGGCAGATGGGATTTGTAACCACTGTAACCAAGGTGCATAGCATTGCTTCCTAATTTCACATGGCTACAGTATAACAGCGGCACAACATAAAAACAGCAAAAACAGTTTATTGGAGCCCCTTGTCCCCCATCTTTTCTAGCTTGTAAGCCACGTGCAACTTCTAAATTTAGAGAGACACGAATTTCCAATAAATATTCATTGATAAATTACTGAAGTGGATACTTTAGTGAGAGAATGAGGAGCTATAACAGGAAGCTGTCAGAATAGAAAAAAAAACACATAGGTAGTACAATGTTTGCTACTGTGCCTAAAATTAAAGGGAAACTAACAGTAGATTAGAATCATCTAACCTGCTGATATGTCCCTATAGCACATAGGGTGCTAAGAATGAAGTTCATTTTCTTACCTTGATCCTTGGCGCCATTTTGGGGAACTTTGTAGTTTATTAGATATGTAAATGAGGCGGTTTGGTGCACTTGGAATAGGACTACCACCCTCACTGACTCAGCACTCTGTAGAGACATCCCTCTTAAGGTCATTACTGCAGAGCAACGGAGGAACATCCATTAGAAAGGACAGGGCAGATTGGGGCACCGAGGGTGGTAGTCCTGCTCAGAGTGCACCAAACCTCCCCATTTACATATCTAACAACCTACAAAAGGTCCTGAAAATGGTGCAAAAGTCAAAGTAAGTAAATTACCTTCTCAGTGCCCTGTGCGCTATAGGGACATGTCAGCAGGTTAGATGCTTCTAACCTGCCCATAGTTCCCCTTTAAGGCTATAGTCACACATTGGGAAAATGACGGCCGTCATCACACATATTAGGAAACAGTAAAGGGTTAAAAGAAACTATTTTTAAATAACCACTAAACTTTATTGAAATATTCAATGATGGCCAATTTTACAGAATACATTACACAGCTGTGGTCAAAAGATGAAGAAATACTATATTTTGCAAACAATATACTGTATATATGAAACAGCATTGTATTCTATTATACATTCAGTTAGTGGCAGTAATGAAAACTTGAAAATGTACAGAGAAACCTCCAAAGTGTCACTGTCACGTATAAGAAGTTTTGACATGTCAGAGACATGGTAGGGGTCTGGGTGTTGGGAACATTATTCGCTGCTGGAACAAATCGGGAGGAGTGCTTGACTAAATGCTTCTCTCTGTTCTGCTGTAAAAGACAGACTGGTCTGTTTAGAGAGTCAGTCTTAGAGCCCTATTACACGGCATGATTATCGTGCGAAAAACCGTTAAATCCTTCTAATTTAAACAAAAATCGTTCTGTGTAATTGCAGGTAATCGTTTGTATGTCGTTGATTTAGATCTGAACCTAAAATTATCTTTAATCGTTCGCTGAAATTCCACATTTGTTTGCTCAAGTTCCACCTTTGTTCACTAAACGTTCAGTGTAATTGCACATTGTTCATTTTGCTGGGATCAGAAGGAGTAGACAATCATAGTAACGATCGTAACTAACTTATTGTTCTGTGTAATATAGTGAATGAGTTTAGGTTAACGATAAACAATCTCGTTTGCGATCGTTTATCGTTAAAAATTGCTGGGTGTAATAGGACCCTTAGGCTAAGTGCACACGGAGAAAAAGTGATGCCGCCAGCCTCCCTGTCATAATGGCAGTCTATGGTAGGCTCGCGCACCTCCTCTCTCCGTGCTGAAGAATGAACATGTTCATTCTTCAGCACGGAAAGAGGAGGAGCACGAGCCTCCCATAGACTGTCGTCATGACAGGGAGGCTGGTGGAATTCCACCACTTTTGCTCAAGTGTGCACGTAGCCTTATGCAGCAAACTGTGAGAATAGGAGGAAAGCATTTATTCGGCACATGTCCTAGTGCTCTTTTTATGTCAAAAGTGGCAGTGACTTTAATGATCACATTTACGTCTGGAAACAACTATAGTTGTGCTTGGCTCCAGATTTAGAGGAGTAAAATAAACCCTCATAAACAGTACATTTGGTAAATACCAACAATTCCAATACAGCCAGTACTACAATTTGTTGGCTAGGTGGCTCCCAGGTTAATCCTCCAGACTGGCCTGACCATCCATTGCTGCACATTTTTTGGCTGAAACCAGAACCAGGTCTTATTAGGAATAAATATATGCGTGGCTTAAAAAAATAACCTGTACACATTATGAAAAAACACAGGCACCTTGCAAGTCAACTTAGCTGCTAAGCAGTCTTTAGCAAGACTTTAGGCAGAAGGCAATGCAACTTTACTTTATTTGGGGTAAGCGACCATAAAAACATGGTAGTCCTTCTTTACTTTATCAGGAGTGCAAGGGGTGGCTCTGCTGTTATTCTATATATTACAGACAGGAATGCTTTTTTGTTCACAGCACTACGAGAATACAACCGATGGCATTATGCAAGTTGCTACCATAATGAAATGTCCAGCCTTTCCTTATGCCAGTTTGGCCAACCATCCTTCCACATTGCTAAGATTTGCATCCCCTTCCTCTTCTTTGCCGTCTCTGGCGCTACACTCCAGGAATTCTATTTTTAAAGCAAGTTGGGAGAACTCAAAGTCTTTGCCCTTTTTCCCCAGCTGTGTGGTTGTTGGTGAATTGCTGCCTTCCAAGGTGCTAGGAGCAGCGGACTGGGTGACACGAAGAGTATTCCTATTAAAGAGAACGAAGAATAAGATCAGAAACATCACAGGTTTATAACAAGCAAACTACTTTCCATCTATTGCCTCAATAACCTAAATGTCTTTGAAGGGCATCCACATACTGTAGCCATACCATCTCTGATAACTACTTACAGCCCTGAACAGAGGCGCTGATGTATCACTACGTATATAAGCTAAAGTAGAAGCTGGGTCATAACCACTGGTGACCCATATAGTCAGCCAAAATGGATGTCATCAAAATTGTCAGAAAAAAACCCAAAACAAAACAACAGAAGCCTTCCATCTTAACCCCTTAAGGACAAAGCCTGAAATGGCCTTAATGACAGAGACAAATTTTATGAATATGACCTGTGTCACTTTATTCATTAATAACTTCGGGATGCTTTTACCTATCCGGCTGATTCTGAGATTGTTTTCTCGTGACATATTGTACTTTACATTTCTGGTAAATCATAACAAATCTTTATGAAAAAAAACCAAATAATGTGAAAAAATGTGAAAAACTGCATTTTTCCAACTTTGAAACTTCTTTGCGTATACAGAAAGTGGTTATACCACATAAATTATATATTAAATAGCATTAGCAACATGTCTACTTTATGTTGGCGGCATTTATTAAACGATCTTTCATTTTTTTTAGACAATAGGAAGCTTAAAACATAAGCAGCAAATTTCCAAATTTTCAGTAAAATTTCAAAATCAGATATTTTTAGGGACCTGTTCAGGTTTAAAGTGTATTTGAGGGGCCTGTATGTTAGAAAGCCCCACAAAGCACCCCATTTCAGAAACTGCACCCCCCACACTCTGCAAAAGCATATCCAGAAAGTGTTTTAACCCTTTAGGGGAGTCACAGAAATAAAAGCTAAGTGTGTAAGAAATTTGAAAATTTTAATTTTCTGTGCAGAGATTTTATTGTAATCCAATATTTTTCATAATTATAAACCTATTACCAGAGAAATGCACCCCAATAATTATTGCCCCGTTTCTGCAGTTTATAGAAATACCCCATATGTGGCCCTATTGCGCTATTTGACGCAACCACAAGCCTCAGATACAAAGGAGCGCCTAGTGAATTTCAATGCCTCCGTTATATTTGGTCATTTCTGACTGTACCACTTCAGGTTGGCAGAGGCTCTGGGGTGCCAAAACCTAAAAAACACCCCTAAAGGGACACCATTTAGAAAACTACACCCCTCAAGGAATGTAACAAGGGGTGCGGTGAGCATTTGGACCCCACAGGTGCTTCACAGATTTTCCGAACAATATGGCGTGAAAAAAGAAAAATTTATTTTTTACACTAAAACGTTGTTCTAGCCTTCAATTTTTCATTTTCTTAAAGGGATAAGAGGAAAAAAAAGACACAAAATGTGTAGCGCAGTTTCTCCCGAGTACAGAAATACCCCACATGTGTCGATAAAGTGCCAAGCGGGCGCAGGACGAGCCTCCAAAGGGAAGGAGCGCCAATTGGCTTTTGGAAGCTGAATTTCACTGGAAAGGATTTCAAGGGCCATGTCGCATTTACAGAGCCCTCGTGCTGCCAAGACACTGGAAACCCCCCACAAGTGACCCCATTCTGGAAACTACACCCCTCAAGGAATCTAACAAGGGGCACAGTGAGCATATGGACCCCACTGGTGACGGGCACAAATGTGGAACAATGTGACGTAAAAGTAAAAAATTTCATTTTTTCACTTTCATGGCACAAATGTGCCTGTCATCAAGGGGTCCATATCCTCACTGCACCCCTTGTTAGATTCCTTGAGGGGTGCAGTTTCCATAATGGGGTCACTTGTGGGGGGTTTCCAGTGTTTTGGCAGCACGAGGGCTCTGTAAATGCGACATGGCGTTCATCATCCATTCTAGCCAAATCCAACCTCCAAAATCCAAATGGCGCTCCTTCCCTTCGGAGGCTTGCCCTGCGCCCACATGGCGCTTTATGTCCACATGTGGGGTATTTACGGACTCGGGGGAAATTGCTCTACACATAGTGTGTTTTTTTCTCTTTTAACCCCTTGTGAAAATGATAAATTCAAGGCTAGACCAACATTATAGTGTAAAAAATGTAATATTTCATTTTCACGCCACATTGTTCCACATTTGTGCCCGTCACCAGTGGGGTCCATATGCTCACTACACCCCTTGTTACATTCCTTGAGGGGTGTAGTTTCCATAATGGGGTCACTTGTGGGGGGTTTCAACTGTCTTGGCAACACAGGGGCCTTTTGAATGCAACATGGCCCCTTAAAATCCATTCCATCCAAATCCAGCCTTCAAAAACGAAATGGCGCTCCTTCCCTTCGGAGGCTTACCCTGCACCCGCATGGCGCTTTATGTCCACATGTGGGGTATTTCCGTACTCAGAGGAATTTGCTCTACACATTTAGTGGTTTTTTTTATCTTTTAGCCCCTTGTGAAAATGAAAAAATCATGACAAGATTAATGATTTAGAGTAAAAATTTTACAAAAATTACACTAAATGTTGGTCTAGCCTTGATTTTTTCCATTTCCACAAGGGGTTAAAAAAGAAAATTAACACAAAATGTGTAGGGTAGTTTCCCCTGATTACGAAAATACCCCACATGTGGATATAATGTGCCATATGGGCACAGGGCAAGCCACCAAAGGGACAGAGCGCCATTTAGAGGCTGGAATTACAAAGCTCCTGTGCTGCCAGGTCAGTAGAAACCCCCGACAAGTGACCCCATTCTGGAAACTACACCCCATAAGGAATCTAACAAGGGGTGCAGTGAGGATATGGACCCCACTGGTGACAGGCACTTACGTAGAACATGTGCCGAGAAAATAAAAAATACAATTTTTTTCATTTTCACGTCCCAAATGTGGCCGTCACCAGGGGCCATATCCCCGCTGCCCCCCTTGTTAGATTCCTTATGGGGTGTAGTTTCCAGAATGGGGTCACTTGTGGGGGGTTTCTACTGTCCTGGCCGCACAGAGGCTTTGTAATTGCATCATGGCATCCTCTAATGGGAATGGCGGCCATACCTACTTAGCTGGGGAAAAGGGACAATTCTAATTTATTTGGGGGTATTAGGGCAATTATTAGTTTATAAGGTTGGAAATGACAGGTGTCCATCAAATTCAACCTGTGTTGATACAGAGGAAGGCAAAAAACCCTCGTGAGGCAGACGACAGTAGCCTCATCACAGGGGAAAAATTCCTTCCCGACTCCATAATGGCGATCAGAATAATCCCTGGATCAACGTGACCCCTGAAATAGGAATAAGGGACAGAATTAAGATAATGTAGAACCCCAGTGACGTGTGGTGCGCCTTGGAGCGATCCAGTATGCAGAGGCCGGGGGGATCAGGACAGGTGGCACACTGGAAAATGGTGTCCTTCCTGATCCCCCTGTTACGCCACACT